>NC_090932.1:1161279359-1161582389 GCF_040938575.1 Ambystoma mexicanum | reverse complement strand
CGCTCCTTTTCTTCCAGCTTGATCCGCTGCACCAGGCAGGGAGCCAGACCCAGCTCACCTTGAAGCCTGTATCAATCCTCTTGGGGTTTGTGTTGCAGTGAGGTCACTAAGCAAGTGTATCCCTGAAGGAAGATCTGCAGACCCACACAACAGGAAGGGGCCACATGTACAGGGGGCTCACCATCCCCAGATCAATCTCACCTGAGATCATGTTTATTTCCAGCAGCGAGGAGGATTCAGCCACAATTTTGAGAGGGCACATCTGTGTTGCACTGAAGGTGCACCCCGCGTAGTAGCATGGCAGGCCCCTAGACCGACGACAAAAGAGGAGCACAGCTTTAGGGCAGGGACCCTCAAGACCGCTCCATCATGCGTCGCACCCTCGTGGCACTCCACGCAATTGTGTTATCAGCACAACAGTACCAGGAGGATCGCAATCGATTTAGTGTCCATACAGAAGCGATGCTTGTGGTTACCTCCCAGCAGAGTGCGCAGCACAGCTCAGTATGACTGGAGTCCCCCACCCGCAGTATGAATTCAACCCTGCCGCACAACAGCCAGGGGTAGAATATGCAGCAGACAGGGCCATCTCGCTGCCCCCGCACCCGCTGTCTGCAAATGTCTAGTGGGAAGGTCTCACTGCTGCAATTTGTCCTGGACGATGGGCATTTCTCGCCACAGCATTGACATCACGGGTCACAGCGGGGCTGTCAACCACCACCAGTGGCAGCACCAGCTAACGCGGGAGACTGGTCAGGGTGCTACTGATCCAGCTGTCAGCTCAGCCCGATACCTGCCATCTCCACGAAGTGAGCAAAGTAGAGGCACCTCACCAGTCGCAGACCCAGGCACGGCACGAAGCCCAGGGCAAAGTACAGCAAGCCTCCGACAGGCAAAGGATAGCTCCCCAATGCGCAATGCATAGGTTTTTGGGCACTCAGCATCAGTATAGGCCACCAGGCACAAGAGTGCCTTGTGACTATGGAAGGACCCACTGGGTCGCCCCACGCGACAGCTGCCTCCTGACTAGAGACTAGGTACACCTGGCGCAGCAAGGCTTCGGGTTGCAAGGGATCGGTTTGCTTCGTGTAGAAACACTGAAGAGGGAGAATATTTTAACAGGATGTGCGAGCCTTCCGTCGGGGTGCTCTCAGGAATGCGCCATTTTGCAGCCGTGCAACACCACCCCCGCCTGTATTACTTAAAACGAAATGAAATCAAATAAATAAATCTTCACCTGCATTACATTATTGTGGCATATGAGAGTTGGAGAAGAGATTGATTAAAACATAAAACACCAACACTCTAGCACCTCTCTTTTTCCCCCACCCCAAACACACAGACTTACCAGCTAGACTGGCTCGAGATGGATACCAGTCAAAAGACTAAATGGATTCTGAGCCACTTGTAGAGACCTTGGGAATGGCTAGTGTGTGTGGGGACACAGGGAATTACATTGCCCCCATGTATAGATTATTATTATTATTCCCCTGTGCCAAGGAACTCAGCAGAGGGGTCAGAACTGATCTTTTTAGGCTTACATTTAACCCTTGACTGTAGTTTTCTGGTTTAGTGCAGTCCTCCCTGGGGCGCGATTACACTGGGTGACGGGATTCCCTGCAATAAAATCAGATTAAGACAATGTCTATCCCTTTTGTCTGCAATTACTGCACCAGTACTGCACCCCAACTGAATAGTTTCAGGACTAGTGACTGCATTGGTGTGTATTTCTTACATTTAAACAAAGTGCTTACTCCCCCATCTCTTGGTGGGGAGACCACATGAGTTTTTTCTTAGGTCATCCTTGAGCTCTCTATGAAATATCATAACTTGAAATGTTTAAAGTCATATTTCATGACTTAAAAGATGTGCACAGCACTATGTGAAAGATTTAAAGTTTTGAATCAAATCTTACACCTAACTTAGAAACAAGAGTGGCAGCGCCTGGCACTTGCCACCCAAATGTTCCAGCCGCCACTATGCAAGGCTGTTCCATTATTAAGATCATGGCAGTAGGGGGTGGGTTTGGGGGTTGGGGGGATTGTGGGGCTCCTGCGGGGGCCCTGGCATTGTAAACAATTTAAAGACAGTGGCGGCATGCTTATCACTTTAGTGCAGCAGCATTAACATTGTCCACAAATTAGCACAAGTGAGCAAGCATATCAAGAGAGCCCCAAGTAATGTAGGGGACATAAGGTGTTACGAGAATATTTTTTTTTACATCTGCTGAAATGGAAAAATAGAAAAATTGGTTAAAAGTCATATTGCCATTGTAAGTCGTTTTAATGCAACTGCATCCATGGTATATCCCAGCATTGCCAGGGTAAAACCATTTCATGAAGCAGTGTCCATAACAAATTCCAGCATTCCTAGTGCAAATAGCTTTGATTTTGTGGCCACAGTATGCGATTATGGTCACTAAATAACTTCTGAAGCTGCGCAAACAATCTAGACGTTTATTGTCACTGTAAATTACGTTGAGGAAGATGCAGCCACAATCTATTCCAAAATTGCCAACATAGCAAATTGGATTTTGTTGCACAAACACTATAAGCTAACAGTTTCACCATCGATCACGTGCATTCTGCAGTCCCTCGCCGCCAGACAGACGCGTTGCGCACACCCACTCATCACTCATAGCACCGTCCCCACACACATTCACAAAATAAATCTCAAGAAAGGACATGTTCAGACTTTAATTCCACCAGTGTAGGAATGAAAGAACCATAATACAGGCCTTCTCCGTCTACATCCCAGATGCTGGAACATCCTCCCTGGAAACACCAGATGTGCCCCCTCACTTTTACATTTTGGGATGGGGCACAAGACCCTTCTTTTCAAGGAATGGCCTCTCTCCAATACCTATGGCAACCCACTCTGCACCTAACCCGAGACTGAGCAATTTGCTCCCCCTTGTTTCCTCCTCTGGTCACTTGTATAGCAATAAATAAATAAATAAATAGAATACAAAATGAGACACTGCAAATGTGCATTTTGGGTCACTTCGCATTTTCTCAGGTGATCTTGTTTGTATCCAGTCGGCATGCTGCAAGTACATTTCTGGCCCAGTTTGCAAATACATTGCCATTTATAAATAAAGTATTCTCTCCATCAGTATATAAACAATTCAATAACATTTTGGTAACGCCCAGACACATGTCTATCACAGCATTTGGTACAAGAGACAGTGGCATACGGTAACAAGTAGGATTAATCAGATTTGTCAAACAGCCAGGTTTTTCGCAAGCTTTTTAAATGCAGATAGGATAGTTAATTTCTAGTGTTGGCCGGTAGAGAGTTCCAGAGTGTTGGGGCAGTGACAAGAAAGCAGACCCCTCCAGCTCTTTTGTTCTTAAAGCAAGGAGTGAGTAGAGTGATGCTTGATCTGGGAGTTTCTTGGTGATACTGTTGTTGAGGTAATAGGGTGCTTCATTGTAAATGCAGATATGCTATAGTCTGTGTTTTAAAGTCAATCCTCTAACCAGTGGACTTTGCGTCTAATCACTGAAGAACAAGGGTGGCGCGTAGGACTTTATTCTGCAGAAGTTCATATTTGGCCCGGTTAGATGCCGAAGTGCCCATCAGTAGCACGTTGGAGTAAGTCTAGAGAGTATAAGAGCTCTTGCGAGAGTGAGGCAGTTAATCAGGTACAGGAACTGCCTACTTAGCGAGATGATCCTGGATGTGTTGGCGGTGGAGGATGCTAGAGCGTTAATGTGCCTTGTAATAGTTAAATCAGCTTCAAGGTGAACGCCCAGCGCTTTGACCCGTTTATGAACTGGGATGATCAATCCATTGATGCAGAATGTGAGGAATGAGGAGTTAAGGTTCTTTTAGGTGATAGGGGGAGCCCAACATGAAGAGCTCTGTCTTATCGTCATTAAGACAGGTTGTGAGTAGCCATTCAGTTTTGTATGGTGCTATAGATATTGATTGTGGCAGTGTCCCGGCGGTAGTCACCTGTGATGGGGAGGAGTATTTCGATATCTGTACAGTTGGTGTAGATGATTCCCCGGTAAGTCTAGGAGGACGAACAGTAGCTTGGTGCATGTCTTGTACAGTGTAGGAGAAAGGCAAGAGCCTTGTGGAGCAGGGATGGGGTCAGTTGCGTTCTCACCGATGAATACTCTGGTTGTACGTTCACAGAGGGAAGACTTGATCCGTGAGGTGGCTCCTGTTGAGGAGTGGAAGCGATGACTAAGGTGATTGCAGAGGGTGTCGTGGTCCACTAGGTCAATTGCAGCGAACAGGTCTACTAGGAGGAGGATAGCAAGATTGCCCGCGTCACAGATTTTGTCCTTGTGAATTTTCAGATTAAGAAGGGCCGTTTCCATGCTATGTTCCGGGCGGAATCCCGATTGTCTAGTGCCGAGCATATGATTTTGCTCTAGGAATTGTTGGACTTGTGTGTAAGCTAGTTGGTCAAGTATTTTTAGTAGAAAAGGACCTGTCGTAATGGGGTGATAGTTAGTGGGGATGGAGGGGTCCAGGGAGGGTTTTTTGAGGAGTGGGGTGATCTAGGCTGATTTGATAGCGAAGGGTACCTCACAGGTCAGTAAGGAGGCGTTGGCAAAGTAGGTGCGCAGAGCTTGACAATGTGAGCGGGGCACGCGTCACCTTTGCAGTTGGAGGGTTTTAGAGATAAGATGGGAGCCAAAATGTGATCTTGTGCAACATGGTTGAACTTGAAGGGAGGGGTCACGGCAGAGTGGTTAGCAGTGGTCTGCATGGGTGCTTTGGCTGCGAGCAATGCTTTTTTAGCAATGATTTTTCCGATGTGTGTCTTAATTTTGGAGGAAAGGGCATCTTGTATTGTAGTACACCAAGCTTTGTCAGTGCGGATCGTGGTAGTAATGGGTAGCGGTGCCACCAGTTCTCTCAGAATAGTAAATAGCTCTTTAGTGTTGGAACCCGCCTTGTAGATCCTTTCAGTGTAGGAGGTGGCTTTAGCGGGGACAATCACTTTCTTGTAGGAGTGGATGGCAGTGTCAAAAGATTTGCGGTGGCTTGGAGAAGGGTGCTTTCTACAAAGATATTCAAGTGCTCTTTTGTTCCTGTGTAAGGTGACAAGTTCCTCAGAGAACCAAGAGTTGTTTGGCATGTGTGGTTTGTGAACTTAGGCTTGGATTGGTGCATGCAGATCCATAGTGTGGAGGAGGCAGACGTGGTAGTGGTTCGCTAGTTCTTGGGGGTTCATGTTGGACGAAGTAGGCTTCAGTTCCTTGTGTGTCAGTTTACAGGTGTTACAGCCTAGTACTGGGCTTGGAGCTGGAGAAAAGGTTTTATGAGAGTCGAGGGGTAAGTTAAAGTGGATAAGGAAGTGGTCTGCCCAGGGGATCCCGATAAAGGGTGTGATATCAATGGAAACGTTGGCTGCAAGAATCCAATCCAGCGTTCATCCCTTGATGTGGGTAGGTGAATCAATCAGTGGGTAGGTGAATCAATTAGTTGGGTGAAGTTCAGGTCATTTAGTGCAAGTGCAGTGGCTTTGGGGTCTGAGGCATCTTTGCAACCAAGATTGAAATCACCCAGGATGATACATTTGGTAGTGGGATTCATGAGTGGTGTGATCAGGAGAGCGCAGTTAAGTCCATTTGGCTGGCGAGAGTGTAGTAGAAGGTTGTATGTGATCTCTGTGTGTGAGTAGAAAGCTTGAGTAGCAGCATTTTGAACCCTGAAGTGGAGGAAATGGGTGAGGACCTGATCTGTGGGAAGGATTTTGCTATGAGGGCTACCCCACCTCCTATGGCGTTAAGGCAATCCGTCCTAAAGATAGTATAGTTAGGCGGGATGGCTAAGGAGAGAAGTGGGCCTGATGCATTATGCAGCCAGGATTCTGTAATGGCTAGGATGAGAAGGCGATGTTCCAGAAGGAGATTGTGGACATCAATGGCATGCGCTCCTAGAGAGGGGTGGAGCTGGTACTGAGCAGAAAACTAATTTCGCTGCTGCAGTCGTTGGGCATGGTAACACTATCTGGTTGAGATGAGAGGGGGGAAAGTAGGTAGTTACTCTGGTGTCTTTTAGGGGCCCCCACCTGGTTCTGCCCTTCCCCCTTCACACTGCTGAGGCTGCGGGCACCACTGGATGCCGCAGAATGTTGAGTGTCCTTGTAGCCTGGTGGGCAACCAACATGAGCAGACGAAAGGCTCAAAAGATAGCCCATTTTCTAGGTGTGTTTGAACATACAAAAGGAGACAGAAGAGTTGCTGCAGAGAATTCTGAGGTGGAGGAACTGAATCAGCAAGAAACCAATGGGAGCACCAGTTACTTAAAGGTGTGTGCTTTGTTTTTAGAACAAAAAGAGCCTGGGGAAGGCTCTCTGAACAAAAGCGCATTTCTTAGAGATGGGTTTAATTCAGAAGAATCCAATTCAAATGAGAACTTGCCCCCTCCTGCCCCCACTTCCTTGCATGCTCTCGATATGGTCCTGCCGTCCTGGTTTCACTTGTTTGAGAATAATCGTGAAAATAGAAATTACATAAGATTCTTCTAAACGATCTTAAGGTAAAGGACCATTGGAAAATATATTTTAAAATCGTTTCTATTCACCAAGGTTCAGAGGAGAATTATTGTGCCCTAGGGAAATCCCTGTATATGGATCAAGATGATGGAACCATAAATAAGATATTGATATGGGGGGGGGGCCTAGTGGAAACATGGTTAATGAGTCTAGATGTAATGGGAAGGTGGCAGGATGGTACAGTTATCAATGAAGAATCTATGTAATTGTAGGAAGGCAGAAGACGTATTGAAAAAACAAATGATGGGGTGTGGGGAGGAAATGTATCAATGTCTAAACTATTAAGAGACACTAAAAAGAAAATACAAAGCAGAAGATGAGGAAGTGCAACAAGAAGAAAACTAGCAAGGAAGAGGATACTATCCCAACCAAGGGAGGGCAAACAATTAGTGACAGTCCAAATAACACCTTGGGAGAGACCAAGAATCAACAACATGTACTAAGGAATGCATGCATGCAAACTAACAAGAACTAACTTTTAACATGGGATAGTCAGGGAATTAGCAATCTTTTGTCCTCGAATGTGGGTGCAATTTCAATTAAAGGGAACCTGCCAAAAATTAATGTAGGACTCCTCACATCTATTACTGATCATGTTGCTTAACTGGAATGTGAAACAGCCCTGCTCTAACATTGCCCCCTAATGTACAATGTCGTTAACTTCTGTACTTCAGGGCTCCACCGCTTCTTGGAGCTAGGTCTGTGTTCGATTAATACCCATAATAAATTCAATAAACAATCATTCTGGTTAATTGGGGCAACTCTTTGTTGTTCATGGAACAACATTCAGGGGAGCACTTGCAGATAAGAACATACACCCCAAGTGCCTTCTACCTATGGCAGTAATAAAGGGAAGGGGTCTTTGACGCGCTGCTCCAAAAGTAACACAATTGTCTTTTCCTGAGACTTTGAGAGCCTCAAAACTCTTTATAGTCACCCACACAGAAAATCAAATCACTACAATGCCCTGGACAAAGACCCAATCGAACATTTCAGTTCCCTAGATAATGCCTTTGAGTAGCCAATGTCATAAAACCCCAAAAGCTGTACACCTGCAGCCAGAACTGGAGTTCCGAAAACAACATATGAAAACTATTTCAAATAGAAGTGGAATCAACTATCCCCAATCAACATGCATCAAATGAATTACATTGATCAGAACGGAAAGTGCAGGTTAGTCAACAACTCCCTTTAGCACAGCTATCAAGGGAAATACAAACATGTTTGAGAAGAACAAGTTACTTACCAACTGGTAACGTTCTTTCGTGGATGTTCCTCGAACGTATTCCACATCTTTGACGTGTAATGTCCACAGCTGTGCACTTCTGAAACTTTTTCGGCAGAGGGCGTCCTGAGTCGATGATGTCGGGTCGATGTACCTCGAAGGCCTCTGCCGAGGGCGACATCACCGGATGTTATAAATAGGACGCACGGCGCCCGTAGCCTCAGTTTATGTTTTTTCCCTCAAAACGTATGGCACCAAGCCAATGCCTGCAGGACTGCACATAGCCTTGCAGAAACGTAAGCTGCAATCGCATAGGAAATACTCCAGAGGGGCAGGCTGGGAGGGTGACGTGGAATACGTTGGAGGAACATCCAATCGAAAGAAAGTTACCAGTTGACAAGTTACTTTCTTCTAATGGATTGTGTCCTCCAATGTACTCCCAAAGCAGTACCAGAAAAAATGGAGTAGGGAAAAGAATTTAGAATATCCAATCAGATAGCGCAATAAAGAACCGCCTTACCAAAGGCTATCCATAGCTAGAGGGTCGTATCCAGGGTGTGGATGGAAGCCAATGTGGCTGCATTACAAATATTCCTAATAGGAACTCCCTGTTGGAGGGCGGTGGAAGTAGCCACGCCCCTAGTGGAATGAGCTCGCAACCCTTCAGGAGGGTCCTTACCCGCCAATCGGTAACACTCCGTAATGGGGAGGATAATTCACCTGGACAAGGTTTGTTTGGTAACAGCCTGTCCCAATCGGTGTCCAGCATATCCCACAAAGAGTTGATCATCCACTCTGACCCTGAACATCCTAGAAATGTAAAAGTTCAGAGCTCTCCTAGGATCCAACCTATGGAGTCTCTCCTCTTCCTTACCAGGATGAGGAGGAGGATAAAAAGGAAGAAAGAACCACTTTCTGGCTGAAATGAAATTCAGATACCACCTTAGGTAGAAAGGAAGGACGTAACTGTATTACAAACCTGTCCTTGTGGAATATAGTAAAGGGCGGCTTAGATGAAAGTGCATGCAATTCATTCACTCTGCAAGCGGAAGTAACCCCAACCAAGAATACGGTCTTGAAGGACAATCTCAAAAGGACAAGATTGCAAAGGTTCAAATGGAGCAGCCATTAGAAATTTCAAAACCAAATTCAAATCCCAAACCGGCACCTGAAAAGGGGGCGGCGGGAACACATTAGTCAGTCCTTTAAGAAATTGAGAAATCAAAGTAATCTTAAAGTAAGAACATTCTTCAGACGAGCATTTAAATATAGACAGCCCCGCCAGGTAACCTTTAATGGTACCAACACGAAGGCTCCTGTGGGCCAAAGAAAGTAAGACAAAACCATAGGAATGGAACACTGAAAAGTATCAACATTTTGTCCTCTGCACCAGTCGCAAAACTTATGCCGGCAACGGTACAGGGATTTTGTTGCTGGCCTTCTGGGCGAAAGCAACACCTCCATCACATCATCCGGGAGGTCTCAATCCTTATATCTCAAACTTTCAGATATCAAGCGTGAAGGTTGAGAGTCCTGGCCTCTGGATGGAGATACTGAACTCAGTCTCGCGAGAGCGGATCCTCTCGGTAGGGAAGATGGCGTGGAGGGTAAATGGACATTTCTAGAAGGTCTAGGTACCATGCTCTCTTGGCCCAATCCGGAGCAATGAGGATCATGCAGGATCCGAACCTCCGTAACCTCTAACACTTGAGGAATGACGGGGACCGGAGGAAATTCCCTTGAGCAGAATCACTCACTTCCGGTTGGCACCGGTGGTGAAGAGATCCACTTGTGGGGGTTCCCTAAAGGGCCAAGATCTCCAGAAGGTGTTCCTGAGCTAGGTCCCACTCGTGAGAGATCGTGCTCTGCCTGCTCAGAGCGTCTGCCGCCGAATTTCCTATCTGGCCAGATGAACTGCCGAGAGCAAAATTCCCTGCTGGATGGCCCAGAACCAGAGCAACACTGCCTCTCCGCCCAAAAGGTAGTGACCCTACCCCCCTTTTTTTGTTCATGTAATGCATGGCCACTGTGTTGTCCGTCAGGATCAGGACACACTTTCACCGCACAGACGTCAGAAAAGCCTTCAGGGCTAGCCTGATGGCCCTCAGCACTAACAGGTTGATGTGGAGTTTGGACTCCGACAGAGACCGACCGCTGGCGGTCAACGCATTGGCATGAGCGACCCATCCTGTGAGGGAAGCATCCGTCACTACAGTCACCTCCGGCCATGGTTGCCAAAATGACTCCCCCTTCATCAGGTTCCCTTCATTGGCCCACCAAAGAAGATCCTGGGAGACCAAGAGTGGAATCTGAACAGGATCCGACATCTTGCCTTAGAACTGTGACCACTGCATCTTGAGGACCCATTGCAGGGATCTCATCCTCAGCCTGGCCTCTGGCACCAGAAAAATGCAGGATGCCATGAGGCCAATGAGGCCAAGCAACCTTAAGGATTCGAAAGCCAGGAGACTCTGGGCACGTTGAAACCTGTCCACCATCGGCACAATGTGATGACCCCTCAACTTGGGAGGCGAGCACTTCCAAGGACGTGTCCAACACAGCCCCGATGTAATGGAGCTGTTGGGAAGGTGTCAGATGTGACTTCTTGAAATTGAGGGAGAAGCCCAGCCTGTGGAGGGAGCGGTAGGTGAGACCGAAGTGAGCCAATGCTTGCTCCGGAGAGTGTGCACGGATCAGCCAGTCATCCAGGTAGGGGTAGATGTGAATTTCCCCCCCCCCCCTCGCCTGAGATACGCTGCCACCACCACCATTAGCTTGGTGAAGACCATCAGGCGGAGGTCAATTCCGAATGGCAGGACCCGAAACTGAAAGTGCGAGTCGCTAGCCGCAAACCTCAGGTACTTTCTGTGCTTGGGATTAATCGGCACAAGAAAGTAAGCATCCTGTAGGTCCAGGGACACCAACCAATCCTGAAGTTGAAGGGCCTGGAAGACTTGAGAAAGAGTGCCATCTTGAACTTGTCCTTCCACAGACGTTTGTTCAACCAACGCAAGTCGAGGATGGGTCTCAATCCCCAGTTTTTCTTTGGCATCAAAAAATAAGGGGAATACCATTTCTTGTTCCTCTCTGCTATAGGCACCAGTTCTATAGCGCCTTTCTCTAGCAGGGTCAACATCTCCTGCACAAGGAGCGGATCTGGAAGCTTCAAAGAGATTCCCCGGTGGATTGTCGTGAGGCCGCTTTCGGAAGAGAAGGCAGTAGCCATGGGCAATTATATCCAGAACCCACGCATCCAAAGTAATGGCTCGCCACTCTTCGAGATGATGAGACAGCCTGCCCCCAACTGGCGAACCATCGAACATGGACTCAGGACTGTTTAGGGGCAGCTGCGACAGTGCCTGAAGGCAAAGAGGCAGCTGCGTGAGTGGCTTTGGCACCTCTATTTCCCCGACCACCACAGATACTTTTACGCCGACCCCTTTGACTGGTGTCTCCTCTCGTTCTAACAAAGGAGGAGTCGTAACGAAAAGAACCTCCCCTCCACTGCTGTCCCCAAGGACAAAAAGGCGGAGGTTGATGCACGGCTGCGCTTAAAGATTTTGCCGCAGCCTTTGAAGTCTGCAACCTCTCAAAGCTTTCGTCAGCCTTGCTGCCAAACAAATGCACGCCATCAAAGGGCATGTTCAAAAGACGGGCTTGCACGTTCGGAGCAAAACCCGACTTCCGCAACCATGCAAATCTGCGTATAACAGCGTTTGCAGCCATGGACCGGCTAACACTGTCGGTCATGTCCAAACCCGTCTGAAGGGATTCACACATGGCATCCTTGCCATCTTGCACGAGAGCCAGGAACCCATCCCTTTCTTCCCCCCTAGGGAATATGCTCAGCCGCAAGAGAAACAATTCCACACAGTGTGTGAGAATCTTGCTAAGGCACATGTGGAGTTGGCCGACTTCAGCGCCATACTCCCCGCAGAAAACACCTTGCGGTCCAACCGTCGAAGCGGTTGTTGTCCCCATCAGGAGGTATGGTAGGGTACGCCGCCTGCCTCGAGGTGGCCATAGCCGCCTGAACCACCTCATTCTCGGGAGTGGGGTGAGTGGACAAGTAGCTGGGGTCTTTACCGGATGGGTGGTATTTCTTGGTTAATGATTTGTTGACAGCCGGAAGAGATTCCAGTGACTGCTAAGCAGCCGCCACTCTTTTCTGTAAGGTAAGGTGAAAAGGTAACACCGGGTCAGAGGACGGACCCTGATCTAAAATGTCCGAGATCATCTTGAACAAAATCTTCAGGAGGACTGGACCAGCCCAGATACTCCAAGACCCAAGCCATAAGTCACCTGTAGGATGACTCAGCATGAGCCCCAGACTCAGGCCTGCCAAGTGTCCAGGCCAGTGGCGTCATGAAGAGTCTTTCTCAACTCTTCCAGTTGGCTATCCCCTGAAAAAACAGGAGCCCCATCAGGCTCAAGCTCAAAATCTGACCACTCCTCCTCCTCAGATGTCATCCAGAGGGAGGAAAAAGTCCTGACTCGGAACAGCCAAGGGCCTGGAGTCCATAAGAGGCCTTACAGACTTGGCAGTAGCCTTCCTACGAGCATCTACAGCAGTAGGGATCTCTGATGGTAAAACTTCGGCCAAAAGGCCTTGAAGTCATCGAGGGCACCGATGATTTCGGCGTTGAGGGCGCTGTAGGCTGATATGAAAAAGACAGACACGGCGCAGGTTTCTGCGGTCTCGCTGGGGACAAGGACCGAGACCTAGAAGCACGTCTCTTGCGACCATCCTGAGCCTTGTCCGAACGGGACCTCTAAGGTTCCCGATGAGGATCGTGCCGTGGACCCGAGCCCGAAGGGGTGCGGCCCACGGATTGAGACAGTTCCATGCCGGCTTCGTCAGAAGGCGTGGACGGAACTGTGCCCTGCGATTGGAAAATTGCCAACATCTGCTCCCAAAAAGCAGCCCATTCCTCCGGGGTCGAGGACTTAGTCGGGCAAGCCACTTTCCTCGTGATGCCATCTTCTGAGGAGGATGGGGAAGGTGACCGGTGACAGGGCTTCCTAGAATGCTGAGACAAGGACGACGAATGGCGGGAACCACTCCGGGACCAAGACCACCGGGATTCCTTCTGATGCAGAGAGTCACCCTCGACTCGTCGGTGGGCATACCCTTGCACTTGGACTTACGAGCCTTACTAGGTTTGGAACCCCTACCTACCTGAAGCTTCCCCTTACGTTCCTGCAAGGCCTTAGCAGTCAGCGACTGGCATTTGGAACAGTCATTGTGTCGTGACTCTCGCCCAAGCACCACAAACAAATGCGATGCAGGTCGGTGATCGACATTTTAGACTTGCAGTCCCGGCAGGTCTTGAAGCCAGACTGCGCAGTCGGAGAGGTCGAAGAGGAAGCTATCTTCAAAGAAATACACGAGGTGCACTGAGTTCTCAAAGCAACAACGTTTGTGGAAAAAACGGAACTGAGGCTACGGGCGCCGTGTGTCCTATTTATAACATCCAGTGACATCACCCTTGATGGAGGCCTTCGAGGGACATCGACCTGACGTCATTGACGCAGGACGCCCTCTGCTGAAAAAGTTTCCAAGTGCACAGCTGTGTCAAAGATGTGGAATACGTTGGAGGACACAATCCATTCGAAATATATATAACAAATAAAACAAATTCATTTGGACACTACTCATTGTTCACTTGTTTTTGCGCTTATACAGGAATAAAATACTATTTCAAAGTGCCCATCGGGCAACAGGGATGGCACAGGGGATGATAGACAATTTAATTACAACAATGTTAAACAATTAATACAAAAGTATAAGAAGAGACAGTAGGGGAAGACTAACCTACTATGCCTTGTGAGCGTTCAGAACGTGCAAGTGCAGCGGGGAGAGGGGTATGGGATAGGGGCAGTGGTGCTCATGCAGAGCAGTAGGTAAAGTGCTACGAAGAAGGTAAGTGCAACCTCCATTGGTGGAGGGTGAGCCAAGGCAAGTGCAGAGGATATACAGCAGCTGGGATGATAAAATGCGGGAGGTCAGGGCCCCGATGATGCATAAGGGCCCTGCACATCAGTCAAGCTACTGAACAATTATCAAGGGGGAGAGGGAAGGAAGAGGTAAAGAAGAAGATCTTAAGGCTGAAGAGAGGGTCCCGAGAATGCCCCTTCACACCTCCAGATTCATGACAGGATGAAGAGTCAAATGCTTTCAGCCACCCATCTTATTTTGGACGAAGCCCAAGTGCACCAATGATTGACAAATACACAGAACGGTATACAGCCATACAGACTGAATCAAGTACATGTCTTCACAGGTATAGGGGAAGACCACGGAGGTCGTGGCTGGGAACATCCTGATGGACAGTCTCGATTAAGCACCAAGAAGCCACAATGCCAATGTCATTAGTGACACCACAATGTAGCAGCGTTAGTCCTGATGCACAATCGCAGTCCTGCACCGCATTACACAGACACACTCGCATACACAAACAACATGCTTACACAGAGGATGGATACAGCCAGAGGACGGATACATATACATACTGTCAAAGCCTTCATTATTTTCGCTCATTAGCCAAATGCAGTAAAGCAGAAACGCAAGGCAAACGAGATCCCGAGCAAGTTTACAGATGCTTAAAGCGAATAACCCTATGGGACTACAGGAGTATATATGGAACCTGGTAGGACCAACTGTGACTAACCTATAGGTTACCTAGCATAATAAGAGCATATAGAAATCATATTATGAAGTTTAAGGAACATTACAGAAGGCCTCAAAGTCACAGAGCCCGAGACAAGCAGAGCCGATTCAGGCTGCATGGAGCCCAAAGCAGGTTCACAGCCAGGGTCAGAGATACAAAGTCAAATTCCAATCTCCAAAGGGAAGTAGCTGCAGAGAAACTGAATAAATCCTCCTAAATGCAAACTTGAGAGTCTGATTTTGTGGTCCCTAAGCACGTGATGCAGCCAGACGAGACAATGGGCATTCAGCTGTGATGGGAAAGCAGAGCCGGTCCCAGCAAAGCCAGACGAAGAAAGCAACAAGTATTGCAAACGTCGGAACACACTCTCATAGGCAACAGTGGTACAATTCAAGTTACAATACAGACACAATCGTTAACGTCACCTTGAAGAGGTGCATAGAGGGCTGAGACCCGAATAGAGTCCCTGGCCTGCTGGGGGGAGGGAGTTTTGGGGTGGGGGGGGGAATCCACTCTAACCAATCATAGCATAGAAAATCAGGGGTGAATGGCAGGGTGCAAGAACCAATGGTAAGCCCATTACTCTGCCACAATGTAATAGATAGTTTCTTGGGGATGGAATAGGCCAGCCACCTGACATGCAAGGGCCAGTAGAATAACCTCTATAGGGTACCTCCATAGGTAATAGCACTTACGATACCCATTCCTCTGTGGTGATAGGTTTTTCGGGGAAAGCCCAGGTTATGATGCAATACTTTTACAATAAGGGAGTGCACGCTATGGAGACTGAGAAGTACCAGAGAATCTTTATTGTCTTGTATGATCCCTGCTGGTTTTTGCAATAAACCGCAGTTCTAACTTGCTGTTGGCCGAGTCCTGGGGAAGGGAGTTGGGCCCTTGAGAGTCAGGCGGACCCCACAGCCATCCAATTGTATACCTGGTAAAAACTACCCCAACAAGGCTTTCTGGAACTTAATGGGGTCCTGCTCAAGACGAATAGGGAGGCCGTTCCAAAGTAGGAAGCCCGCTGAGGAAAGCAATCGACCACCTGCCCTCCATTTGGCAAACCGCTTTACACACAGGGAGGTGGTGCCAGAGGAGCGCAGGTGTCTAGAGGGGGAATATTTAGTCAGAAAGAGTTGCAGATAGAGTAGTTCACAGCTCCAGACAGCCTTGTGGATGATGCAGAGGGATTTGAATTTAATCTGTGCTGCGACTAGGAGCAGGTGAAGACTTTGTAGGGCAGGAGAGATGTGGTCCCTGTGCTTGAGGTCAAGGATAAGTCTTGCTGCCCTATTCTGGATTGGCTGAAGGGGTTGCAGAGTGCACAAAGGTAGATTAAGGAGGAGGATATTGCAATGGTCAAGCCTAGAGAACCAGAGCCCAGCTAACATTGAGTCTCTGGGGGAAGGTGAGGAAAGGTAGAATTCCTTTCAGAAAGAAAAGCTGAAAGTGGGACTTCTTGGCAATGTCCTGAGTTTGAGGGAGGCAGGAGAGAGAGGAGTCGAAGAGAAGAGGTTTCTTGTTTCCGAGACGTGGTAGGGGAGAGCCCATGGAAGAAGGCCAGAGTGAAAGGAAGATGTCGGGTGCAGGTGTCTCAATAAGAAGTACCTCTGTTTTGCTGGCATTGAGGCAGAGATCATTAGATGTACACCAGGCCTGGATGGTTGAGACACAGCCAGGGACGATGGAGGGTGTAAGGAAGTATGTAGGAAGTTTGAAGAAGAGTTGTGCGTCATCAGCATAGAACTGGAAATTGGGGCAGGAAGAGGAAATGAGGTGTGCCAGCAGAGTAAGGTAGATGTTAAAGAGCCATGGTGAAAGAATGGAACCCTGGGGGACTCCACAGGTGGAGAAGGAAGTAGGGTAGGAGAAGGTGCCCAGTATAACTTTGGAAGAGTGGTCAGTTAGGAAGGAGGTCAGCCAGTCCAGTGCCCGCTCCGAGATACCAAGGGTGTCATGGAGCCTTTTCATGAGGATGGAGTGGTTCACTATGTCAAATGCAGAATAGAGATCAGGGAGCATGAGGACAGCAGGCAAGTCGGAATCAAGGGATGCAAGCAATTCTTCACCGGTGTTCAGAAGAGCAGTTTCCATGCCTCTGGATGCTCGCAATCCAGACTGATGGTTGTGAAGACCGCCAACAGGTTCAGTGTGAAAGTTAAGTTGGGGCAGGGCCACCTTCTCAAGCAGTGTTTCCAGGAATTAGGTGATTGAGATAGGGCAATAGTTGGCTCGGCAGAAAGGTCTACTGACGGTTTTTGAAAGAGGGGGCACACAAGGGAGTGCTTGAGGGAGGATGGAAAAGAACCAGTAGCAAGATCAGCGACAGCATTGGCGACAGAGGAAATGCTGTCCTTGATGGTTCTGGGTGAGCAAAGGTCTTTGGAAAAGACCTTCGTGGAGTTGGCATCTCTGGTGACCTCTTCCAGAGAGACAGAATCGAAGGAGGGCGAGTGGAGTAGGGAGGCAAGGGGGAGGTATGGGTTGGAGAAGTGTGGGCAAGGTTGTTTAGCATGTCCTGGGTTTTGGAGGTGAAGTGAGTGGCGATTGCATGGCAAAAGGCCTGGGAAGTATTAGGGGCAGAGGATACTGTGGATGGGTTGGCAAGTTCCCTGCAGATTTTGAAGAGTTCAGCTGTGTTGTTGGATGCTCCAGATACTCATGCCTGAATGTGGGCCCTTTATTTGGCACAGATATAGTCTGTAATGCCTTTGGAGCAGGCAAGTTTGTCAGAGGGTGAACCTGAGGTTTGCCACTTCCGTTCTGCAGCCCTGCATTTAGGTTTTCGGTCTGCAAGTTCAGAGTCATACCAGGTGTTTTGCGAGGCAGATTGCAGGTGTTGGTAACGGAAGGATAGAGGTTGCTAAGAGCAGAGGTAGAGTCTGAGGTGGGTGGACAAGGGGTTATGAAGGTGGATGTGAAGGCAGCAACTGACACTAGTTTCATCGGACCGTTGGTTGTGTGTGAGGCTTGCAGGGCTTTTGGAGGAGTGGTCACAGGGCCACAGGAACCCAGGTCGGAGGAGACAAGAGAGGGGTAGGACCAAGAAAGAGGGGTGAACAGAGGAGATGAGAGGTTGGTCGGAGTGGATGATGGCATCCAGGGTAGGTCTGGCAGAGTGGGTTGGACCAAAAGGAAGAAGGGGATGGAGAGGTGCAGAGGTCAATGAAGAGGGTGGATGCTGTGCATGGGCAGTCTAATTGGATGTTAAAGTCACCCAGGAGCATCAGGTTGGAGGTGGTTGAGTATGGAGGAAGAGAAATCAGCCCACTCGGAGAAACCGAGTAAGCGCGCCTGGAGGCCAGTAAATGGTAGCAATGGTCAGGGTGGAGGAGGGAGCCTTTTGCAAACTTGGCTCTCAAAGTACAAAGAGCTGAGTGGGTAGGATAGAAAAAGGAATCCACTCAGAGAAGATTAAGGCAACCCCACTGCCAGCCCGGTGAGGTCGAGGCGATCTTAAAGCCGTCGGGTAAGAGTCAAAGGAAGTGAATGAGCTGGGATTGAATCAAGTTTCAGTGAGTGAATGTCAAGGTTGGTGACGTCAAGAAGGCAGATGTCAGAGTTTTTGTTGGTTGAGCGTGCGTTGAGGGCTGCCAGATGGAGACAATTGCTGCCTTTGAAAGTTTTTGAGGTGGAGTACAGGGGCGTGATACTTCAGTCAGAGTTGGCGGAGCACAGGGGGGAGGGTAGGGCGAGTGGCAGGATAAGGAAGGAATTTGAGAGACGGCAGGATCTGATCAAAGAGAAGGAGGTTGGCCTGAGGGCCTTGAACAAGGATAGTGCTAGTCTGGTAGACATTAATGATGCAGTGAGATGAGAAGCAGCCCGTCGAGGGGAAGAGTTAAGGAGGGGGTTGGGGGGGGAGTATAGATGAGAAGTCCATAGGTCTGGAGATGGGAAAGAGACAAGGATGTCAGTAAATACTTCTCTGGACATAGGTATCTGCAATTGGGAGGGCAGGGTTTGCAGCAAGGATGTCTTTTTTATGCATTTTCCGACCAGATTATGTGAGCGAGGGTGGATAGGTGATAGTGTAGCAGTTGGAGTAGATAGGAGAGTGCCATCTCAAAGCAAGAGGAAAGATGCGAGAGGCAGAGAGATAAAAAGGGGAGGAGGGGTGCTGCAGTGCACAGTTCTGACTATGTGGGCAAGTGGATGTTAAGAATAACAGTTCCTTCCCCGTTGGTATGTGTCTTTCATGATCTCCCCGGCCTTTCCCGTGATTCCCAAAAATTAGCCGGCCTTTGCCTCCTGCTGGCGGTGCGCTCCATCCTGCTTTGTTGGCTTCGCCCCTCGCCTCCCACTCACGCTCAATGGCTGAGGGCTGTTACTTGGGCCTCGGACACTGAGGAAGCCTGGTCCCATATACAACCTGCCCACTCCAGACCCAGAAATGTATGGCTTAAGTTCCGCTCTTATATGTCCGATCTAATCGCGACACCGGATACCTCCCCACCCCGCCCTCTTCCCCCCGCCTGCCCAGGTCCTCACCCCTGTCGCGGGCTTCTGTTCCCCAATCCATGCTGTGATTGTACCCATTGATTGTGATATTATGTGAAATAACCTCTGTGCACCTACATTATGTATACGGTATTCATGTTGTAACGCCTCATGCTGTTCGCCTGTGTTTTGCTGCCACGCTGAATAATAAAAAGAAGTTTAAAAAAAAAAAACAATAACAGTGAAAGCAATGCAGGATGCAAGCACACAAATTCAATTTTAAAAGCAACAGTAACAAATCCAGGATCTAAGGACACCTAAAATAAATTTTAAAAGCAACAGTCACAAATGCAAGATGTGAGCACACCTAAATTCGATTTTAAAAGCAAAACTCACAAACGCAGGATCTGAGCACACCTAGGTGCAATCATTTTAAGACACAGCACTGCAGTACAGAGTGGATGGAACAAATAATAACAGAGCTAATGAGGCCAAGACAATCAAAATAACATTTGACCAGAGGTATAGGGGGGAGAAGTGCCAGCTGAGGTACATCAGTCAGAAAGTCAGGAATGGTACAGATACCGTGCGAAGGATAGCTTAGGCAGGCAAATGGAGCATCAGCAGCACTCCCCTTAAGGCAGAAGGAAGCAGTCCAAGGGAGAGTGTTCGAAGTTTCCAGCAGGATGGCACAATCTTTGCATCTAATAGAGTAGGGGGCAAGCCAATTCCAGTCAGGCCCAGACAGGGCCTTTGATGTAGAGGCCGGCTCCTGCCTCCCGGTGCCTCCGATTGGCCCATAAACAGTGAGGCAGACAATGGTAGAGGGGGCCAGGCTGCCAAGATGAGGAAGACTTGTGTGCACTAGGTGATGCAGCCATCTTTGAAGGTGTACTCATCCAGTATTCAGAGCATGAAGAAAAAGATTTTGCCCCGTGTGCAGATGATTCACTGCACGGATGCCCCATGGGATGAACGCTTTGATGCACAAGTAATTTATATTCAAAATGAGACCCAGTAACCGAGTCGTACACTCGGCAGCGATTTCCTCACAATAATAAACTAAGCTGCTCATGGTCGCCCCAGCCCCTCTGTATGGGGTCACCAACATAGTGGTTGTTTGATATGGGGCAATGGTTGGGCTCTAGTAGTGAAGTCTGAGGATGAGAGTGCAAAAAAGACAATGCCAGCTCTATACTGGGTATGCGGTGTACATGATGCCTTGGAATAAATTCACTTGATTGACGTTAGTAAGTTTTCTATAATGCCACACCTTGGTGATCCCCATGCAAAGCAGTTGCTTAGGAGAAAATGCTAAGTCCAACGAACCTAGTAATGTGGACCGATTACTGCTCACTGTTTTCACTGAGCATCACTCCTCAATAATTGACAATTTCTTAAACACACACAGCACATTCTATGTGATATACTGCATATCCTGGCTCTTGGCTCATTTTAAATCGTGTTATAATTTTGTGTTATTTTCCCTCATAAAAGTAGGACAACAAGGACCATAATGCAAAGAATTACCAACCAAGATTGGCTGAACAGGTGACACTATCTGTCTAACCAGGTCCCTGCCCACCCCCAGCTTGGAACCAAACGGAGGCCCTTTTCACTACTTTCAAATCAGTGTCACAATATGATCTTATCCATATGGTCAAATGCATGATTGCCTTCTCAGAACATCCCCACTCCTGCCTAGCAAAAACTTAGTACAATGCCTTCATACCTCTGGAACGAACATCCCAGGTGAACAGTTCCTTGTCTCAAGATGACCGTCAAGATTTATCTTGCCTCTACTAAAAAAAGCCAACCGCTAACATCCTGGATACCTACCAGCTAAAGCCAATACCCCAAAAATTGGTAGTATTCTCAAAAAAGGTGCAACTCAGCAGCAATTTGAGCTATCGGAATCCAACAGTCTCCTACAAAACCAACAGTTGGGGTTCAGACCAATGAGAGGTACAGGGTCCGCTATTCTCTACATAAGGGATGGGAGCCTAAAGACCCCAAACATCACAAACGCTGACATTCCCATCCTCTTAGATCACTTGGTGGATTTTGACTTTTGACAGTTAACCATTCCACATTATCTAACCACCTAAAAAACAGCATCCTTACTGGCAGACTGGGCATTCCAAGCTGGTTCTGGACTCTACCCCTCTAAACCTACCATCTTCAGTTGCAGCATCAGGGTGGTAGCCGCTCTCCCTGGCATTTTAATGTTTAGCAGCTCCACATTTTCGGACACTTTACAAAACGAATATACGCGATTCCTAGATTGATTTTAAACTTGGCTGTGCACCAACATTGCATATCCTCATGTTTGCTAAAATCCAGGAATTGAGGATTGATTGTCTAAATGCATCTAAAGCTGATATTTGCTTTGGTTCCTCCATCCCTCCCACACTTCCCATTGCTAGGAGTACGGCACCCTCTGCCTGCTTCAGCAAAAACATTGGGAGTGGTTTTTGATATTTTTTTTACCTTCTCCCATCAGATGCATGAGGCAAAAAAACACAAACAAATAAATCACATTTTCGACTACAAGTTCTGATGTCCTGCATCCCCCACCCTTTTGCTTTCCAGGCGCCAAGAAGCTGAGCTCCCAGTGGGTGCCTAATAAATCAATGAATAAATACATGTCAACAAACAAGTTGACTTCAGATAGGAAGCTCTATGTCTAGGGCATCCAGTCTGCCCGACCTGTGTAGACAAACACTTCTCCTCAGATCTGTCACAGTTGGCAAAGATACAGCTGAGATCATCTTCACCTCCCCCCAGGGTAGCCACCTCCTTTGGGACTATGGAGGTGAGCCTGATATGCTTAATACCCCCCTAGGGAAAAGGGGAAGTGGGATCCCTCTAGAGGAGACGACCCTTAGAGGACAGGAAAACCCCAGAGAGGGATTCATGTCAACATCACTTTCGCCCAGAGACTAACACTAAGCAGGAGCCAAGGTATTTTGTAACCCTATAACCCCTTCAATAATGGCTGGTTCGGCTTCTCACCCAAACTTTACCAAATCCCTATGGAAGACGGCAGTGAGACGAGAAGACCAGCCTCCAGGAAGAATGTCATTTGAAGCACCAATCAGGAGAGCATCTTGGAGAAGCCTGCAGTGTTTAACTGAGCTGCAATGCACACAGATGTGGTCAGAAAGAAAAGGCCAGACATGGCAATCAGTTTCTCCAGCATGCACCAAGAGAGTGCCGCAGAAGCCAGAGGACAGCTAGCCAGAGCAGAGTCCAGATGAGTCACGCAAGCGTCTACACAGTGAGAGAGAGGGAGGGAGGGAGGTTGGGCTGTCTACATGCCCCTCCTGATTAGCACAGACAGGTACAGAGTGGCTCCTGAGGAATGGGATGCGAGCTGCAAAAGAAGCTAGAAGAACCATAGAGTGGGGAGAAAGAGAAGCCCCGGATTGAGGAAACAAATAGAGCGGGAAGAAAGACACTCCTTGGTTGGGGGATGTGGTGGGGAGGACAAACATACCAGAGTGGAGAGAGGGGGATTAAAAAAAATCTCCCCCCCCCCCACTTCCCCCAAGTGGGTAGAGAAGAGAGAAACCATGGGGTGGGGAGTGGGAAGGAGTGGAGCCGCAGAGTGGGGAGGAAACAACCCGGATTGGGGGGAACAAGACAGACGAAATTCACAAACTGTATACTTGGGATTATGATAGGCTAGGGCGTATAGTAAAGAGACAAAAGGGTGGGGTCAGAAGCTAACCACCATTCCTGTAAATTTGGCAATTAGCCCAACAGTATGCTTTGGTGGTTTTCTTTTGGGTTTTCCTTTTGAGAGGTAGGGAAAGAAACTATGTTCAAATAGTATTCCGGGCGGAAGACTGCATTGATATTCGACATCTTGACGAGCACAAATTTTCCTTTTCTGTGGTATAGGGTAGGGCTTAGGATCACAGATTTAGGGAACGATTTGGTCTTTTTCCGTTGAATAAAAGTTGTAGAATCATGCCTCTGTGCCAGTCTCCTGCTGCTGACTTATCATAGAACATAGCCCATAAATGAAAGTTAATAAAACACCAGTGAAACGTGTAAGGCTTCTGGCAGGGGGGAATTGTAAAGGAAATGTGGCTTATAATGCTGGTTCATGAACCAAGAGACTGCTGTAAATTGAAATATCATGGGCGACTAGGGTATGATCTTTGAGAGATTTCCAGTGTGTTCACTCTCCAGATTTACGTTACAAAGCTTTTTGATGGCTAGTGTGATGAACCGACAGCAAGATTTTAAACTTAGTCCAGCGTTGCCCAATGGGCCTCATTAACATATCTATGCCCTCCACAAAAGCTCAAAAGGAGAGTTTTTGCGTTCGTTTCATTATGCTGCTGGCCCAGTCCAAAAAATAAAAGGGGGTCTCGCCATAATTTTTGCCCCAGGCCTCACCAAACCCAGTGACAGTCCAGACTGCAGACAACTGACTGATATAGCAACAGATTAGGATATTTATGTGACTGAAACTACATGTTATTGCTGCCAAAGGGCTTGGGCATGGCTCACGGTATTCCTACATCCTTGTATAATTTGTGCGAGCAGTACTTTCCGGAAGGGATTATCAGTTTCCCCACCCCAACCAGGGATGCCCTTTTACCAGTCACTAAGCAGGCTTGGGGGTGGTTGGTAAGATAAGAATGACACTTATCCATTTCCTGCACTTGGCTGTCAAAGGACTGTGGAGACAACCTTCGGTTTAGCAGTGTTACAACAGACTTCATTCGTGATGGACAGGAACTAATAATGCACAGCAAACCCCTTGTCACTCAAAAATGCTTTGCAAATGAAGAATTCACCAACACCACTGCTGGTGCCACTCACTAGTAAAAAGTCCCTACATCATTAAAATAAACTGAACCAGTTTTTTTAGACCCTGCCACCAAAACATTGAGTCATTGACTCATTGTGCCAGAGTATGTCAAATCTCAAAAACCAAACTATGAAATTCATCCAGGTGTACGTATACATTTATCTAGAGTGCAACCGAGCATTCCCTTTGAACTATTGTAGACTGTACAGTTTTGATAATGGGGCCTTTGTTAGTTAACTCTTTTTTGTCAGTCGCTAATCAGATCTACATGTGTCCACACTAATTATTGTAGTTCGTCTATTCTATCACAAGTTGCTTTTGGACTAGTCATAGAACAGACCACAGGACTTTCCAAGAGATGCAAGTTGAACCATTTTTCGTTTACCTTGAAGAAGTCAGGTAAAATAATGGAACACACATGCAATAGTATTTTCTCAAAATCCATAGTTTACAAGTGATCTGGAAGTTATGGGAGTGGTGCATTAAAACTATTCGGGATATGGTGTCGATTTAGTGGATTGCCAGAGGAACCCACGCTATATACATGGATTGCTGAAGAAAGCCAATGCATTTTAGAATTTTCTAAGTGAAATTTGCGCAAGAATATTCTATTACTGCATTATCAGTGAACGGTTAAGTACAAGTTTTGGTGGCAAGTGATTTTAAAAGACACAACAGTTGCCTTAACATTCAGTGATATATTATCAGTAATGATGTAGGCTATGCCATTAATCTGCATGTGTTTTCCGATATATAGAACCACAGCAGTCTCTGGCATTCTAGACCAGCACTTTATAATACTGATGATTGGGATGTCTCAGAAATTGTAAAATACACAATGACTTCTATGTAATTAGGCATATGTTTGCTTTTCAACAGTGTCTTTTCTTTGCTAGATTTAGTGTATATTGAAATGTATTTATGGCATAATATAGCTGTACATTGAGGACACTTCATTTTACTGTGTTTCAATAAGTCTTGACAAGGAGCATGTCACTTGTTATTGTGATGACGTCACTTCGCATTAGGTTTTGAAAATGATAGTATAAATTTGAACAATAAGCAGAACAAAGGATCATATATAATATCAATGGAGCATATGCAGTAAAATGAGCCATTATACTCTCAAAGACTGGATCATGATTCAAATTATTCAAGATTGAACGAAGGATGAATAAATGTACAATTCCTATAACATTTTTTAGTGGGTGGATCAAACCATCCGTAGATAATTACCAACATTTTCAAAAATGTGTCCCTCCTCTGTTTCCTGCACGGGGCCCGGCACGCGGCTGTAACCCCGCCCACCTTGGCTCCGCCCCGCGCATCGCCCATCAGTCCTTTTCTATCGCAGGGTCCAAGACCCATTAGCAATAACAGAGGAACCTTATTAGAGGGGACGGCGGGCGTATGGAGGAAAGGGGACTATGGACTAGGAGTAAGGTGGTCATTACAGTGAGTAACCTGGTAATACTCCACGTCCCGTCCCCTTTCCTCCATACTTATGGGAGATTCCCAAGCACTCCTTACAGGAACTATGGGTGGATGGAAATACCCCTTACTGAAACAGGTTCTTCAGCACAGCCTGGCCGAACTGAGCGTCGGCCCTAGCGCTCATATCGAGGCAGTAATGCTTACAGAAAGCAGATGGGGAGGCCCAGGTAGCAGCTCTAGCGATGGACTCCCAGGGAACATACTTCTGAAAAGCAACCGCAGCTGCCTTGCCCCGCACCTGATGCACGTGAATACCCTTAGGTGGTTTCAGCTCTTGGACGGTGAAAGATTCCGTGATACAGGCAGCAATCCGTCTGGAAATGGATGCCTAAGACACCAGCCTGCCCTGGGGTTTACCGAAGGTCACAAACAGTTGGGAAGAGCTCCGAAGCTCGGCAGTCCTGTCCAGGTAGAATTTAAGAGCTCTTCGGACATCCAGGCAGTGTAGAACCATTTCCGCCTCCGAGGCAGGGTTCGGAAAAAAAGACCGGAAGGGAAATCGACTAATTCAGATGGAACTCGGTCACTACCTTTGGTAGGAAAGCTGGGTTCGTCCGAAGGACTACCTTGCCCTTGTGAAAAACCAGGAAAGGATGCTCCACCGACAATGCCTGGAGCTCACTCACTCTCCTCGCTGACGTAACGGCGACCAGAAAGGACACTTTCCAGGACACGTACTTGAGGTGAACCGTAGCCATTGGCTCGAAAGGTTTATGGCACAGCGCCGTCAGGACTACGTTTAAGTCCCAGGGCGGGTGCAGAGTACGAACTGGAGGGTAGATGCGTGTCAAACCAGCAAAATGTCTCTTCACTACCGGGTTAGTTAACAAATAAGAATACCGGTCTGTAGAGAGGTAGGCGTAAATCGCCGAGAGATAAGTCCTGCAGGACAAGACATGAACCCCTGACTCTGCTAGAGAGGAGACAAAGGACAGCACCGTGTCAATCGTCGCCACCCTCGGGTCCTCAGAACCTGAGCCATTTACTCTTGTATTGGGATCTGGTCGAGGGTTTCCTGGCTGCCTAGATAATGCGCATGTTATCCGCAGACAAACCCAAAGGCTCTAGCGCCGTGAACTCAGGCACCATGCCGCCAAGTGGAGCGATTGTGGGGTGGGGTGCCACATCTGCTGTTCCCCTTGGTGAAGAAGATCGGGAGTTACTGGTAACCTGATCGGCGGACACGCCGACAGGTGTTGAAGTTCTGAGAACCAAAACCTGGCAGGCCACCACGGAGCTATCAGTAGAAGAGAACAGTTGACAGAACTTTTCAACTTCCAAATTGTTCCATGAACCAGAGGAAGAGGCGGGAAGGCGTAAGCTCTCATGTTGTGCCATGGGATCTCGAGTGCGTCCCCCAGAGAGAAGGCTCCCAGCCCCCCTCTGGAGCATTACTGAGGAAGCTTCTTGTTCATCGCCGTGGCGAAGAGGTCCACCTCTGGTGTGCCCCAACGCCAGAAAATCCATGATAGGATCTCCACCTTGAATTCCCACTCGTAGCTGGCCACTGTGCCGGCTGAGGGCATCCGCGGTGACATTCAGCCGGCCCGGGATGTGCACTGCAAGCAGCCAGACCCCATGAAGCACGGCCCACTCCCAAATCTGAATGGCCAGATCCACGAGAGGGGGAGCCTTCGTCCCCCCCCTGCTTGTTTATGTAGTACATTGACACCACATTTTCCGTTCTTATGCGGACCACCTTGTTGACAATTAGAGGTCTGAACGCCTTGAGCGCCAGAAAAATCTCCAGAAGCTCCAATTGATTTATGTGCAGGAGCTTGTCCTGAGGTGACCAGAGGTCCGAAACCTGAAGATCTAACGTCGTGCCCCACCCGAAAAGGGAGGAGTCTGTTGTGATCGTCACCATGGGGCTTGGGTCCTGGAACCCGACACCCACTGACAGGTTGCTGAGAGAAGACCACCTGTCCAGGTCCACTCTCATGGAATCATTATCAGTTTGGAATCCGTGTCCACAGCCTGACGCCAGGAACTCCGAAGAGCCATCTGGGTCCGCCTCATTTTGAGACAAGCAAGAGGAAGAGCCAGCACACACGGGGCCATGAGGCCCAGAAGCCTCTGGAACCACCAGGCCGACATGCTCTCCGACTGCGTAAACATCTGACACGTGGCCAACAGATCAGCCATTCTGTCCCCGGTCAGATACACACAGCAGTCTATCGTGTTCCAACGAAAACCCAGGAAAGTCAGGTCCTGTGAGACTGTCATGGAGGATTTCCGCCAGTTCACCGACAGCCCAAGATGGAACAGGAGCTGAAGGAGAGACTGGAGGTTGCCCACGGCTGCCAACGTCCAAATAGGGATACACATGGATACCCTGGAGACGAAGATGGGCCGCGATCACCGACATCTTCGTGAAGATACGCAGCGACGAACTGAGGCCAAAAGGAAGCACCCGAAACTGGAAGTGCTCCTCTCCCAGAGAGAAACAGAGATATCTTCTGTGTGGGTGCCAAATCAGGATATGCATGTACGCATCCTGAAGATCCACCACACTGAGCCCATCGCCCGCCTGCAAAGAGGAGCGAATTTGGCCGGGCGTGATCATCTTGAATTCCTCTTGGGGTAGGGAAAGATTGAACTAGGAAAAGGTCTAGGATGGTGCGCAGGCCAGCCTGGTTGGGTTTGGGCACCGTCAACAGCCTGGAGTAGAAGCCCACCCCTCGCTCCCCAAGGGGAACGGGTTCCACAGCTCTGAGGAGCAGAAGTTTCTGAACCTCGGCCTTGAGGGAGGGTGAGCCTGACAGCTGAAAAGGAGGGTTGAGGGGTGGGGTAGGGGGTAAAGGTAAGCGGAAGCCCGCTCGAGCAACTGACAAGACCCATCTGTCACGCCTCCCAATGAGACGCAATGCGTCCTCCCACCGGGGTCTCGTGCGAGCACGGAAAACCCTCATTTGGCAGGTTTATCGGTGGTGGTGCCACCTGAACCTGATGAGGAGGCTGAGGAGCGGGAGAAATACCACGTACCCTGTTTTCTACGGCGGTTATTCCCCGCAGGAGTATCCACTCTGTGATTTTTGCGGTCGAGGAAGCCCCTAAAACCAGAGGAAGGTCGACCTTGCGACAACGGCCTTTGAGTCTTGAAGGGAGGTTTAACCAGAACAGACAAAGATTTAGCCGTCTGAGTGCTGTCTTTGGTTTTGGTGAGCTCTACATCAGTAGAAGAGTGAAAAAGTTCCTTACCATCAAATGGAAGGCCCAGGACCTTGTCTTGCACCTCTTTCGAGAACTTAGTGGCATGCAGCCATGCTTGCCGCGAGGTATCAACCCCTAATATCAGACCCCGAGCCGAGGTGTCTACGTGATGAGCCGCAGCCTCCAGGAGATCCTGGGCCAAGACCCTGGCATTGGAAAGGCCTCCTCTGAAATACTCCAGCTTCTCGACCGGGATATGCTCCTCAAACTCCGACAGAGCTCTCCACATCTGCATGTTAGCTCCCGCCAAAATCAATTCTGCATTGGCCTGCCAGAGCTGCAAGGCCGAATTGGCAAAGATTTTCCTCCCTAGGGAGTCCAGGAGCTTGTCCTCCTTTCCCAAGACCTGAGTTGCCGTCGCGGAGGAGGAAGCTGCAGGTCTGGATTGCAACGTGGCCGCAGCCACCACTGTGGAGGAGGGAGGCGGACATGACGACAAGGCCACTTCTTCCAAAGGAATGTAGCCTGTACCTCGCCATCACAATCTTTTTATTTACAAAAATTCCCGAGTGTGGCTTTTCCCAAACTCTTCAGACCTCGGCCAGAACATCCTTCTGCAAGAACAGGCCGGTACGCTCCGAAGGAGACAAGGTGAACGCCCCAGAAAGCACGCCCTCCTCGGGCACCAGAACATCCAAGAAGCTCATCATGTCCAGTACCCGGTCATGGAAAGCTCTGGTAGAGCGGTGCAGGTCCTTGTTGTCTTGATCGCCTTGAGGGTCATCTGACAGGCCTGGCTCCTGCTGAGCCGAGTCAGGCACTGCCTTGTCCACTGGGGACAATGGTGGCACAGGCGGAAGCGCAGGGGGAGGCACCACGGGCAAGGGAGGTGCCGGCTGAACCACCGACGGGACGGTTGGAGCCGGAGGCGCGGGTGGACATATCTCCTTGAAAAGCCCCTTGAAATATTCCCTCATGGGGTCGGTGCGCATAAGCGCTTGAAACTTACTGAAAAGGCGTCCTCAGGAGATTGTTTCGGAACCTGAGAAGGCCTCTCATGAGGTGGACAAAACCGGGGACAGAGTGCCACACCGGCCCCTCCGCCGATGTATCCACATAAATCAAGGGAGCCGCCCCTGCGGGCAACGAAACATTGTGCGGAAGAGGCATCCGGGCGTACCAATCAAAAACTGGCCGGTAAGGATGCACACAAGGGACCTTCGGTTCACCCGAAGGACCGAACCCTACACCAGGGGCCGATGGCATAGTTGTAGGGGTAGTACCTAAAATGGCCGCAGTGGTCGTGGCGGGAACGGGCGCCATTTTGTCCTCATCTGAGGGGAACTGCGGCACGTGAGGAAGTGAGGCAGGGGTCCCCGTCGATGGATCAGGGGTCTTAATTTTAGCCTTAACGTAAGGAACCTCGGCAGAGCCGGTACTATGAGGCCTGGAATGTTTCTGCGACATACCAACCGTCAACTGAGCCTTCGAAGGAAGAGCCTCGGCACTGCCGGTAAAAGAAGAAACCTTCTTTGCCCCCTCAACAAATCTGGTGTCACCACAAGAGCGGGAACGGTGCGCTGTCACCCACAGGGCCTTGCCCGGCCCCTCAGAACTGTTGGTAGCCTTAGCCTCGGTACGAGGAACCTCGGACCTAGGCCCGGTAGAAGCCTTATCGGCACGGGCCTCGAACATGCATTCGGTAACCTCAAGCCCAGCCAAGACCTCGGGGCATACCCTGGTTTTGTTTTTGAGGGAAGCCGAAAGAGCGGACTCAGAGCAAGCTCCGGTACCCCACGACTCAGTAGAACTGGGTCTACACACAGCCCCCACAGGAGGGGCCTCGGAGTGTACTCCGGTGAACACAGGCCCCTTACGGAGACCCTCTGAGAAAACTCTGGTAGAATTATTAGGCCCGACAGGCACCTCAGGGCGAACCCCGGTAACAGAGCGATCAATGCCCCTCGCGGCTCGAGAGGAATCCGGGAAGGTATCCCCCGGCCGGGGTGCTCTGAAAATCAAAGAACTTACCGGGCGTTTTTTCTTCTCGTCGATGAACGCTTGAAAATGCGAAGGAGGAGTCCGACCGAACACCACCCCCCACCGCTCCAACCGACGTTGAAGAGCCCGGACCGAAAGGGAGTCACAGTAAAAACAGGAGTCCCAACGGTGTTCCGGACCCAAACACTTTAAACAAAGAGGATGGGGATCCGCCCTCGCGAAGCGACAGTGACACGATGAACAGACTGGAAAATCTAGTTTAAAAGACATTGACAGACTAGTAAACGAACGCTAGCGAGAGCCAGAGAGGGGAAAAACAGAAGAAAAACTTCTGAGGATGCAAGTGCGTCCGGCCCCGATCGTGCGGAGAAAAGGACTGATGGGTGATGCGGAGCCAAGGTGGGGGGGGGAGGGTTACGGCCGCGTGCCGGGCCCCGCACAGGAAAGAGGGTTGGACACATTTTTGAAAAAAATTTGGATGCTTTTTACAAAGTGCTCCGGTCCCATCCCACAGGACGGAGAGATGTCCCATAAGTATGGAGGAAAGGGGACGGGACGTAGGAGTACTATATTTACAACTCGGCCCATTCAGCACAGGCTTCAGATCAATTGTGAAGTAGTTTTATGGCAGAAAATAATGCAGAAGTTAAAACTGCACAGGTTAACAAGCCATAATTAAGCCGGCAGACGTTGAAAGTCATGTACTTTATCAGCTGTTGTCAAAAAAGCTTTCGAGAGAAAATGGATCTCATTGAAACAGATGTGACTCAACTAAAAAGAGAAATGGTTAACCTTAGTAGGGGGGGCTCTGACACTTAGAGTAAGTGACATTAAGGACATAGTCGATGCTTGGAACCAACCTGCACTTTGGTTGAACCCATAAAAAAACAAAAACTACTTGAACTTGAGAACAATTCCAGGCACGTGTAGTTAATTTACTATCATCATCAATGGGGAGGACTACAGAACCTCTCTAGAGAAAACGATTCCATCTCTTTTGAATAGATCTGCTCACATCCGTTTGAAAATGATAAGGCTCATAAAATGGCAGCAATAAATAAGCTAAATCAACAGAAGCAGAGACCAATAACTGTTTAAAGTTTTAATATATAAAAACCTATTGATAAATCTGCAACGTACGGGGCGATTCCTAACTGACGGATGTGAGAATGTCATCCCTTCGCCATTACCGGGGGACCTTTCCCATGGGGCCAGGGCAGTGCATCCACAGGACAACAGTCCCCCTAGGCATGGTCCACAGGCGGAAGATTGCATAGGAGGGGAAGCCCCTTATGGGATTAGGGACGGCCATCCCTTGAGAACTCTGTATACATCAACTTTAGTACATCCTCCCTCTTTTCCAAAGCCAAAAACCTCTCCCCTAATTCCCTCCAGTCCCAATATCTTTTGTTATAAATCAGCCAACCTAATATGTTAGACCCGACTAAGGCACCAGAGAATTCCATTTGCTTTCCATATAGTTCCAATGCAACTACTGTGAAGATGATGACCCGAAGTACAAAGATCCCTCTAGAGAACTGGAGTGAATGGTCTCGCCTCTCACGGCACTTGACTGGTGAAAGGTGATACAAAATAGAGAGAAACCAACATGGAGAGAGCCATCCTCTGAGGAAGAAACCCGGGAGACGCGGTCCCGACGAGTAGGGAGGCGCACCATGAGCCGCTGTGGACGGAGGCACATGGGAGAATGAAGTTAGACCAGAAAGTAGGGACTATGCTGACCGGTGCACAAGAAACCCTCTGGGCATCCCAAAGTCTGGGAAGCTGCTGGATACCAAAACCGTAGCTCGAGAAGGAAGCAGTGACCAGCGGAGCAACCGCAGTTGAGGGAAGAAACCCGCAAGCTGCTGGAAACTGAAACCACAGCCCGAGAAAGAAACAGTAACCGGAGGAGCTGCCACTGTCCAGAGAAAACACCTGAATGCTGCCACACCCTCACAACGGAGCACCACCACTCGGAAGACACAAACCACACAAACAGGTACGCGGGCAGACCGAGAGGTGCTATAGTTCCGGGAGGAATCGGGGGAACAACTACAGAACACAAGATAAGAGGGTCTGGGACCAGGAGAGAAAAGAAACATTCCGGAAATAAATATAGCTATTGTGAAACTGCATTGCGAGTCTGGGACATGCACCCATATGAAAGCCAGAGAATAAGAGGGGCTAGGACCCGAAGAGAAACAGACAGGCACGGGAGGCACCTGTGGAGAGTGGACCAAGCTGGTATAATGCCTCAGTGCAAGTCTGGGACCCGGACCCATTTGAAAGTCTAAAAAGAAGGTGAAGCTAGGGAAAGCCGAGGGAAATGGAGAGAAGTCCTCTGGTCAGAGTGAATAATGTGTTTACCTTTTGAAAATACAGGAAACCACATAAGGAGGAGACAAGCTCCTAACTTGTTAAGTGGAACAAGAAGGAATCCAGGGGAAAGGAGCTAATCACTGGTCATTGAAATATTAACTTTGTGGAAAAGGAACATTTGCTTTGTTTATTGAGAACTCAAGACATTGGGAACTTTCTGTTGGCAAGAACTGTCAGCACTTTAGTTTTGAATATAGGATCCTTGCACATTAAATTAAAGTTATTAGCGTTAGGGTCAGAAGTAGGGTTTTTGGACATGAGAGTGACTATTTGACATCCTGACGTTTTCCTTAGATTTCTTTCAGGCGGGGACACCTGCTCTTAGCGTTGGGGACAGAGGTCATTTATCCAACCCTTTTACTGATTAATAAAAGGGTATAACCAAAACTATGTCACCTTCGTGTCTGAAATTTACTTCTGCACCCTTACATAACCTAATTAATGGAAATAAATGTTATTTATTCATGGCTATCATGAAAAAACTAACTAGTGTGGATTTAAAGATCATGGACTATGAGAATGTTTTTTTTTAAAGATGATGCCTCCAAGTCATTTCATAGCCCCAATGTTTTTGTTGCTTTTATAGGTCAGAATATGCCTATCTTATTTTATTAATTTATATCGCGCCAAAGCCTGCGGGCATCAAGGCACTCACATTTAGACACAGACATACAAAGTTTGACAGGACATCAGATTGCTAAATCAAATACTGTTTGCCTATTTGAAAATGCCTGGTTTCAATGTTTTCCTGAAAGTAATGTAGTTTTCCTCTTGTTTTAAATTCATCGGTAATCCATTCCAAATCTGAGCTGCTTTTACAGGAATGCATCGCCTTAACCCATTCGCTCGTTTGGAAGGACTACATGCAATCTGCCCTATGAAAATGCCTGCACAGGCTTTCATAACTGATTCTGCATTTTATTTTTAATCTCCTATGGATAGAATTTGCCTTTGTGAGCTAGGCGTCACCTTTTCATGTACAATTTAAGTAATAATGTTGGTTGCCTCATTCTCCAGATTTGAGGACGTGGTCATCTGGTTTGCAGTGGTCTTTGTTTTTCATTTTCTGTTTTTCAAATGGGACATTTCTGATGAGGCTTCCCTGAACATGCTGGATAGTGCCAATTGGCTTGTAATATTGAACTACTTATGATATGGCAGACCGGGAGGTTGCTTCCCTTATTGTTCATCTTAAGAGTGGTATTGGACAAGCATCTTACCTTGTGCCATCAGATGCATGAGACTAATATATAAATACAAAAACAAATAAATCATACCACAAGTTCTCATGTCCTTCATCCCCCACCATTTTGCTTTGGAGGTGCCAAGAAGCTGTGCTTACAGTGGGTGCTGTGAGAAACCTAAAGGTGTCTCACCTGCTAGTCCCCGGGGATCCATCATACAGGTGACCTGGACACGTCCATCGTTTTTGGATCCAGTTCCTGGGGGTGGACCAGTGCCGGAGGATCACCTGGATGAGGGGTCTTGAGGAGTGTATGTAAGTCGGACACTGGAGGGTGAAACGCAGTATCCCCTTACCTGCGACACCTTTTCCTCATCCTACCAGGTAGGATACCTTGGAACTCAACCCCCCCCTTCCCCCCTTTTCCCCGAACACCTTCTCACAGACAGTTCACCGTGATTGACAACAGAATAATACCAGAGCTGTATATCAGATATGTCCCAACACCACAGTCAGGCAAGGTCAGGCAATTACGGATCATTACACACCTGATTTCCATCACACTTTCCCACATGGAAAAAAGGCTGAGCACGAAAGCACACTCTGAACGAGGCGAGACACACGAGGAAACAGCAGTTCCAAGATGGCAGTTTAATACAAGGAGAAAGACGGCAAGACCGGAGAGGGTTGCAAGGAGAGACGTACCCATGACCTTTAAGGACCGTTACTTTCGTGAGCCTTGGAAAGTGAGAAACCTAAGACCAGGAATTAAGGCTGATCAAACCTGTACAGTGTATCGGAGGTACCCGGGGCTCTCCCGCATCGATAACCAAGGCAGGGCGGAGTGATTGCCGCTGTGGTAAGGTCCTTGGCTCTTACAACAAAGCAGCATCAGAAAGGACAGTACAGCCGGTGAGTCTGACAGACTGATATCGAACTAGCTTGTCTACTGAACCAAGGTTGCAAACGGCAACATTGTGTAAAGTGAACAGTGTGTGATGTGTTTGTAAGGAGCAACGCAAATAATTGGAAACCAAAAGCAGTAGCCAAACATTGTAATTGAACTTTGGGAGGCCAAGAAGAGATACAATACACAGAGTGGCCCGGCGCAGCATTGGCTCTCATTCGAAAGTCTCCGTTAGGTATACAACTGATGTGAGAAAAAGGAATATTAAGATCGAAGTGGTCATGCAGCGGGTTAAGCCAAACCCTGTGCACATTCAAAAGTCTTCGGTAGTTTAATGTACATCACACTTGGTCCGAGCCCGGCTGAGGGAGACTAAATGAGTGAGTGAAAGGGATCTGAGCCCGGAGGAGGGTGATCCAGGAGGGGGACCAGGGTGAACATTCAAATGGAACACGGAAAAAGGAAAATAATGTTTGCGTGTTATTTCTCTTTTGTACATAAGGCCCAGTCAAGAGACTTGCAAGAAGTAAAGAGACTTGGACACACAAGGTCCTGAACTGTGAAAACCGAACTGTATCCTCGTGCCGCAGAAGCCAGAGTGTGCGCTTTGCTCGAGTGACCCGCCTTGCCCCGTGCTGAAAACATGGGAAAGGGAGGCCAAAGGCCCGAACATTCTGACTTAACATTTTGTGAACATCACCCAACATTGTTTGTAAATTAGTAGTGACGGCAATAGATTTTTTTTTGTATATGTCCTTTTTATTTTGACAAGACTCCACTAGGACTGCATTATTATTATTTTGATGGTCGTAGCTTGCTCCAATCTGTAGATTTAGGCTTAGATAGGCGTTTATCACACCCTTGTGAAAGTTCAATAAACACCCTTGAACTGTGGTCACTTGTGTCCGTCTTACTGTTGATACCATGTCTTCCTTGCAGTGCTGTGAGGAATCTGAGGGCGTCCTCAATTCTTTCCCCAATATAACTTCCACTCAGGTAGCTAGGGAAAGGCCATCGCTATTGGATCTTGACCCTGGGGCTGGATATGTGAGGGAGGACTACCTGGGTGGTGGAGACTTGGGGACTGGAGATGATGCATCCTTGGGTGGGACATGGTCTCCCCCCCATTTCCCTTTCACCAGAGCCTCTATAGGTTGTCAATCCCTTCCCTACTTTTCCCATTAATCATTTCCCAATAAAATACAGTTATGTACTGGGACGTGGAGGTGGCAAGCAAGAGCAATGCAGAACTTCCAAGTCGGCAACAAGCGGTGAGTCAACCTAGGAAGGGGGACACAGGGGCAGCAGGCGAGTATGTTACATTGGTGCAAACTTTAATTAATGCGGATCCAAATTATTGGATGCCATATGTGGCGATGTCTATAGCCTGAAATTGGGAATACCTACATGGGCAACAGATGATTACATCCTGAAAGAATTTCCTGTGTTTTAGTAACTTCCATCATTGGATGTGTGAACCCTTCACCTGTTGGGGAAAATTATGCTATTAAACACTGCTCTATAAGGATGCAAATAAGAAACAGGGCCGGTCTTACAACAGATTACACCCCAGGCGGGAAGCATCGTTGGCGTCCCCCTTCCCCCGAGCTGTGATCTCATGCATGTGTCATGGGCTGAGCAGCAGGAGTGGGGACTATGAGTTAATAAAATTGTCAATGCTGACATCTGCTGAATTTCATGAACCTCAGAAAACAGCAATAAGAGGTTCGAACCCGAACAGGCCTGGTTATGTTAGTCTGCTTGTGCTCTTCATTTTTAGTAACAATGACCAGTTTGCTGCTGTGACTCAGGTCAGAGAATCGCCAATTTCAGATCTACATCAATGTCATTCGTATGACCTCAAACATTTAGCCACTCTTAAAAGGTGATGAACTGATCTTGAACTGGTTTTGAACAGTGTTACTCGAACCTCCAAGAACAAGCACCAGCAACATACCCATCGATAGCTGTACAAGCCTGTCTATCTCAGCATTAAAATACATGCATTTATGCAATATGTATTGAATTAAATATTTCACGGGAAGTTAAATATATTTAGGAGGGACACAGGTAAACAATATCACTACTCCATGTGAGTGGTAAAGTCTACTTTAAGCATATGCAGAGAGTTGACATGCATGTACAATTCAACACATCTCCCAATGTTAATGTTGGAGAGGTGGCGTTCTAAAATTATGACATTACAATGTGGACTTTACATTGAAACACTGCAGTGCATTACCGCGGCAGAGAAATGGCAGTTTGAGTATTGGGGTATGTTTCGCTCATGCTCGTGAACTCTCGAAATTCTTAAATGTTTCCTTCGTGATCACTCATTTTAGCTCCCGACAGCACCATGAAACTGTAAGATCGCAAAGAAAAACAATGTCTACCATCCCAACATAAAAACAAAAACAATCAAATTCTTAAAGGGTGGAAGGCAACCTTTTCTTGGGACTCGTTAAGTTTACTTTTTGCAAATTACTAGTCGCGTGCTGCTTGAATAACAGCAGCCCTTGCACATTGTGCAGTGTATAGATGCATTTCAGTTCAAGGGACTTGGAGTACTGCAGGTATTAGGGGAAGCATCTGCAGTGTACCCTAAGCGTAGTGCACTTTGCCCTCCACCCTCATCCCCCAGCCTTGCAGCCCTGCGCTTTTGCACATTCTCCATTATGGTAAAGAACATTGTCCCGAGCTTGGGAGAGAAATGGACTATGCAGAAGGAGCTGCCTCCCCAGGGTGTGTTTAGCTGCTGGTGTATCAAATGCAGAAATGGGTGGCATCACGAGCCCCACGCTCTGAAACACCTTTTGCGCACTGGTTGGTCACACAACGGGGGGGAAAAAAAAAAGCAGGTGATTCCCCAACACTTGAACCATTCTTTAGAAACCTGGCTTTGATTAATGTGGCGTTAGCTAGTCATGGGAGAAAAAAAAAAGGGGTAAGTCCCAGGAGTTTTTGTTATAGGGGGATTGAGCACTATTGGGACTACTTATAATGTGTTACACAATGAAGGGAATGCTCAATTACCTCTCTCTTAGTCTACCTAATAAGGTGGTCAGATAGAAACTCAACAAAAGGATAGAAATCTTTACCCATGTATCATATGTATTGACAAAAATTTGTCGTGCCAGAGAAGTATGTATAAAAACACATTTTAATCAACAATTAAGTTCAATACATAATGTGGTATATGCTTTCCACAAGGCATTACCACTATTTTTAGAAAAATTAAGAATTTGTGACATACAAGTTAAAGAAACCCAATTCTCGATGCTTCAGAATTAATGCCAGTGGTGGCTAGGGTTAGTAAGTGACAATCATATTATCAATATACAAGTACGATATTAATGCCAGAATTTTTGACAAAGGAGCAAACTAAATACAGATGACAGTTTAAGCAGATGTTATTTGTAGAAAGACAACGTTATTTAGGGTGTCAGTGGGATGTCTACATATGTTTCGGCTAAACAGTCTCGTGAACACCTTCCCTGATGTTCCGCTGTTGTTATTAAGAGCCCTCTTCAGGACAAAATGTTGTTTTAATGGGATGACGATACATTCATAGGCTCCAGTCCGTTTGTCAAATTTCAATGGGAGACTATAAAACAAAAAATAAATTCATAAAATTATAATGGATTGTCAAAAGTAATGTTTTAAAAACAGACATGTTAAAAATAACTTTCTTAGGCAACGTTCATATGTCTTAGGACTGTTTTAGTTCCTGTATACAAAGAGTTTCACTGACCTTTTGGTCTTATTGTTGGTTAGACTAAAGTCTATCAATTTTCTTCAGGCGGTTAATTCCCGATTACTTGTTTTTAGATTGGAGTAAATAATCCACTCGGTTGCTTTTGGATCTGTTTCCCTTTTGTAGAAAAAGGCTTTTCTTCTTGCTGAAATGTTTTAATGCATGGGACCCATGGGATGGAAGCAGGCATTTGTACAATATGTTTAGAACCTTGTAGTTTAGTAACCTGCTTTTAAAATCAACGATTCTGGTATTAGCCTACCTCTTCCCAGTTGTTTCATGCACGTTTTAGTGTGCCGTTTTCTTGACAGAGCCGTTCTCTTGCCCTTCGTTCAGCAGCTTTAATGCTGTGTCGACATCCACCTATGGATGCAATCAGACACAAACTTTTAATTTTTCTATTTGCCATGCATGCTAGGTCAATAGTTAGCGTGCATGTTTTGCTATTTTTGTTAGTCCTGCCTTTCAACAACAAATGTCCGCATAATATGCATTGTTTCCCTCTTTCGGGTTTTTCTTCTAAATGTGAAGGTTGCACATACAGCGATTTCGTTTGTTTACCTGTTTTTCCTCATTTTTCTGATTCAAGTGGACGGGCGTAGTTATGAATCCTCTGCGCTTCGCCTTCCAAATCCGAGTAAATCGAAGGTGCCGCGAAATGACCGCGGTTATGTTTTAAAACGATCATGTGATCGCGAACTTGCGTGATGTCGTATTATAGAGGCGGCGTCTCCTGAGGCCTGCTTCCTTAGATCTGTTGATTTCCAACTCAATCCCAATACCACCATCTTGGAGTGGAGTTGGTGAACTTCTGTGTCTGTCTTTATTATAGAAGGCATAATGCAGCGATCCAATAGTTGCTGAATTGCTTCCAAATCCACCATCTTGGGACGGTGTTCGTTAGCACAACTTGTTTGTTTGAAAACTTGCTTATAACGTAACTAGTTTTTCAAATGCGTTGCGGGTATGATACCCTAGTAAATTTTACCCTTTTTAAGAAACCACCCTGAAAATAAGTGTGGTGTAACCATTCCCCACTCGACTGCTGAATTTAAGCCGTGTTTGACAGTGTCTAAATTGAAAATCCATTTTTGTTCGCATTTGCGAAGAACCAAATCTCTGTCTCCTCCTCTTTTTGATGCTTGGATTGTTTGAATTATGAACCAAAACATTTCGTTTGGTTTGTGTTTACACTGCATGTAGTGAGCCACCAGAGGTTTGTTGGGGTTTTGATTTCTGATGTTACCTCTATGTTCTCCGATTCTGATTTTTATTTGTCTTTTGGTTTTGCCAATATACAATAATTGGCATGGACACTGGCTGGCATACACAACCCATTGAGAACAACAATTTGTAAATGTTTTGAAAAGCCAAGGTTTACCATTTAATGTGATGTTTTTCAAATTTTTGGTTAGGGGCAGACTGAACAATTGCCACATCTAAAGTGTCCGGTGACAGCTGGTAGATTCCACAGTGTTCTTTGTGTGTCAATTTTTTTGTTTTCTTTAGGATATGTGTGTACAAGGTTGTCTCTTAAGTTTTGTCTTTTTAAGGCAAATCTCGGTGGTGCTGGTGAAAAATCTTCCGTTTTTATAATGTGCCAGTTTTTCAGTACTAATTTACGTACATGATGACTTATTGGACTGAAAGTTGTCACAGGTCATTTTTTCCATTGTTTTACTTTTAGCCGGGTGAAGACCCATCTCTCGGTTTTGATTTTTTGCCCATTTGTATGCCACATTTATTTGTTTTTTGGGATATCCTCTTTGTTTGAGTCGTTGTTTTAATTGTTTACCATGTGTTTCGTAATCTTCCAGACGGGTGCAATTTCTCCTGACTCTCAGGAATTGGCCGATGGGTAGATTCGCTTTTAAACTGGCTGGATGAAAGCTTTGATATTCCAGCAGGGTGTTTTTATCGGTTTCCTTTCTGAACAGATTGGTAATTAACGTGCCGTCATTTTGTGTTCTAATTTCTAGATCTAGAAAGGGGATCACTTTCATACTATGGGCCATTGTAAAGCTGATGTTGCAGTTGCATTGGTTTAGCCATTGATGGAATTCTGCTAGGAGTGTCACCGAGCCTCTCCATATCATGAAGCAGTCATCTATATATCTGTGCCAGGCTTTGATGTTGGTGGTATAAGGTTTGTCGCTGTGGTAGATAGAATTGTTTTCCACGTAGTCCATGTATAGGTTGGCTATATCTGGTGCAAATGTTGCACCCATACTTGTTCCATGTTTTTGGTTGTAAAAAATATCCTCATATAGGAAGTAGTTTTCCGTGAGAGCCAGCCTTGCGCATTCAAGGATGAAGGCGGTGGGCACAGTCTTGTTGTTTATATTCCGTAGGTTGAGATATTGTTCTAGAATTTGAAGACATTCTGCTTGTGGAATACTAGTATACAGGGCTACTACATCAAGCGTGACCAAGATATCACCGTTTTCAATTTGTATATTTTCCAAAGTATTGATCATGCTAGTAGTGTCTTTAATGTAGGATTTCATTTTCAACACCCACGGTCTTAGAAACCAATCTACATATATGGACATGGGTTCAAGAATGGAATCTATTGCAGACACAATCGGTCTTCCTGGTGGTTTTTCACTGTTCTTATGTACCTTTGGCAACAGATAGAATGCTGGAATGGTGGGGTGGAGTTAATCATCTAAAACTGAAAAACCACCAGGAAGACCGATTTTGATCTCCTGAGGAGAATCCACCACCAGTGCTCGCTTCCTTTTTCATGACTACCTGAGCCTTGACAAAAGTGTCTAGCTTTGTGGCCTCCAGAGGTTGGCCCAGTCATCTCCGCAATACCATTTTAAAATAAATAAAACACCTATGCAGCAATAGGCCTCACCTGCGAGAACGGGAGCAGGAGGAAAGAAGTGTGCTTGCCTCGGCAGGCTGTAGTTACTGCCGGATTTCCTGAAACAAGGCCCAATCAGTGAGGGCAGGATGCGGCAACTGTTTGTATTTGCTAATTCTGCTGCTGCTTGGCAGTGTGTGCTTGTGATGGGAACAACTTCAGGATTTAGTGACCCAATCGCTCCTCTTTTCTGTAATGGCAGGGGCCGACAACACCAGCCACTACCAATCGATCCACACTTCAGTGTCAGTGCGCGCCCATAGCCTGGAGGAGGGCACACCGCACGTGCGCCCATGGGCCTGGATGGCGCCAGCGGCACCAGCGCCACCCGGGGCTGGGGGGAGGTAATAAAGCAACAAATGTTGCTAATTTATTTGCCAATTGCCCTCTCCTGCCTGAGGGCCGAGGCCAGGACAGTTTCTTGGCCCAGGCGAGGCGGGCAACTGCCCGGGGTGCAATTGCCCCGGTCCCTGGAGCCTCTGGAGGGGATGGAATTCCCCAGTTTGTGGGGTGGTGCATTGATCTGGGGAAAGTTCCGCAGGTCAGGTGCTGCTCCTTCCGACTGTAATGTCACATAGTACAAAAGTACTACGTGACATTACAGAAGTCAGAGGCTCCCTCTGACCACTTTCACGACACTTGGGGTGGGGGGCATAAACACACCAATAAAAACACTTTAGGTTCCCCTGCAGCTAAGACCAGCCCCTTTCTTCACAATGCCAGCAGGAAACTGCTAATGGTGGCCCATTAGTCACTAAATGGTTTCGTGCTGGCATGGAGATGGGAGCAGAGGTGCAGTGGGGAGTAGGACGCACAGTGGGCCCCGACACGGTACAAACGGAGACCCGTTTGGGCCCATGGTGCGTCCTTGCAAGCCCAGAAAATGGCCAAAATAGTTTAAAGCGGCGCTATTTCTTTAAAGCCGCTTCTTTTCCAAACTATATATCAATTACACTTTAAACCACTTCCATGGCACTGGTGAGGAGTTACTTCACTATGCGGATAATAGTTTTGACCAGTGTTGCTGAGTAAATATTCTTTAAGCCACGAACCGGTTTATTTATGCAATGTTTGTTGGGTACCTGTATCCGACGCACATTGCATAAATAAATATGCAGGTACCCGACAAACATTGCATGAATAAATAAATAATCCTGGTCCATGTATCCTTACAACAGTCAAGACTTTACTGTATCAAAGCATACACTTGATTCCCATTCAAAGAATGTTAAAGTGATTGTTTATTGGGTTCAGGTGTCTCCTTGTCATTGCCCTTTTGGCTTAGGTTGCCTCCAAACCCCCTTCAGCATCTTGTGTTCTTTGTTGGTTGTATATACTGCATCCTATGCCATATTCATGGTCTCTTGGTGTGCTCAGTCCTCATTATCTGCAGCCTAAGTGGGACTGGGGCATAAAATTGTCTTGGGCACCAGTGAAAAGGTGGCCCACAGTTGCAAATGACAATTCATTCCTTGTGTGACGGACTGTTTGACTTTGGGTAGGAGTTCCTCAACGGTGTAGTTTGGGAATGGCGCGCGGGGTGCGGTGGGAGTGGTGCGCCGGGTGCAGTGGGAGTGGTGCGCGCGGTTCAGCGGTAGTGGAGCATGGGGTGCGGTGGGGTGGCGCATGGGATGGGGTGCGGGGGGGGCGCATTCCTGGTGTTTCGCCCTGGGCACCAAAGGGACTAGAACCTGCCCTGGCCAAGACCACAGCCTGCAGCAGTGCCAGTGGTAGAATACAGGTGTAACACGTTTGTTTCCGAACATTATAAAAATTAACAGGCATATTCATTTTTATAATGTTCGGAAACAAACGTGTTACACCTGTATTCTTGCACTGGCACTGTGGACTGCTGATGCAGCGCCCCCTAGAGCCTGCCTGACGCAAAGACCGGACCTGATAAGAAATATGGTCGATAAAATGGCCCACATGATTGATTAGGGTTCTCCCCCTCACTACTGTTCAAACCTAACTTGAGACGGAAGGGTACCGCCTCTCTTCAACCCCTTAACACGGAGCAGGGTCCACTTATAAACATCTATTGATCAGAGCAGCAGTCTCTGCATTCTAGTGCCCTAATCTAGATTCTTACATTGATTCTCATTTACCTTGGCCTCAAAATGGAAAACGGTAGGATTGCTATTTTATGCCAAGTTGCTTCAAATCCAGGTTTTGCATCAATTAAGATTGTGAGGGTCTGATCTATGCTCCCACAGCTACTGATGCACTTTTCTGGAAGAAGGTTTTGGCTGAAAGTGTGTTGGTAGGTAGCCCATACATTTTGGTGGAGATTTTAACCTTATTATGGATCAGTTTTACAGAGGACAGACCTATGGCCCAGAGCCCTCTTTGATCCTTTATTAACAGTACAAGATTTATTGGCCATTGGAGATTGGAGCATCCTATAGAAAAAGAGGACACACTTTTAATAGATAGAGATGTATGAGAAGCTATATCTAGATGTACAAATGAAATTACATTATGTCATCATGCAATGATTTCCGTTCAGATCAAGGTTCTGAAAAGTCAGGTGGGAGGAGGACTACATGGAGGCTGAACTTTGGGGTCTCTCAACTGAGAATAGGCCAATGCTTGTAAATGTTATGGAAGACTATTGCAGTCTTAATGATGTAGATCAAACATCATTCCCTAAACAGACCTAAGGGGTGGAGTCCTTTCAACTATGGATCATAACATTAAAGTTACTAATGTTAGAATTGTCAAATTGGAGAAGGACAGCAGGTTCCGAGAGGCTTTGCAAGACATCTCATGTGCATGTATTTAACTTGCAGAAGTTTAGGTATGAATATAGTCATTCATCACTGTCAAATAATTGGATACTATATTGCTAATTAAAGGTAAAAGTGTTACTTCAGTGGCAATGGGATGGCAAATTATCTTTGCACTAAGGAAAATCGAGCAGAAATAGCCACTTAAAAGCTTGTATGGCTCATCAGTAACTTATGAAGGCCTTTATGAATCAATTTGTGGAGATTTACTACCATTTTGATAGATGAGCGGCTGATCAATGAATGCATCGAATCTTGCAAAAGTATCTGTCAGCCCTAAACAGAGTCTATGTATTAGAATATCTGAAATACTAGATGTATTGAACTCTTTTGCATCTAATCCGGCAACTGGGCCAGAGGTTTTTCCTTGTGATTTTCATAAAATGTATCATTACACCTTTTGCCATAACTATATCTTTTACTCAATTTATTCTCAAATAATGTGCAAATTAGTGTCTCCTTATACGATGCACAGATTCTTATTCCTAAACAAGATAAGGATGTTTAACTGGTTTCCAGATCTAGGCCAATTTCACTCTTGAACCAAACTTGTAAGATTTATAGTACTCTATTCGTCAGCAACATGACCTCAGTCCAGATGAAACGTGCCCTTGGCTGCAATGAGATTGGCTGCATATCTCTCCCAGCGCATTCAGCTTATTTATTTATTTTCATGCTGCCCTGTCAAAAACAGAATGGAAAAGAACTTCCAGAATATTGGCCACCATCTTGGAATGGTGATTCCAGTCACTGTTTTGTACAGAGTATGCCAAAGTACTTACTATATCCATTTAATAATTCCCACAACTATGTGCATTTATAACTATTTTTACATTGTGCTTAAGCAGTATGATTGATTTGAAAAAGCATCATCCAACTTTAAGTATCTTCATTATGTCATAAAAGAGTAAGCAAGCACCATGGTACATATCTTTGAATGAAAACCAAGCATAAGCACACGTTGACTACAAACAGTTTTTTCATTTTTAGACGACTACAGGAATGCAGAAATAAAGGGAGCCTAGGCTTTGTTTTTCTATTGCTTTGTGTTCATGATTTCGACAACTTACCTTGATGAGGGGCACTCCACATCTGCAGTTCTATGCCCAGTCACATTAGTCATATTAAATTGTTTTTGTTTTTTATTGCTAGAATTGTTCACAAAGATGAGCATTGCTACTGAGGGAGAAAAATTGATATGTACAAGCGACTCATCTTTCTAAAGTTATTAATACCATTATCCACTGGGGCCAATCAGAATACAAAGGGAGATTTTCAGATAATACAAGTTTGCTATGTGGTTTCACATGCTAAGTCGACTAACATTCCCATGAGCTTATTTTGTCTCGACACATACAAAGCTTTTTAATAAAATATGGTGGAACATTTCTTTTCAGAACCATGGAGATATTTGATTTCAAAAGCCCCTTTATTAATATGGTTAAAGTTTTATATGTTAGCACAACTGCTAGTTTATTAATTTAAGGCTCTTGCTCAGATCAATTTTCCCTTCATAAAGGGTTCAGCAGGGTCGGTCTCTCTGGTACTCTTGCTCTCTCAGACTCTCGAACCACATTCATGTACAATTAAGTCAATCTGTTTGTGTCAAAACTATAATTATAGAGAAACAGTTCAAGTGATCTGGCTACTCGGATTACATCCTGATGTGTACATTAGACTCTAGAAACTCAATTAGAGTGTTTGTAAATATTATTTATAGCCACCCATCAGTGTCTGCATAATCACTAAACAAACAGGACAGATCTCATTCACCCATAATATTTTACAACAAATCGGATTAAGGATATAAATTGCCCGAGATGTGGTGAGGCAGAAGCCTTCTTCCTTCATATGATATGGAGACTGCAGCAATTTCCAATTGCCATATTGATCAGAGTTCAGGACATGGGAGCAACACTGATATAATGGGCACCATTTATGTTCCTACTGTGGCATAACCCAGAAGTAAAGCAGTGAAACAACTAAATACAATTGTTGACCTAGTCCTAATATTGGCCAATAGTCGCATAGCCGTGTCATGATATAGCCCTAAAGGACTTAAAATATTAGACTGGTTCTCGTTTCACCTACTGAAGTGGGCAAGAGCAGAATTGGCAATGTTGATCAGAATTGAATCCATGTATGACAATACAGTATTGTCAAACAGAATGGAAAATATTGTTGGATGGACTGTTGTACCCTTTTGATGTAAGCCCCCAATGAAGATGCGTCTGGTATGCGGACTGTTGATCAACATTAGGGTGGAACAGTTCAGATGGACACTAGTGTGATAGATAAAACTACAGTTTTGTAGAATTGTGTGTATTGTATACATGACCTGGAGTTAGGTTTGGGTGGGTAGGTGTTAATGTTTAGGTTGAGTTGGGAGGATGGTTGACTTTTTTTGCATTTTATTTTTGTATAGAAATGATATGCCAATTGATGCAATTAAGGATGGTATTGGTGTTAATGTGTAAAAGGTGAATAAAGCTATTTTACAAAAAAAAGATACCAGTTATGCTCGGCAGGCAGACAACATATTTGCGAGTCTTGTTTGCAGATCCTTTCAAGAAATTGGTTCCCCTTGTTTGTGCAGCCATGTTATCTAAAGATGCAATACAATGACGGTCACCCCTCTACATGACCTGGTGGGGTACGTTAGAGGCTGCCAAGTATATGTTATTGAAACAAAGGTGTGGTATCCTACCACAAAGATTTTTGTTACTTTACATATACATTTTCTGTAAAGATTACAACATTTTGCATGCTTAGTATGTGTAGAGCTATGTGATTTAGCTCGTTTGCATTAATTGAAAGGAGAGCAAAAAACACGTTGAGTGAGCTTTAGCTTTTTAATTTAGCCAATTTCAGAAAGTTGCGGGCTCAATTCTGCATTATATTTTTATTTCCCTGTTCAAGTGGTTCCTATATCAGGGAAACAACAGGATCTGCATATCATTGACAAACATTTTATGAAGAAAAAGAAAAGAAAAATGCACCACAGGTGTATTCAAAACACTAGTAAATAAACATTGAAATATAAATATAAACAAACACACATGCTAGACAGTTATTGAACAGTGAAAAACTGTAAAGGTTGGCCTCTATGTACAACACATTTAAATACTTCAAATGTTTTATAGGGCAACAAATAAGTAATATAGTAACTGAAATGTTCAAACTGTAGAGAACTAGTTCAAAGAATCATCACTATTACATCCTTCTTGATATTTTTGAGGTGTACTGAGTGTTGGGGAGTGACCTAGTCATAAGTATATGTTAGCACTGAAGTTATTGTATATAAAGGTTATCATTCCCTAAAAGCTTTAAGTTAGTTGATCCACTGGTCTTCAAATTTATATGGGACAATAAAAAGTGCAGACTTGGGGCCCGTGAACTGTTTGATAATGCAACAGTAACCAATTCTTCTCTCCATCATAAGGCCTTCCTTGTTAGATCGGGAGTTTATTAGTTCTCTGAATCCTCCAAATTTACCTCTCCCTGTATAGTTACAAGTTGAGCGAATCCCATCTCCTTCCTCTGCGGTTATAACCCGAAAGAATACTTACCACATAAATTGTTATTTTATAATTAGACTTACTAAAGAGGCCTCACATGAATGTAATCAAACATTCCTATTGGTAATGAAGCGAGTAAAATGATTGTGTTATGTAATAACCCTAAAATAAAGATTCACCACAAGTTAAAGTGCTGGAATGTCTTAAATAACTGACATTTGTCTTTAACAGTCTTTCTTCAGGTTGCATTTTTCAAAGCGTTAAACATCCACACCTTAAATTTGATCTTCCCATTAGACTGAGGATAACTATAGGCTCTTACTACCATCAAATCATAATGCCTTTACTAATTGTGCCCAACAATCTATACTTCAGCCATGTAACTCTATTTAAAGAGTTTATTCATCTAGCCTCCAACCAATGCTTTAAAAGGAAACATAAGTGCAGGTACTCACCAAGCTACAAAGCCGGGGATTCTGGCACAGCGCTTTCGGCGCAGCACCTTGAGCACAGGGTCCCCTTTAGGCACACCCTGTTTGCAGGCAATGCCCAGTGAGATTAATGTGCCATGGATCACACACTTTGGTAAAGCAGTGTATCTGAGATCCTTCCACACATACTTCCAGTTAATATGCATTGAGTTAAGAAAGTTTGAATATCTATATTCAATGAGATTATTTTTTGCATATCAAACAAGCACATGTCATAGCTGTAAACTAAGCTTTAGAAGGTGAGTTTTAGTATAGCTCGCTTTCATTTGCTAATAAGAAATTCGGAAGGTAATTGAAGCTGTGTGTGTGTTTTCAGTCAAAAACATTCCATCACAATTCAAATTAGTTAAGTGTTTACATATTAGACTAGGCACTGCTAATAACAAAGAAACAATTTAAAGTAATTTCCCAGGCTTTCCAAATCTATCCCTGCTCTATTAAAGGACATCAATGGTAACAGGTGAAGCCCACTTAGCGAAACAGATGCATGTTTGTCTCTCCTTTTGTTCTGCACAGTGGGCTCTGAAGGAGACGTTAAGGGCACTGCAGGTGGTGGAAAGAGGAGGGAGTGCTGCTTTCAACTGCAAAGGCTGCAAAAGCTTAGTCCTTTCATTTGCAATAAAGTGAAATTAAAAGCTTTCATTTTCACCTCGCCCCATAGTGGAGTACCGGCACTCTCGTTCAGGCATTGCGAAGTGCAGGTACTCAAATACTAAAAAATAAGAAGTTCAGGTACTGAGGGCTGGGTAGGACCGGCCAATTTAAAGCACTGCCGCCCACAGACTTCCCTGCCCCCACATGCTTTCGAATAGAACAGAAGAAATGGTAATTGTCACTTCCCCAAGTTGATACGCAAAGAAGAAAAATTACTTACGGGGGCGTCATGGTGTGGGAACATGTGTGATGTGCACCTAAATGGCTGGCTCCAACTCTGCAGATATTTTCATGGGCCTGGAGGAAAAAGGAAGGGCACTGAAGTTGTGGTGATTTGGTGAGCCCTGGGAACACAGCGTGAGCTGTTCAGCTCGGCGCCGAGCTGAACAGCTCACTCTGTGCTCTTGATCCTTATCCTTGGCTGCCATTTGTTTTATTAATGATATAACTGGGTTGTATATTGTTCTAGCCAGTACCTTTTTACTGATGGCTAGGTACATATAAATCCCTTTCCAGCTAAATATTACCATAACATTGTGGTTTACAAGTGTCTTGCTGGTTAGTCCCATCATCCGTGTGTGGCATGTCCAGGTGTCTAGGGGCTAGATAGGTTATAATATGGACACACAAATGGGAATTTATGTCAGATGTGTGCTCTTAAAAGGTCCAAAAGGGACTCTCCAAAGAATCCTGCTTCAGATCGCACAATGCAATCTATATTTACAGATTTAAGAGCTCTCAAACATTTTATGGAGGTTACTTATACTAAATTACAGCAAAATGATGACAGATGGTCTTCCTTGGAACACAGGCTAGATGACATGGATAGAAGGATTAGTAATGCTGAGGACATTGCCAATAAAGTTATACAGCTTGAAACAGCCCTAAAAATGTTAAAATCCACGTAGGTATAGTCGTCTGTGGGGTTTTCATCCAAAGTACCAGGAAATTTTCCCATGCAAAGTAGCTAGGAAATCTTAATTGCGATTTCGCTTGAATCAGCTACTCACAAATGAGAAACTGATGTCGTGGAATCAGTATAAAAAACAAGTCAAACAGAGGGAAATGTAGATTCTGCAAAACTAATATGACTATTGAAACCTTGAAACATCTTACTGTGTATTGTCTGTATATTGAATCTGAAAGGAAACATTTACTTGGCGAATATCTTTACTCAGACTTAAGTATGAGTAGAGAGACGCTTTGGCAAAGACGTATGTGGGGAAGGAGTCAAACTCTTATTCTAAGTTTAACACATTTTCTGCTAATCATTGAAGAAAAACTGATTGAAAAGTCAAGAATTTTATTGATGAGGACCGTGAATTGGTAGAGTATATCAGCTGAATTTGTACTTTTGCTTTTGTGATCTAGACTTCATACGAATGATGTTATTGGGTCTAGAATTTCATAACCATTGACCATGAGGTCTGCGGATGATGGATTTCAATCTTCACTGTTTATCTCTTTCTTTCTTTTTCTTTAAGTGGTTTTAATGGGTTATTGATAATGAAATATTGATGTTATACTTTTGAGATGTATTCTGTTTTATGAGATGGTGTTTTGTATATTGGTGTTACGGGTGTATTTTTATATTGTCAATTGTGTGTTTTGGGTTTAATGTGGATGTTTTTGAGCTATATGCATTTACATTTCGATCTGAAAAGTTTTTATGTTCTTGTTAGGTAATTTGTAAAGGTTTCTTTTAACCATAAACAATAAATAGTGGTCTGTGGATTTTTCGGATTTTGGAGGTAGTAGAGAGGGATGACCCAATATATATATATTTTTTTTAAAACTTGCATTTATTAGTTTTACATCGATATTACATAAAGAAGATAACATTGAAACTTATAACTTTCCCTTCCCCCTCCCCCCTCCCTCCCCTCGGGTCGGATGGAGTCATTTTGTCCCGGGTTCCTGTTATGCGTTGAATATGACTGAGACTTTTATGTTATGGGGGCACCATTGCTCCATAAAGTCTGACTGGAGGTATTGCAGGGTCCCTTCCCATTCTCTTACAAATTGGTCTCCTGTTCCTTGAAGTTTGTGAGTAATTTTCTCCATTGTTATATGGGCCCATACTTTCTGAAGCCAGGTGTAGGTCAGTGGGGTATTTTTGTTTTTCCAGTTCTGTGCAATGGTGGTCCATGCTGCTATAAGTAGTCCCATGAAAGTTCTCCATTGCGTTTTGCTGTATTGCCTCGCTGTATCGTCTCTAATTCCACAGAGCCACACCTCATCCCCCATCAACCCCACATCCGGGAATATTTTGCCCATCTCATTTTTCACTTCTTCCCAAAAGGGTCTAATGCCTTTACAGTCCCACCATATGTGTCTCCATGTTCCCGCTTCTCACATCCTCTCCAGCAGTGATTGGGTGTGTTTGGGTACATTGAATGGAGCCTCTCTGGAGTGTAGTGCCACTGTGTCATAACTTTGACCCACATCTCTCTAGTTTGTGCCGATCGGGTCATTCTGGGGATCTGCTTCCATAGGTCTTCCCATTGTTTATCCGTTGGCTCCTCCCTCAATGTTCTGCCCCATTTTATTCTGTATGACCATTTAATGCTTTCCCCTTGTGAGTTTATGTATTTGTATAAAGTTGATACCCACTTTTTTTCCCCCCGTGTTGGATGTGATGTATGATTCGAACCCTGTAAGGTCCCTGGTTGCTGCCTCGGTGATTATCGGTGAGTTAAGCCAGTGCTTTAGCTGTTCATATCTATATCTATCGCTTTTGGGGATTCTCCTACCTGCCAAGCACGACTCTAGGGAGATGATTTCCTTGTCCTCAAACATCTCGCCTATTTTAGTAATGCCCACCTTCTCCCAGCTGTCATATGCCCCTTGTTCCATCCCCGGTGGAAATAGTGGATTTCTACAGATGGGTGTAAAGGGTCCCATCGCCGTGGTCATTGTGCCTTTTCTTGTTTGACTATCCCATGCTTCCAGCGTGGTTTTCATGATTTCGCTTAATCTTAAATTTTCGTGCCTGTGCTGCCTCTGTTTCCAGAGGAGTTCTACCAGTGGGGTCCTCGCTACTGCTCTGTCTTGTTTGGCCCATATCTGTTGGGGATTCTCCCCCACCCACTCCCTCAAAACTTTAAGCTGTGCTGCCTGGTAGTATTTTCTAAAATGGGGGAGCGCCATTCCTCCTTCTCTGGTTGGGGCCGTGAGGACCATCCTGGCTATTCTCGGCGTTTTTCCTTTCCATATAAAGGACGATACCAATTTTGTTAAGGTTTTGAAGAACGTGTCTGGGACACCCACCGGGAGAGCCTGAAAATAATATAGTACCTTTGGGAGGATGGTCATCTTGACTGATTGTATTCTGCCCCACCAGGATATCTGTAGTGGATTCCATCTATTTAATTCCCTTCGGATTTTTGTAATTAGCGACGGGTAGTTTTCCCCATAGAATTGTTCTATTTTTGGAGGTACAATTATTCCCAGATATTTTATACCTTCCTGTACTACCTTGAGGTCCAGTATTTTTGCTTCCCTTTCTATGTTCGTTCTATCCCCTGCCAGGATGAGGATCTCTGATTTCTTTCTATTAATTTTTAGACCCGAGATGGTCCCATAGTTTTCTAATTCTCTAACTGTAGCTGATAATGTGGATTCAGGGTCCTCTAAGGTTATTAACATATCGTCCGCATACGCAATTACTTTGTGTTGCTGACCTGCCATTTCTATCCCTTTGATGTGTATTGACTCCCGTATTTTAATTAGGAGGGGTTCTAGGAAAAGAGCGTACAATAGTGGTGATAGGGGGCAACCCTGTTTCGTTCCTCTCGTTATCGTCACCTTGCCAGTAAGCTTGCCATTAATGACTATTCTGCTAGATGGGGAGTTGTAGTTTGCTCTAATGCTCGCGATAAATTGTTCCCCAAACCCCATGGATTCCAGAACCCTAAACAGTATTGACCACTCCACTATCAAAAGCCTTCTCAGCGTCTACTGACAGAAGTATCGCTGGGGTGTGGGTTATCCCTATTTTTTCGACCAGGTGGGCTTGCCTCCTAGTGTTATCGTGGGTTTGCCTGCCGGGGATAAAGCCTGATTGATCCCCGCTTATCAGTTTAGGGAGGAGCGGGGATAACCTTGTTGCCAGGATTTTCGTATATATTTTTGCATCTAGATTGATTAGGGAGATTGGTCTGTATGATGCGGGGTTTATTGGATCTTTGCCTGGTTTGTGAAACATCAATATATTTTTTTTAAGAAACTTTGTTGTTAAAACTCCTAACCTTGCCTAAGACTACTGGTCTTACGATCCAAAGAGCTCAGAGTGGGTCCAGAAATGTCATCCACAGGTAGAAAACAAGGGTCTAGCATGTTGATCTTCACTTCACTTCACTTGAATATTCGGCTGCAGCCGATAAAGAACAAAGTACAAGCATCCTAATAACCACTTTGGAATGGGTATAAAAAAGTCTACATTACACAAGATATATCAAAAGCCAGTGCTATACAGTGAAAGAAAGGTCTTGCTTTTCGTCCTGCTTTGAAACGGCTAATGCTCGCTATGGCATTGTCCAGCCATTCTCTTTTAAAGGTAACCCTTTAAGGTCATACCTCCACATTTGAAGAACCTATGGATTTTAAACAGCATGCGCCGGATTCATGGAACGTTTTCCTATGGGATTGCGCCATTATAACACACTTCCATGAATCGGGCCCTTCATCTGCTCATGCAAAATGGAATAAATGGAAATATCACTACCTTTAGGAATTCTAGTGTAATCTACTTCAAGCGACTTGACTTAAAACACTTGGCACATTAATGGAACCGCTTGCCTCCTTATCAGTTTTGGCCCTTAGATACTGAAATATTAGTGTCAATATAGAGTGGGCTATGACATTGGTAGTCAGCTACTTTTTGACTCTCGTCTCTCTGTTCAATTCCTTCTTAGGTTGGGTCTTTGTGGCTGTATATTTTTGCCACTTTCTTCATTAACTGTTTACTTCATGAGATGATGTTCCAAGTTAGTTTATTGTTCGTCTTCCTTTCCTTTTAGATGTCGCCCCTTTTGTATTTTTATTGCTGCTAGTGTTACCTATTCATCTTAATTCTCAAGACAATATTTTTATTTATAATGTTTACATTGTTCTAAATACTGTAAGATTTTTATGTTACTCTGTTTATGAAAGGTAGATAAAATGTTTTTTCCACATTTTCTTGATATCGTAGCTTCTAAAATCGATGATGGCAAATCTGAGGGTTTGTTTCCAGAGGCAAAGCTTATACCCTTTCCTAAATCTGATAAAGACTGAGCTTCCAAAAGACGTGAAACCTAAACCCTCAATTTAAACTGCAAAATCTTTTCTAAAGCCATTGCAAATAGAATGTACACCTTTTTTTTCCAGATAGGTTTAGGTCAACAAGACAGGTTTTTTAAGGGTCATCTACCTCTGTCAATTCTAGAGTCTTCCTGGGCATTCTCAGCATTATTGCCATGCAATCTGATAGTTTTGGTACCTTCGTCTTTAATGTTTAAAAAGCATTGGACTGGTTGGAATGGGACTATTTGAGATGTTACAATTGCATGGATTTGGGTCTCAATTTATTTGATTAAGTAAGCTTTCACATTCCAACTCTAAAACTTCTATTTTTATAAATGCTCAATTGTCCAGCTCATTTTCCTTATCTAGGATTATCAGGGAGGGAATCCGCCGCCAAACCCCCCCCCCCCCCTCCCAATCTCACATCTTATGGAACAGTTTAAAGAACTAATACGATGTAATTCACAGGATAAAATAAGCAGTGTTGCATAGCAATTTGCTATGCAATTCTGTAGATATGCTAATCAAATTGACTCTTGTGGCATATCTGGAGATGTAAATTACCTTGTCCAAAGAAAACAGCTCATCCTGCATTCCTCTCTTGCCCTTGGGGCTCCTGCTACCCAATTCTGTGTGCTGCATGTTCAAAGGGTCTAATGGAGAGAGAGTGCAACAGTAATAATTTCCTCCAGTCTTAAGTGACAAAGGCTTGTGTGGGAGTGTTAGCCACGAAAGTTCTTTATTTTTCAAATAATTGCAACCCCGAAGTAATCAGGGTGATACTTTTATTAAGTTAACATTCTGTTTCTCTGTTTGGCAAAGAACAGTATTTGTTATATTTTATTTTTTTAAAGGCAGTCCTGCAATTCCATGTAAGTTGTTACATGATGCATAAGAACAGTATTTCTATTTCTTTATTGGAATGCTCTTCCCTGCTCGCTTCGTTCTATTTCTGTCTATTCTTTATTTTGTGGATTTGCTGCAACATCCTTGACCGATTGTTTTCTGAATTTTGTGTTTATCCATTATATTGTACCATTCATTGTTCTCTGTACAGCACCTTGGCTTAAGGTGCTTTACAAAACACAAATAAAATACAAAAACACAAAATATATTGTCTTTGATTTTCAGTAAAGTTTAGGATAGTGTATCTAAATTTGGTAGCGTCACTAGGTTTCATTTTGTAGGTTAAGGTCCTTCATATTGACGAGTAAACACTTTTGAAAATGTACATGAGCTGATCCCAAACTCAATGACATTCTATCTCGACACGCTGTTGAGTTATATCAGCTACCCTTAAAATGAGATGTCTTTAAACTACAATATTCCACCTAGTTTGCTCAGCTTTATGCCTTCTACATCATCCACTCGGCTTAGTCTCATACTTCATTTCATCTTATATAATGAATACACAAAGCTTACACACAGTCTGTACTTCTATGGACCTACTGCATACAATACACTATAGTTAGTCTCCAAAGCTTGCTTTGCTCTACGATTATGATTGCATTATATATTAGCACTTAGTGGACAGTACTGGCAAATCAGGAGGCTGGGAACACAAGCGGAATCCACAATTAACGGTCCACATTTCATGCTGCGCCTCGGCCCAGTGTGAAGAGCCAGGAATGAAACTCGAACACAAGCTAGCAATGTTTTAGGTTAAAGAGCTTTACTGAAAACAAAAGAGTTGGGAAAATGCCTCTGTGACCCAGCTCTAAGAGGTATTTCCCTACCAAAAACAAAAACTATGGATCGGTCTGTCAGGATGTCAAAATCAAAACAGTCCTTGTGGCCAAGTTCTATTCTGACCCTCACACTATAAACTAAACTAGAAGGTGAAAAGGGAAATGTCTTTAACATTAGGTTATTGCAAAAGTTTATAAAGGAAAATGGAAAGCTCCAAAACCAGTTTTCCAAGGTCGAAGAGGCTTGGTTCCAGAGGATGGCTCCCTTCCACTGGATTCTCCCTCAATACAAAGGATTCTTTCTCTAACTGTTCTTTGTGCATTTCCTGGCCCACAACAGTACTGTTATTTACAAAGCTGCTCAGCCTTTTAGTTCCACTTCTTTTAAAAGTTCCTTCTTGTCTCATAAACACAAGTCTATGTCTTTTCTAGTGACTTCTTATAGCTTTACAAATGCCTGGTATACTCCCCTGCCAGGACCTCTTATGCACCGGTGATTGCCTCGTTTACTCTCCAGCCAGGACTTCTTATATTCACAATATATTCAATTATTTTTATGACTTCTTGTAGAACAGTTCTTTGTGTCCTTCTTGGTTTTCAATCTCCTTCTGTGGCTATAATCATAATAGGTGAGATGTCAAACCTGTGGATGATGTTAGGCGCTGGGAGGATTCAATAGTCCAAGGATTTAGCTGATTTGCTAGTGGTTTCGGTTCATCATCAGGTCAGAAAAGTCATGTTGGTGTCTAAAAATTGTCGCTTTATTATTGGTTTCAAAATACACCAGAGCATCTAAAAACATTCATGTGGCAGATAATGCCAGTTGCTCAACATAGGCGAGTGCACACAGCCGACGCACGTTTCGACCTAATTCTTTTTCAGGGCTGTGAGTAGTGCATGTGGTTGAGTGGTTTATAGTTCAGTGAATGACGCAGTGACATTGTTGTGGACCACAGTTTGATTGGCAAAATTTGAACACAGAAGCATGATCATGAAAGGTCACATGATAATTGTATGGTATGCAGCCAAAATTTATAACAAGGCAGATAAAGGAGCAGAGTTGGTTAAGTTGTAGAGTGGTGATAGTGAGGGTGAGGTGATTTATAGAAGGCAGGTAATGTGTTACAGTAGTTTGTAATCATATTCAAATTATTGCATATTAATAATCGATTCAGCAGTAAGCAATCATACATAGAAACCAAACGAGCAAGGTACCAAGGGAGAGAAGGAGAGAGAATGTTAGTCAGTTGGTAGGGGGAGCCATTTAAGAATATTAGGGCAATGAGTTAGAGTGAACGGGTGGTGTGGCTTACCCAATTGAGTCGAGATTAGGCTCTTGATATAGCTGAAGGCTGGTCCTACCGGCTCAGGGTGCCAGTAAGGCTGGATAGCCATTTCTGGGGAGAATAAGGAGAAGGACTTGAGTCTATGGGCCGAGATGGTGGTGTGAGAGAGCACCTGTGTAGGGGGCGCAGGCGTCTAAGGGGTGGAAGGCGGAGGTTGGGTTGAACGGTAGGATGCCTGGAGGACGGAAAAGTGGGGCTGATAAGCCGTGGATTCGGGACGGAGAGGCTCAATGAGCCATTACACTTGATGTGGTTGCCAGGTGTGCAGCCCATGGATGAGACTAATGCGTGAGTGACGAATGTAAAAGCGGGCCCGAGAGGCGGTGTGACCCCGGGTCCTGGTGAGGAACCAAGTGCTGGCGTCGGGATTGCCCGCATGCGATGCGGTGCAGTGTTCCGATGCGATTCGGCAGGGAAGAAGGGCGGGATGTGTCGGATCGTGATCCTTGAGGAAGGGGAGGAGTGGGTGAGGAGGTGAACCCGTGTAGGGGGTAGCGGAGGCCTGTGTAAGGTAGCTTGCAAAGGCCAAGTGGCACTGCTGGCGAAGGAGCGGGTGGTGCAAGAGGGAAGGGAGGTCCAGTGGACACGAGCGAGGGGACTCAGTAAAAGGGGTAGTGGCATCGCGCTGGTGCGGCATGCATCAGTCAAAGCCTGGACTTACCTAGTGCCGCATTGGCTTAGGAGCGCCGTGGATCCTGTGTCACTTGGCAGTGCGTGAGGAAGACTGAGGACTTCCTGATTAAATAAAAGGCTTGTTCCGATTGGTAGTCGTGGGGAGCCTGCTGATTGGGAGCTGCTAGAGGGATCCTGATTGGTTGACCTGCAATTGCATGCTAGCAGGGGAACCCAGTGATTTCTGATGCATGACGGTGTAAAGGGGTGATTCCTTAGTTTAGAACGGGGCAGAAAGTGGATTAATGAGCTCAGGTGCAGAGCGGCTGCAAGGAACTAGATAGCTGATCAAAAGTGCAGAAAAATAAAATAAGGACACTGCCACATGGGTATCTAACAGGGGCCGGTAGGTGTGGTGGAAAAGCAAAAATGGAGTCAGAAAGGAGGGAGATGTGTTGTTGCAGGGCGGTAGTAAATTCGCTGGATCAGGGAATTCAGGCCCCCATGGGGTGTTTATATACAGCTGATCCGGTGAGGCTAACGTGTTGAAAAAGCCCCCAACCCACGGAGGGAGGGTGGTATGGGGAGCCTACCCCCTAATAGGGGCCCTGAGTTTGGCTGGTACGAAGGTGATCCAGTCTAAGAGTGGGGAGGGAGGAATTAACCCGTGTTGAATGGCTACGTGGGTGGGTGTGTAAGAGTCTGAGTACTTCAGGAAGGCAAAACAAAGTTCTATATTGGTAATGCGAAGGGCCCAATAACCCATGAGGTAAAAATGGGGGGCGCAAGCAACTACATATACCTGAATTGGAACAGCCCCAATCGATTTGGGAGGGGTGCGGGCGAGAAGTCAAGGGAGCGCAAGGCGGCAATTTGTGAGGATGAATGGGGGCTGGAGAGAGAAGGTCACATGGTGTACAGCATCCCGCGGGGGATGATCACGTAGAGGAGAATGGCGAAGGGCCAGACCTGTGGTGGAGACATTAAGTACAGGTCGTGAAATGAGGCCCGGGTGGACATGTTTAGAAAGCCCAGTTATATTCACAAGTAAACATGGAAATCATGATCACTATTTAGACCGTTGGCGATAGTTATTAGCCGAGCCTCTTTTTGTCGAAGCAGTAGTTCTCTGTCGCCTCCCCTTGCGTGCGTTTGTATTGATTCCGATCCCACGAAGGTGATGTTTTCCTTGTTATCCAGCTGGTGGTGTTCTTGCCAGTGAACGGCCAGTGGGCATTTGCTTTCTTGAGAGTGCAGGGAGCTGAGGTGTTCCCTGAATCTGGTTCTGAGTTCTCTTGGTACTTCCGATGTATTTTCGATTGCATACACATATAGTATAGATTACATATTTGGATTTGCAATTAATATATTGTTTAATTACATGTGTATTGGTTTCGCTAAATTTGACATTCTTAGTAGTTGTGGCAAATTTACACATGGAGCACATTCCACATTTATAAAAACCTACTGGTTTATTGCTCTTGAGCCAGTTGTCGTTAGTATTAGGGATCAGTTCCATAAAGGATGGGTTTAGCATGGTTTTAAGTGTTCTGGCCATGGTTTAGGTCATACTGGGTTGGTCAGGTATCCATGCTCTGATGTCTTCATCAATTGATAGGATATGCCAATGTTTCTTCAAGATCCTCTGTACTTTGTTGCTGTCACTGCAGTATTGAGTGATATATCTTGGTTGGTTGTCATTCAATGTTGGACCTCTGGTATGTTCCTTGGGGTCAGTAGGGTGCAACGTTCTCTTTTGTTTGCAATTGCTTCAGCTGCTTTTATCGCTTGTTCAGGGTAGCCCCTCTCCGTGAAACGTTTGGTGAGGACCGTGCATTCATCTCCGTAAGCAGGCAGAGTGCTACAGTTCCTTTTAGCTTGTAGGAATTCTCTTTTTGGGATATTGTTAATGACTGATTTTTTGTGGCAACTGGATGCGTGTAATACCGAGTTCACTTCCGTAGGTTTCCTGTAGGTGGTTGTTGTGAGTTCAGTTCCTACTGGCCTGATGGTAATGTCCACAAAAAAAAAAATCAAATGGAGGTGTTACTTGAGATTCCTGTTAGTTCGATGCCAAAGTTGTTTTTGTTCAGGTATTGTTTGAATGATTCAAGTTGTTCTATAGTTCCGCACCAAATCATCAGGATGTCATCTATATAGCGCATCCAGGTGTGAATCTGTTTGTAGAAGTCGTTGTTGGCAAAGGCGTGCACCTGTTCATAGTGATGCATAAATAGGTTGGCCATTGATGGCGCATAGGTAGCCCCCATGGCAATGCCTTTGGTTTGTCTGTAGTATTGCTGGTTGAATAGAAAGACAGTGTTGGTTAGTGAAAATTCCAAAAGTTCTTTGGTAAGTTCCAAGTGTGGCCAAAAAGAGGCTGATGCTTTTGAAAAAGCAAATTCTATGGCTTTGAGTGCTAGTTTGTGGTCTATGGAAGTATAGAGAGCTTTGACGTCCAGGGTTACTAAAAAGATGTCTGTTTTCCACTTGATATTTTGTAAGACCAAGAGGGTGTGCATGGTGTCACTCAAGAAGGTAGGTATCTTGGGTACTTCTGGAGCTAGGACGTTATTGATGTATTGGTTAAGCGGCTCTGTTATCCATCCCATTCCACTCAATATGGGTCGACCTTCATAGGCTACAATTTCCTTGATTTATTTATTTGTTTGTATAGCGCTAAAGCCCGCAGGCATCGGAGCGCTTACGAATAGACAGGACAACAGATTTTCAAACAGGACAAAGTGTGAAATGGATCCTTATTCGTAGTGATCAAGTTAACCCGATTCCAGGATTTATTTGAATAGTAGTGTTTTCAGTTTCTTCCTGAATTGAATGTAGTTGGATTCGAGCTTCAGTGAGGTAGGTAGTTCGTTTCATTTTTTGATGCTTATGGTCGGGAAAGCCTTGCCTAGGCCGTGTTGCTTTTTTGTTGTGGTAGTTTGCAGTAGGCCTATGTTGGAAGATCTGAGGCACCTAGATGTCTCATGCCACTTGAATGGTTTGAGATAATCCCGGGCTTTGCCATAAAGGCAGCGACGGAGCATGACGAGTGATTTGAAGATAATTCTCTCTTCCATGGCCAACCAATGAGGAGCTTTCCTGTCTCCAGTGATATGTTCCCTCCTAGATCTGCTTGAGGTAGTCCTGATGGCATTGTTTTGAATTACCTGACATCGTTTCAAACATTTATTGCTTGCTCCTAGTAGTAGGGAGTTTCCATAGTCCAGTCTAGATAAAATTGTTGCTCTGGCGATGGTGGTGCTGTTTTTTTGATCAAGCAGAGGTCTAATTATTTTCAGGAGAATTTGGTGGTATTGGCAATTTTTCTTTAAATAGGCTGTATGTGCCTCAGCTCCTAGAGAGGCTTGAAGATATACTCCTAGAGTTTTCACTTTTTCTGATATGGGAATTTGAGTTTTTTTAATACAGAATGAAGAATAAAGTGGACTCAGTTTCTTTCTGGCCTGTGAGGATCCGAAGATCATGAGCTCGGTCTTGGAGCCAGTTAGACACATCCAATTTTCTTTCATCCAACACTCAATAGTGTTGTATAAGGATGAGAGTTTGTCGCTGTCCATTTTGTGATCCCTGCTAAGTTCGAAAACTAATTGGGTATCGTCGGCAAAGTTCGTAAAAAATATACCCAATTGGGATAACATGGTGCAGAGGCAGCGCATGTAAAGATTGAAAAGCAGAGGGGAGAAGCTGGCACCTTGTGGAACTCCACAGTCCACCGGTTTTGTGTTTGATGCTTTATTTCCCCAGACGATCCTAGATTGCCTATTTTGTAGAAGAACAAGTTACTTCTTACCTTGTAACGTTCTTTCGATGGGATGTTCCTCCGACGCATTCCTTATCTTAGATATCTCTTTCCAGCTTTGCTGGCCTCGGAAATTTTTTCTCTAGAGGGCGCTGCACGTCGACGTCCGCCTAGTCGATGTCTCTCGACAGCCGCCGTATCGACGTCGACGTCATCCTGCCTATAAAGGCCGCGCGCAGCGTCCGTTGCTCAGTTCCGTTTTGTAGCCCACAATAATTCTTTCTGGACTAGACTAATCACCCTGAAGGAGCGTAAGCTGCAACAACAAGGGAAGTAGTACTGCAGGGATGGATGGGAGGGTCGATGAGGAATACGTCGGAGGAACATCCCATCGAAAGAACGTTACAAGGTAAGAAGTAACTTGTTCTTCGAAGGGATTGTGTCCTCCGACGTATTCCTTATCTTAGATAGGCTCCCATAGCAGTATTCTGTTATTGGAGGTGGGAGTACTGACTTCATGCTTCCTCTTATTGATGAATAGAGTGCAATACTGCCCTTCCAAACCTAGTCTCTTGACTGGAGGAGGAATCCAAGTTGTAAAACCGTGTAAAGGTATGGACGGACAACCATGTGGCAGCCGCACATATGTCTCTAACTGGCACTCCTCTTTTGTGGGCCGATGAAGCTGCGATACCTCTGGTCGAATGAGCCCTAAGATTTTGAGGGGGCTCTTTTCCTGCCAGTTTATAACTTCCAAAATGGCTAAAATGATCCATCTGGAAATGGTCTGCTTAGTTATTGGTAACCCCAGCTTGTGACCTGCGTAGCCTACAAACAGCTGGTCTGCTTGTCTTATCCTAGCCAGTCTACTAATGTAAAAACTTAAAGCCCTTCTTGGGTCCAGCCTGTGTAACCTCTCTTCCTCTTTCCCCGGATGGGGAGGAGGATAGAAAGATGGAAGGGTAATCTTTTGAGTGATATGAAATTCAGAAACCACCTTTGGGACGAAGTTAGGCTTCACTTGCAGAACAACTTTGTCTTTGTGAAAGATTGTATGAGGGGGTTTACAAGAAAGAGCTTGTAACTCGCTCACCCTTCTAGCAGATGTAAGTGCTACTAATAAAACAGTCTTAAGGGTAAGAAATCTTAACGAATAAGAGTGGAGTGGTTCGAAAGGTGTGCCCATCAGGAAAGTTAGGACTAAGTTTAAATCCCATAGGGCAACCTGGAATGGTCTTGGGGGATACACGTTAGTTAACCCCTTTAGAAACTGTATTACCAAGGGTAACTTGAAATAGGATGGTTCTTCCGCAGTGCGCTTAAATATGGATAGCGCTGCGAGATAGCCCTTGATGGTGCCAACTTGAAGGCCTGAATTCTCTAAATAAAGTAGGAAGGACAAAACCATTGGTGTACCACATGAAAAGGGATCGATATTCTTTTCTCTAAACCAGCTGCAAAATCTGTTCCAACGGCAGCGGTATAAAGATTTTGTTGCTGGCCTTCTTGCTGAAAGCAACACCTCCATATCATCATCAGGGAGGTCCCAATCCTTGTACCTCAGCCTTTCAGAAGCCAAGCGTGAAGGTTTTGATGTCTGGATGGAGAACCTGACCTTCCTTCTGTGAGAGCAGATTCTCTCTGAGTGGAAGTCGAATTGGAGGGCAGATGGACAAATCTAGAAGGTCCGGGTACCACGTTCTCCTGGCCCAATCCGGGGCAATTAGGATCATGGTTTTCCAGAATCTTCTCAACCTCCTGATCATTTGAGGAATAACAGGGACCTGTGGAAACGCGTACAGAAGCGGAAACTCCCAGTCCACTATCAACGCGTCTCCCAGAGCTCCTCTCGGGGGAAATTCCCTTGAACAGAACAGATCGCACTTCCTGTTGACACTGATAGCGAACAGATCCACCTGAGGGGTTCCCCAAAGGGCGAAGATCTCTTGAAGGACTTCCTGAGCTAGTTCCCACTCGTGGGAGACTGCTCTGCCTGCTCAGAGCGTCCGCTGTCAAGTTCTTCTCTCCGGCTAGGTGAGCTGCCGATAGAGAGATTCCTTCTTGGATTGCCCAAAACCAGAGCTGCATCGCCTCTCTGCACAGAGGTAGTGATCCTACGCCTCCTCTTTTGTTGAGGTAATGCATGGCCACTGTGTTGTCCGTCATTATCAGGACATTCTTTCCTTGTACAGATGGCAGAAAAGCCTTCAGCGCAAGTCTGATGGCCCTCAGCTCTAACAGGTTCATATGTAGTCTGGACTCCGATGGAGACCAACAACCGCTGATGGTCAAGTCGTTGGCGTGGGCTCCCCACCCCGTGAGTGAGGCATTCGTGACTACCATTATCTCCGGCCAGGGTTGCCAAAACTGCACTCCTTTCAAAATGTTCTCCTGACAGGCCCACCACTGAAGGTCTTGAGCCACCCTGTCGGGAACCTGAAGATCTGTCATTCTCCCTGAGAATTGTGACCACGGAGTTCTCAGTGCCCACTGGAGGGATCTCATTCTCAGGCGAGCCTCTGGCACTAGGAAAATGCAGGATGCCATGAGGCCTAGCAACCTCAAAAAGTCGAAGGCTGGGAGACGTTGGGCATTTTGAAACTTGGTAACCATCTGTAGAATATCTTGAGCCCTCACCTCTGGTGGCGAGGCTTTTCCCAGGGACGTGTCCAGGATCGCTCCGATGAACTGGAGTCTCTGAGATGGTATCATTTGTGACTTCTTTAAATTGAGGGAGAAGCCCAGTCTGTGAAGGGAGTGGCAAACATGATCTAGCTGGATCTGAGCTTGTTCCGAAGATACAGCTCTGATCAACCAATCGTCCAGGTAGGGGTAGACGTGAATCCCTTCCCTCCTTAGACTTGCAGCCACTACCGACATTAACTTGGTGAAGACCCTCGGGGCGGAGGTCAACCCAAATGGCAGCACTCGAAATTGATAATGAGAGTTGCCAATTGCGAACCTCGGGTATTTCCTGTGTGTGAGATGGATTGGCACATCTAAATAAGCGTCCTGAAGGTCCAGAGATACCAACCAGTCCTGGAACTGAAGGGCCTGAAAGATCTGAGAAAGAGTTACCATCTTGAATTTGTCTTTCCTGAGCAATTTGTTCAATTCTCGCAAGTCCAAGATGGGTCTCAGTCCTCCGTCTTTCTTTGGAATGAGAAAGTAAGGAGTGTACCAGCCCTTGTTCCTCTCCGCTACAGGTACCGGTTCTATGGCACCTTTCTCTAGCAGGTCTAAAATTTCCTGCAAGAGGAGCGGATCTGGAGCTTTTTGAGAGCTGATCCCCGGTGGATGACTCTGAGGTATGCGTAGGAGAGGCAGGCAGTAACCTTGTGCAACTGTCTCCAATGCCCAAGCATCTGACGTGATAGCCTGCCATTCCGCCAGATGTTGAGTTAACCTGCCTCCTACAGGTGTCTTGTGAGGGAAGTCCTCAGAGTGGTTTTGGGGCGGCTGATGCAGATGGTAAAGAGGCAGATGGTGTTGCTGCGGCTTTTGAATATCTACCCCGTCCACCTCGGGTAGTTCTTCTTTGTCCCCTTTGAGCCGGTCGTCCTCTACCTCTTCCGAATGCGGAGTAGAAGCGAAAGGACTTGCCTCTCGCAGAGGTTCCTGTGGGACGAAAAGGTGTCTGACGGATTGCAGCGCCTAGGGATTTTGCTGCTGCCTTTGATGTTTGCAGTTTTTCTAAACGGTCATCCGCCTTTTTCCCAAACAAAGAAGAGCCATCAAATGGCATGTTCAAGAGCCTGGCTTGCACATCTGGGGCAAAACCAGACTTTCTCAACCAAGCAAATCTCCTGGTTGTTGTACTTGCCACCATTGCTCTGCTGATACTGTCAGCCGAATCAATGCCCATCTGGAGGGATTCGCACATAGGGTCTTTACCGTCCTTTATGATATTTAGGAACGCCTCCCTTTCTTCTCCCTCCGGGATGCAGTCAGCCGCTGTAGAAGCACACTCCCAAAGTGTATGGCTAAATCTAGCAAGGGTGCAAGTAGCATTAATAGATTTTAACGCCATGCTACATGCTGAAAAGACTTTCTTAGCCATAGCATCATATTTTGTATCATCCCTGTCTTGTGGGATGGTAGGGTAAGCAGTCTTGATGTCAGTAGAAGATGCTGCCTGTACCACCAGACTTTCTGGGGATGGGTGTTTGGACAAAAACTCTGGGTCTGCAGAAGATACCCTGTATTTAGTAGACAGTTTTTTATTTACTGCCGGGACGGCATCTGGGGTTTCCCAGTTCGTCATGATTTTCCTTTGAAGAGCTTTATGAAAAGGTACTACAGGATCCTCCTGTGGACCTTTATCAAGAATATCCGCGAGTTCATCCTGTTGGAAAGCCTGTGAAGGTGTTGACCACCCCATAAATTCTGTGATCCTGGCCATTAAGGCTCTATAAGGGGTTTCAGCATGCTCCCCCGGGTCTGGCCTAGCGAACTCCACCTCTGGGGAAGTGTCTAAACCACTTGCCTCATGTAAGGAATCATGGAGTTCCTTTGATCTGCGTTCCTCTGAGGATAACTCCTCTTGAACTGGGGTTGCAGATCCCTGCAACTCAAATGTCTCTTCTTGGTCAGATAGTTCTCCCTCTTCCATAATTGAAGACATTGTTCTCAATTGGTCCGAACTCACAAAGGGTGTGAAACCCATCTCCAAGGCAGAGGGTGCCAAACTTGTAATCGGCCTCGAAAACGTCGATGTCGTCGACGGCTTCGAACGTGGCGTCGAAAACAAAGGCGGAGGCCTCGAGGTCCTCGATAGAATTGGAATTCTACTTGTGGATGTCGACAATCTCGACAACATCGTCATCGAAGACCTGGGAATAGCCACTGGGTGCGCCGCAACCGTGACTTTTCTTGGCGTCGACGCCGGTGTTGAGGATGGCGTCGAGTCGACAGACCCGATTTTTGAAGGTCCCTTCGACAACGGCGTCGAAGACTCCGACCTCGGCGGAACCTTCGTCGACAGAACCTTCGAAGAAGGATTCGAGGTCTTTGCTTTACTCGAGGGTTTGTGACGCGCTCGAGAAGCTTCCTTCGCCGGGTACTGCGACTCGCGGCGTTTTGGACCTTCGGGTCTTTCGACCAGAGCATCGCTCTCGGCAGTCTTCGAGGGGGTCGAGGCCACTTTCTCGAAGACGCTCATCATATTTTTTCGGAATTCCTCCCATTCAGCCCGGGAACTATGTTTCGTGGGGCAAGGGATTCTCTTAGGTGAAACAGAGGAAGAGGAGGACGAAGAAGGGGATCTTCGACATCTCCTCTTCGAGTGCTTCGATCTCGAGGAGTGATGGGACCCGCTTCGAGACCTGGAGCGTGAATGGTGACGAGGAGACGAATATCTCGACTTCGTCGAGGAAGAAGCAGCTTTAGAAGTCTTACCTTTTTCCAGCTTCCCCCTACGCTCCTTCAGGGCCGTAGCTGTCATGGACATACAGTCCTCGCACTCCGAACAATGGTGTTCAGCTCCCAAACACCACAGACAAACTGAGGGTCAGTCAGCGACATCTTTTTTCCACAGTCTCGGCATTTTTTAAAGCCGGACCGAGGGGTCGTCGGTTCAGACGAGGAAGTCATCGAGTATGGATCGAATATCTCGAGGAAATAGGAATAATTCTCTACGAAACTGAGCAACGATATTCCGAGGCACTGAGTAAGCGCGGAAAAACTGAACTGAGCAGCGGACGCTGCGTGCGGCCTTTATAGGCAGGATGACGTCGATACGGCGGCTGTCGAGGCACATCGACTCGGCGGACGTCGACGCGCAGCGCCCTCTAGAGAAAAAATTTCCGAGGCCAGCAAAGCTGGAAAGAGATATCTAAGATAAGGAATACGTCGGAGGACACAATCCCTTCGAAATGAGGTTATCCACTCAGTTGCTCCTGGTGAGCAATTTCCTGAGTTTGAGGGCTTCTCAGAGTTTTGTGTGATCTAGCAGATCAAAGGCTGCCGAGAGGTCCAATAAAATGAGCAGACCTGATTTACCTTTGTCCAGGATGGATAACATTTCGGTTTGAAGATCTAACAAAGCAGACTCGGTACTATGACTGGACCTAAATCCGGACTTTTGTGGGTGTAATAGATTGTTTTCATCCACATAGTTTTGAAGTTGTTCAGTAGCTGTTTTGTCCAAGATTTTCAACAGAAAATTGCAGTTTGTTATGGGTCTGAGATTAGCTTGGTCTTGTTGGTTTAGATCAGGTTTCTTGGGTAAGGGAGTGACCGTGACCGTTTTAATGATGGTAGGTACTGTTTGATCCCTAAAAGAGGCATTCACCATTCTTCTGAAGAAAGGAGCGAAAATATCGGGATTGTCTAAGATGAGTTTAGGTGATCGTATATTTTCTGAGCACGAGGTGCATCTCATGTTAGAGAGTATTTTTTTCATTTCGTCTAGTGTGATGGGCCTAAATTGGAATTTAGGATTTTCTGACTCATTCTTATTTTCTGTTGGATTGATCTTAGTTGGGATATTCGTGGTCTGGCAGTTGATAATGGTCTCTGTGGCTTTAGTGATTTTATTGGAAATGCAGTTTGGACCTTCTCACAATCTGATTCGGTAGGCTGGAAAGGTGGAGTGAGTGTTATGGGTTTGTTTATGGATTTGAGAATTTGAAAAAGTTTTCCTGTGGAGTTAGCCGCGCTGCTGATGTTGTCGTAATAATTTTTCTTCAGATCTTTAAGTTTGGATTTATAAATGCGGTCGGCATTCTTACAGTTTATTTTGTTTATTTCAGTGGGTTCTTTTAGCCATTTCCTTTCAAGGTTCCTTTTGTCTTTCTTGAGCTCAATAGCTTCTGAGTTGAACCATTTTTGGTGACTGGAATTAGGTCTGACTTTCTTGTTTTTTAGAGGGGCTTGGAGATCAAGTAATTTTTTCATGCCTTGATTGTACATCGAAATTATATATTCGCATGAATCCTCATCTTTATTGTCAGTCATGATTTTATGCATTTCCTCCGAAAGCATACTGCACGTGATTTTTTTCAGATTCCTGTCAAGAACTGATTTAGGTGTATTGTCAGGTTTTACCTTTTTGAAGTTGATTGTCAGGGATATTTCAATTTTGAAATGGTCTGACCAGATGAAAGGGATAAGTTCCGAGTACGCTTACATTGGGGCTATTTGTGACAATCCAGTCGAGCTGGTTCCCTGTGGGTGCCGTGGGACCCTTGTTGATGATGGTAAAAGCGCTATTCTCTAGGTCCTCTTCAAGGGTTATAGCTTGCTGGTCTTTTTGATTACCCCTCCATCTGTTTAGGTCACCCATCAGTATGGTGTCCGTGTTGGATGATTTGAGGTTATTTAAAATGGTTATAATCTTGTCGTTAAACTCAGATGTAAGGGATGGGGGTCTGTATATAACAATCATGTTGATAGTTGTTTTGAGTAGGGGTCAGTTTGAGGTGAATGACTTTGCATCCTGTGCACTGAATAGGGGTGGAAAAGAGTTTGAGAGAATTTCTAGCGATTATCGCCACACCTCCGCCCTTGCCCGATTCTCTGTTTCTTGAGTATATGTTGTAGTTAGTTGGTATTGCAGTACCTATAGTGGGTCCTACAGGTTCTTGTAGCCATGTTTCTGTCGGGCATAAAATGTCTAGTTTCTCATCTACAATGTAGTCGTGGATCTCTTGTGCATGTTTGGGCATTGACCTGGTGTTAAGTAATGCGATTTTGAGGTTAGTATATTCTGCTGCTGTCTCCTGGGCTGCTATTATATGTAGGGGTCTGGTTTAGGTGGTGTGCTTGTATTCTGTATTACAGGTTGTACGGGTGGATCTGGCCTGTGTCTGAGAAAGTCTTGGACCAACCCTTGTTGTAATATGGTGGCTTGGGACAGTAAATCATAAAGATTTGGGTAACCGATACCCGAGTTTTAGATGGGAATGGCTGTGTTTATTTTCCAGCAGCGTTTCTTGCTGTATGCCGTGGTACGCCGTGGACCGACGTAGACCGGCTTCGTCGCTGAAGCACCTGACGTTTCCTTAAGGCGACGTTGGAGGATTCTGGGAACTGTAGTTCCTCGGTGATGCCTGCGTCGGTTAATCTGCCGAGATGCACTAAAAAAAAGCAGGAAATAACGTCTGCAATGTCTTGAAGTCTGTTCTATAACAGAACACTTCAGATCAGCAGAGACAAAGAGCTGAATTATTCAAGCAATAGCCACGCAGCGATAAGTGTTTTGCTGAGGTGCTGGCTTCCAGTCAGATTTCAGAACGTATGCAGATAGACAAAAACAATTTCCGATACAATACAAGTGCTTCCTTCCTCATGGGGTTTAGCTTCTATTTCTGGTGCGAGTTGCAGTTACAAAGGCACACAGTTTAAAGAACAAATTAAACTTATTCAACAGTCAGTATTTAAGCAGTGAGAAGTTTCAATATGGCGCGCTGCGCACAATCACTTACTACCCACCTGGGGCAGACTACCCTAAAGGAGAACGGTACTGAGATTATTGATGAGATTAGACGTTATAAAAAAAGGATCACGCGCCCCCCAACAACAACAACAAAAAAAGCAGGTTTGTTTTTTAGACTCTACCAAGGGCAACATACCACCAAGATTAGAACCAAGAGAGGCACAAGAGCGGGCACCAAGAAATACGCAAGAAGAACAAGAAAGTGCTATCAGATTGACAAGATCCAAAACACAACAGACAGCACCAAGACAACGCACCTAGTAACCAACCTTTCCAAGCATATCCTTTCGGATCATGACATTGAAATCCTGAATAAAGGTCTCTCATTCGCTCCAGCCAATAACTCCAAATATGTGAATGCACAGATAGACCTTTTTAAATATACCAGGAAACTCAAAAAAAAATGTGCCAAACAAATCAAATGGAAGCCTACTAGGACCATACCAGTACCATTGAGTACCATAGACATGGAACACCTGGAACACACAAACCTAACTACTCTTGAACAACCACCGAACAAGGAAACAGACCATGCACCAGACCTTGCAAGAACTGGACATTGAAGAAAGAAACTTGAAAATACCTGAAATGAAGCCCAAATCCAAATTTACTCCAAACCTACAAGGTGAGAATGCAATTGAAATCTTTAGCCAGGCAATCACACGTGACCTCCAGGCATTGGAAGACCAGAGGAGATGCAAACACCTGAAAGGAACAGACAACATTACCAATCACGAGAGACTGGCACTGAAAGAACTACAAGAGAATCACCAAATCATAATCAAGGAAGCCGACAAAGGTGGCAATGTGGTCATCATGGACAGAGGAGATTACATACAAATGGCCCTCATCCATCTCACCACATAGGGATACTATGGCATTATCAATATCAACCCTACCAAGGAAATCCTAACACAAGTCAACATCCTGTTGACCAAATGGCACAAAAGTGGACTCCTATCTGACGAGGAAAGGAAATATCTTCACCTAGGAGATCCCAGGATGCCAACCATATATTTTCTCCCAAAGATACACAAAGAATTCGACACCATACCAGAAGGCGACCCATATTGAGTGGAATGGGATGGATAACAGAGCCGCTTAACCAATACATCAATAACGTCCTAGCTCCAGAAGTACCCAAGATACCTACCTTCTTGCGTGACACCATGCGCACCCTCTTGGTCTTACAAAATATCAAGTGGAAAACAGACATCTTTTTAGTAACCCTGGACGTCAAAGCTCTCTATACTTCCATAGACCACAAACTAGCACTCAAAGCCATAGAATTTGCTTTTTCAAAAGCATCAGCCTCTTTTTGGCCACACTTGCAACTTACCAAAGAACTTTTGGAATTTTCACTAACCAACACTGTCTTTCTATTCAACCAGCAATACTACAGACAAACCAAAGGCATTGCCATGGGGGCTACCTATGCGCCATCAATGGCCAACCTATTTATGCATCACTTTGAACAGGTGCACGCCTTTGCCAACAACGACTTCTACAAACAGATTCACACCTGGATGCGCTATATAGATGACACCCTGATGATTTGGTGCGGAACTATAGAACATCTTGAATCATTCAAACAATACCTGAACAAAAACAACTTTGGCATCGAACTAACAGGAATCTCAAGTAACACCTCCATTGATTTTTTGGACATTACCATCAGGCCAGTAGGAACTGAACTCACAACAACCTACAGGAAACCTACAGAAGTGAACTCAGTATTACACGCATCCAGTTGCCACAAAAAAAATCAGTCATTAACAATATCCCAAAAGGAGAATTCCTACGAGCTAAAAGGAACTGTAGCACTCTGCCTGCTTACAGAGATGAATGCACAGTCCTCACCAAACGTTTCTCAGAGGGGCTACCCTGAACAAGTGATAAAAGCAGCTGAAGCAATGGCAAAAAAAAAAAAGAGAACGTTGCACCCTACTGACCCCCAAGGAACATACCAGAGGTCCAACATTGAATGACAACCAACCAAGATATATCACTCAATACTGCAGTGACAGCAACAAAGTACAGAGGATCTTGAAGAAACATTGGCATATCCTATCAATTGATGAAGACATCAGCGCATGGATACCTGACCAACCCAGTATGACCTAAACCATGGCCAGAATACTTAAAACCATGCTAAGCCCATCCTTTATGGAACTGATCCCTATACTAACGACAACTGGCTCAAGAGCAATAAACCAGTAGGTTTTTATAAATGAGCAATGTGCTCCATTTGTAAATTTGCCACAACTACTAAGAATGTCCAATTTAGCGAAACTAATACATATGTAATTAAACAATATATTAATTGCAAATCCAAATATGCAATCTATACTATTACATGTGTATGCAATCGAAAATACATCGTAAGTACCAAGAAAGAACTCAGAACCAGATTCAGGGAACACCTCAGCTCCCTGCACTCTCAAGAAAGCAAATACCCACTGGCCGTCCATTGGCAAGAACACCACCAGCTGGATAACAAGGAAAACATCACCTTCGTGGGATTGGAATCAATACCAACGCACGCAAGGGGAGGCGACAGAACTACTGCTTCGACAAAAAGAGGCTCGGCTAACATGCAAATACAGAACCATCACCAACGGTCTAAATAGTGATCATGATTTCCATGTTTTCTTGTGAATATAACTGGGCTTTCTAAACAGGTCCACCCGGGCCTCATTTCACGACCTGTACTTAATGTCTCCACCACAGGTCTGGCCCTTCGCCATCCTCTACATGATCATCCCCCATGGGATGCTGTACACCATGTGACCTCTCTCCAGCCCCCATTCATCCTCACAAATTGGCGCCTTGCGCCCCCTTGGCATCTCGCCTGCACCCCTCCCAAATCGATTGGGGCTGTTCCAATTCAGGTATATGTCATTGCTTGTGTCCCCCATTTTTACCTCATGGGTTATTGGGCCCTTCGCATTACCAATATAGCACTTAGTTTTGCCTTCCTGGCCCTTCCTGAAGTACTCTGACTCTTACACACCCACCCACGTAGCCATTCAACATGGGTTAATTCCTCCCTCCCCACTCTTAGACTGGATCACCTTCGTACCAGCCAATCTCAGGGCCCCTATTAGGGGGTAGGCTCCCCATACCACCCTCCCTCCGGGGGTTGGGGGCTTTTTCACCACATGTTAGCCTCACCGGATCAGCTATATATAAACACCCCATGGGGGCCTGGATTCCCTGATCCAGCTAACGTACTACTGCCCTGCAACACCACATCTCCCTCCTTTCCGTCTCCATTTTTGCTTTTCCACCACACCTACCGGCCCCTGCTACAGATACCCATGTGGCAGTGTCCTTATTTTATTTTTCTGAACTTTTGATCAGCTATCAGGTTCCTTGCAGCAGCTCTGCACCTGAACTCATTAATCCACTTTCTGCCCCGTTCTAAACTAGGGAATCACCCCTTTACACCGTCATGCATCAGAAATCACTGGGTTCCCCTGCTAGCATGCAATTGCAGGTCAACCAATCAGGATCCCTCTTGCAGCTCCCAATCAGCAGGCTCCCCACGACTACCAATCGTAACGAGCCTTTTATTTAATCAGGAAGTCCTCACAGCCAAGTGACACAGGATCCACGGCGCTCCTAAGCCGATGCAGCACTAGGTAAGTCCGGGCTTTGACTGATGCCCGCCGCACCAGCGCGATGCCACTACCCCTTTTACTGAGTCCCCTCGCTCGTGTCCACTGGACCTCCCTTCCCTCTTGCACCACCCGCTCCTTCGCCAGCAGTGCCACTTGGCCTTTGTGAGCTACCTTACACAGGCCTCCGCTACCCCCTACACAGGTTCACCTCCTCACCCACTCCTCCCCTTCCTCAAGGATCACGATCTGACACATCCCGCCCTTCTTCCTTTCAGAATCGCATCGGAACACTGCACCGCATCGCATGCGGGCACCCCCGAAGCCAGCACTTGGTTCCTCACCAGGACCCGGAGTCACACCGCCTCTCAGGCCCGCTTTTACATTCGTCACTCACGCATTAGCCTCATCCATGGGCTGCACACCTGGCAACCACGTCATCAAGTGTAATGGCTCATTGAGCCTCTCCGTCCCTAATCCACGGCTTATCAGCCCCACTTTTCCGTCCTCCAGGCATCCTACCGTTCAACTCATCCTCCGCCTTCCACCCCCTAGACACCTGCGCCCCCTACACAGGTGCTCTCTCACACCACCATCTCGGCCCATAGACTCAAGTCCTTCTCCTTATTCTCCCCAGAATTGGCTATCTAGCCTTACTGGCACCCTGACCCGGGAGGACCAGCCTTCAGCTCTATCAAGAGCCTAATCGCTACTCAATTGGGTAAACCACACCACCCTTTCACTCTAACTCGTTGCCCTAATATTCTTAAATGGCTCCCCCTACCAACTGACTAACATTCTCTCTCCTTCTTGGTACCTTGCTTGTTTGGTTTCTATGTATGATTGCTTACTGCTGAATCAATTATTAATATGCAATAATTTGAATATGATTACGAACTACTGTAACACATTATCTGCCTTCTATAAATCACCTCACCCTCACCACTCTCCAACTTAACCAACTTTGCTCCTTTATCTGCCTCGTTATAAATTTTGCCTGCATACCATACAATTATCATGTGACCTTTCATGATCATGCTTCTATGTTCAAATTTTGCCAATCAAACTGTGGTCCACAACAATGTCACTGCGTCATTCACTGCACTATAAACCACTCAACCACATGCACTACTCACAGCCCTGAAACGCGCGTCGGCTGTGTGCACTCACCTATGTTGAACAACTGGCATTATCTGCCATATGAATGTTTTTAGATGCTCTGGTGTATTTTGAAACCAATAATAAAGCGACAATTTTTAGACACCAACATGACTTTTCTGACCTGATGATGAACCGAAACCACTAGCAAATCAGCTAAATCCTTGGACTATTGAATCCTCCCAGCGCCTAACATCCACAGGTTTGCCATCTCACCTACTCATTCAGCCAATTGGGAACCCCAGAGTTGGTCCCCAGACAAACCAGGAGTCAGGCTGCAGGCTAACTTACAATTACTTCATAAATAAGGTGCGCAGTAGACCGAGTCCCGACCCAGATAACTAACCAACTACAACTTTAATCATTATAGTTCGTACTTAGTGCGGTCGCCAAAACGCCCTGGTTTCCCCACTATTCTCGAGTAGACCCATCGGCTCCGTTTGGGGTCCTCAGTCCCATTCGCCCTTACGTGGCAAAAGTGTACCTCCTGCATTCCACTCTGGACTGCTCTCACATTGTTCTGCTGTCTCCTGTGGCTTTGCCGCAGCACACCAGTCTTGACCCAGCTCCAAGTAAAACACTGCTTTTAGTTGCCAAATGCCCAGGAGTCTTCCACTGGCTCCTGGCGGGTCTGTGGCACACCCTGTCCTCGCAGCATTTCACTGCTCCCTTGCTGGCAAGCTGCTCGGCTCTAGGGACTTTAGGGCCTACCTGTCCACATATGATAGGTTCTGTGTTTGTTTATTATTTTGTTTTGTCTCTGGTGGTCTTGAGACATATTCAGTCCCTGTGCACCTGAAACATACCTACATGTCACTATTTGGAATACTTAAATTTTTTCTTAGTTACTTGGAAGTACATTAGACTTACCGCTTGGAACTTAGTAGTGCCCCTCCCCTCCTCCTCAGCCATTTTTTTAAGCTGCTCGGCTCTGCCACACCGGTTGGTGCTTCCCAGCTCCACAAGCCTTGCAGAAAGGCGAGACAACTTCTCCCAAACAACAGCAGCCTCGAAGACTTTGCCTTTGGTCTTTAAATCTCCTGTGCACATGTGTATAAGAACTAGAGTGCCCGCTGTGCGAGTGGCCCTCCTTGTTTTGCACTGCTCGACCCCCTCTTCCTCGTCCCAGTATGGTGCTTATGGGAATGGTAGTCAGTACTTGGTATCCAATTAAGATTCTGCTGTTCCTTTCTATACTTATGGACAGAAACGTTGGTATTACTGCAAAGGTTTGGTTTTAGAAGTTCAATAGCTTTAAAGTCACAAAGGTTCATGTTGATATTACCAAGCATGTTTAACATGCGATTTTGGGGAAGCGGATGTTGGCCCTTAGTGGGGTTAATCATTACCGCACCCTACCTCATGCTTGCTCCAGCCGTGGATATATTGTTCCCTAGGTCACGTGGGGGAGTATTGGAGGTGGAATAGGTTGAGGGAGATTACTACAATAGGCCATCAGGGCCTGGGGAAGATAAGGAATATCCTCAAAAGGAAATGGGGGTATGAGTATTCTTCCAATGATGCAGTGCCCTCTCCTAGAGGATCACCTTCTATGCGATCTTCCCTCAAATAGCCGCCCTCAGGGGTTGGATCAGAAAGCATCCGCCTCACACTAGCGAGGGAAGGATACGTCAGAGAAAGAAGTGATGACATTGTTGGATTCATTACACCAGCCTTCACCTTGACCTGTGATGCAGTGTCCCAGGCTGAGTATTAGGCTGAGTATTAACTGTAGTGCATCACCTTGGCCCTCCTGCCCACTGAAATGCGATCCTCCAGGTCCTGGAAATAGTGAATTACAAATGTACCTATGTGTAATGTCTTTTTAACAGAACCTTGAATTCCGCAAAGCCTGGTTCACATGAAAACAAACAAAAAGGATCAGCACCCCAGATGGTGGTTGGGTGTGCAGACTGGGAAAAATATTGATTTTCTGGGTGCACTGTGCTGGAATGCTGTGCTTGGGTTTACCTGACTTGGTCTTCAGGGCCGTTAACGCTCCCGCCTGGCTCTGAAAGTGGTATTTAATGTTATATTAAAAACAGTTGATTCCAAGATGGCCGCCGGAGCAGGGAGACGCGTCTGAGTCTCGTTCCTGCCGGGCCACAGTAAAGCACCTCATTAAGCTGATGATCCGAATGTAAATTTATCAATATAACCAGCCAATTACCTGCAAAGGCCACCGGCGCTGAGGAGAGGGGAAAACGTCCCCGCGGAGAGAACTGAGGAGACACGAAGCGCCTTGACAAGGGCGCCCCTCCGAGGATTGTACCTGGAGCCGTGCCACTGAGAGAAGCGACAGGGAGCGGAGGAGGAAGCCCAAGCAGCGTGGAGAGAACTGAGGAGACACGAAGCGCCTTGACAAGGGCGCCCCTCCGAGGATTGTACCTGGAGCCGCGCCGCTGAGAGAAGCGACAGGGAGCGGAGGAGGAAGCCCAAGCAGCGCGGTGAGCACAGATTGGCACCCACCCACGAGGAGCAGCCCATCTCCCCCCCTTGGCTGCGGAGATCCTGCGGCCGCTACGGCAGCCAGCTGACTGAGCCTGGGAAGCTTGCAGCGCCGTAGGTGGAGGAAGCGGAGCTTCGATCTCGAGTCAGTTAAGCTGCTCTTCCCCTGCTGCCCCTCCCTCCGCAGAGAAGGCTAAGGGGAAACTATCCGGCGGGTGACACCCCCCCCCCAAATAAATACAAAAAGCCTTCAGCCATACCTGGGGAGAGACTCTTCCCCCCCCCCCCCCCCGACCCCCAAAATCCACCATCAAGGCCCCAGAACCGCAGCCCCCAGGTTTGATCCGCAGGCCCAGCGCTTTCAAGGGGCAGGCAAGACTGTACCCTCTCCACAACCACTGAAGGCATGAAGGCCTGCCCCACCACAGTCCCCCCCCCATCACAGCTGGAGGAGGGCAACCAAGACAATAATCCAAGGGCATCACAGAGATGGGGGACCTCGACACTGCGGCTATGTCAAAGGCAAAGGGGAAAAGGGGCTCAAACCAATCAAACACAATCTAACAAACAAGACGCGAACTTGCTCCAAATGTGGTCGTCCAATACCCCGGTAAACACCAGGGGAAGGACACTGGAAGACCCCACAGGTGACAATACACCCCCCCCCCCCCCCCAACACGTGCAACCTTCCTCCTTCAAGGGAGGACATGTACACATGGTTTGTGGAACTGCAAGACAAGTTTATGTCAACGGTGCAGGACCAATTTGCCACGATGAGGAATGACATGAACCAGGTGGTCCAAGAACTGAAGTTAGACATGGCCAAACTGGAAGAAAGGAAGACACGCTCGAGAGAATTGTTCAAAACGCAGAAGAAGCACTGCAAAACAGCGAGACGCGGAAACACCTGGTGCAGCTGACCCACACCTTAAAGATCCAATGCGAGGATCTTGAAAACCGATCCCGCAGATCTAATATCCGTAACAAGAATATGCCAGAGTCGGGTCAGGATAAGGATCTTAAAAATGCAGTCCAGGAAGTGTTCAGAGACAGAGGCGCAAGAAGTGGATTCCATTGGGATCGACAGAGTGCACAGAGTGGGCCCAAAAAGAACTGGCGCCCACGGGGAAAATCATAGAGATGTGCTGGTAGCCCTCTCCTCGTACCCTGCAAAAAGAACAAATCTTTAGGACGGCGAGGCAGGTAGACCACATAAGGATGAACGGGGTAGACATTCAGCTATACCAGGACCTGGCTTCAGTGACATTACTAAAAAGGAGAGAGATGGCCCCACTGATAAAGGAGCTGGTGGCGAAGGAAAAAAGGTACAAATGGACGTTCCCATTTGGTCTGCTGTTCGAGTGGGAAGGCAAACAAAGAAGAGTGACAACCTGTGAAGAAGGGCTCCACATTATGGACCTACAAGTAGAGGGGGCAAAAAGCAGGGGCAGCAGGGCAAGGGGGGAATTTCACAAGAGGCAGAGAGGATGGGAAGAGGTATGACAAAAGAAATAAAATGGAAGGGGACACTCCAAGACGACAACAAGCGAGTAGAGGGGAAGTACAGGCAAGAGGGAGTCGCAGGGGACAGAATCTAACTACAGGAGACTGGAGAGGTGAACAATGAAGGCAGTTCGGAGAATGCAATACCCAGCGTTCCGGCAGGCGACGAGGAACGGGTACATAGTAAGGTCTGAGGAAGATGCAGGGCTTAGGATTCCTTGCAGAGTTTATCCCGAGTTCACTGAGGGCAGGGAGCGATGGGCTCAATGCCCTAGCATCCTTAGGTACCCGGGCCCTCCTCGGGATCATAGTTGGTTCAAAGTTCCTAGTTTGGGGGGGGGGGGACAGGGAGTGGGGGAGGGTAATCCGGAAGAAAGAAGGGCTCACAGCACTCGGGATTTTAGGACATCTAATCCAGGCTAAATGAGATGGGGAAAACTTAGAATTTTAACATATAATGTAAGGGGGGGCCTGAACTCTCCTGTGAAGAGGAAAAAGTTAGAGAGCATGCTCAAGAGTGAGAAGGAGGACATCCTGCTGCTTCAAGAAACACACATAAGAGCCCAGGATAAAAATAAAGTATATATCAGAGGGTACAAGATATGGGCACAATCTAATGTCATGGATAGAAGGGCTTTGGTGCTGATAGCAATAGAAGGGGGAGCGGACGCAGCACTCCTTGATGAGCTAACAGATAAGGAAGGGAGGTTTGCGTCTGCCAACTTTATGCTAGACGGTAGCCGTCTCACCCTGGCAACGATATATGCACCAAACACGTGACAAGAGGGCTTTTTGCGGGACACGATGGGGAAGCTCGAGGGTTTTGCAAAAGGAGAGGTAATACTGGGGGGATATCTAAATTTTGCCTGGCAACCACAATTAGATCGGAGCACGGGGGGGGACCCCATGGTCAGGGGACACCGTCCAATCATCTCAAGGCAAAATATGGACCAGATGGTGCTATGTGATGTAAGGAGGGAATTGAAGGGCCAAAACAGTGGATTCACATATTGCTCGCATGTACATAACACAATGTCGAGAATTGACTATTTCTGTGTGTCGGTGGGGCTGATGGTCAAAATTCAAGGAATGGAAATAGGACTCGTAGCGATGTCCGATCATGCCCCGCTATGGTTGGAAGTGCAGACCCCAGGGAAGCGGGGAGGACTCTGGAGGTGGAGGCTACCACAAGATCTTCTCTTAGACCCGGTAATGGGAGAAGCAATACGGGACAAAATCATAGAATATTTTACACAAAACGATACAAGTGATGTCCCTCTAGGAACTGTATGGGAAGCTTTCAAAGCGGTGATCCGGGGACATAGGATAGCACTGAAAGCCTCTAAGGACAAGCAGAGGCACGGCTGGGAAAGAACTGGAAAAGAAAGTAACGGACATCCGAGAGGAACTAATGACTCTCCCCACCTGAAGTCTCAGCAAAGCTTTGAGACATGTGCATGGGCAACTGGAAATGTTGCGTAATAAAAAGGCAGAGAAATCCCTCCTCTATCTTAAACAACGATACTACATCAAAGCCAATAAGGCAGACAGATACCTAGCAAGACAATTCTGCGCAAAACAAAAATCAATGACCATCATAAACATCAAAAATGCACAAGGAGAGACACAAACGAGCACCAAGGATGTAGGGGAGGTCTTTCAGGCATTCTACCAAAAGTTGTATGCTACGGAAGGCCCAGATGAAGGCAACCAAGACAGGTTCCTACAATCCCTCCCCGTTCCAAAAATATCTGTGGAAGACAAACTGGCACTGGAGACCCGGATTAGTGTAGAAGAAGTGAAGAGGGCAATTGCAGGACTCTCAAACAACAAAGCACCCAGCATTTGCTCATGTACCTACCTTGCCAGACTAGCTGAACCTCTGCATTGAGTCACTGTTTGCATTTGCTCATGTACCTATATTGCCTTGCCAGACTAGCTGCACCTCTGCATTGAATCACTGATTGCATTTGCTCATGTACCTACCTTGCCTTGCTAGACTAACTGAACCTCGGCATTGAGTCATTGATTGCTCATGGCACGGTCAGGACACCTGGCTCACGATATACGGCCACTGCCATCTGTCAGCCACCCAACTCTTGCCACTATCGTAGGGTTCACGATTGCCACATTGCTCTGCCCCCCTACTCCCAGTACTGCTAAGACTAACTACTGTCACACCACCCCACTCTCTCCCACTATGCCCCTTAGCAGCCCATACCTTAATGACCCTGCCCTATGGCTCCAACATTTTGCCACCAAACCTACACCCAATCAACCGTGCACGCTCCAAGTCAGGAATCTCAGACTGGGATCCAGATTGCCGCGTGCCCCTTGCGCCGCGAGCACCCAGCACACACTCAACACCTCCACTAAACAGAATACACCCCCAACCCCTTGTACCTTCTCTGCCAGAGAACTCAAGGGCGCCCTCATCAATGCCAGATCTATCACGGCCCACGCGTTGGACATCTCCGACCTTATCACCACTCAAAACCTCGACTTCATAGCCATTACGGAAACCTGGCTACACGCTGCCTCTGGCCCACTCCTTGCCTTCGCCATCCCCATCGGTTACTCTATCACTAGACCGGACCGCCAAACTACATCTAAAGGAGGTGGAGTCGCATTTATACACAGAAATAACATTACACTTAGAACCATCCCCAACACTGAGCTCAGTTCCGCAGAATCCCTCTCTGTGAAACTCACCCTATCTCCAACTAACACTGCCACCATCCACCTTATCTACAGACCTCCAGGACCACTTAGCTCTTTCTTAGATGAGATCACGGCCATTCTGACCGTCAATACCAAACCCAACTCGAAGGTATTGCTTCTAGGTGACCTCAACCTGGGCCTTCTCGACACTAAGGATCACCTGGCCTCTGAAGTAGCTACCACATTAGCTAACTTAGGCTTCCAACAGCGCATTAACGAACCCACCCATATTAAGGGCAGGACGCTCGATTGGATGACTGACCTTAACTGCAACACATCCATTCGCTCCAACCACGCTTGCGCCTGGTCCGACCATCACATTATCTTCCACCTACCAGCGACCAACCCCCACACTGCTCCTACCATAGCTCCAGCCATTCCCACTAGAAACAAAAAAGACATCACTAAGGATAAACTCCTCCCTCTCATCCTTCCCATCCTGAACAAATGCGTATCCCAACATAACGACCCCACAGTTCTAGTAGGCATCTTCAAACAAACACTGCTTAAAGCCATTGACAATATAGCACCACTCAAACTACGGAAAGCCAAACAGGCCCACCTGAACTCTTGGTTCACACCACAACTAAGAATTCTACGCAAAGAAAAACGTAAGGCTGAATCACTTTGGAAGAGTCACCCATGTGACTCTAACAAAGATCGCCTCATCATTACTACCCATAACTACAAAGAAGCGATTCTACAAGCCAAAAAGGAGTCCTATAACCATTGCATCACTCAAGCGGAATCCAACACCAAGGAATTATTTAAAATCCTTAAAGAATTGGAATCACCATCCCCTGCGCCTGACACTTGCACTAAAGATAGTAAATGGTGCAATAACATCCAAAACGCCCTCCTCACCAAAATTACTACATTGCAATCTAAAATTAACGCCAAACAAAATACCTTACTTACCAACCCCCCCACCAAACCTTCCGATACTCCGACGGCCTCATTTACTCACACCCCTTTTAGCTTCACCCCACTCACCACTCTTGAGGTTGAAAACATCATTTGCAATCTAAAACCTAACTGCCAAGGTGACTCCTGCCCAGCACCTATCATCAAGGAAGCAGCACATGACCTTGCTCCCTTTAAAACCGCCTTCATTAACTCCTCATTCCTAACGGGCACGGTACCTAACAACTTACAGGACGCGTGGGTTATCCCCCTCCTAAAAAAAAAACCAAATTAGACCCCGAAATACCAACTAACTATAGACCTATTACCACCATACCGTTCCTACTTAAAATACTTGACAGAGCAGCTTACTTGCAGATTCAGAACTACTTAGAAACCAATAACCTCCTTGACTCAAGACAATCTGGCTTCAGACCTAAGCACGGGACTGAAACAGCTTTACTTGATCTCAAAACTCAAATTGATGACCTTAAAGACAACGGTAAATTGGCCCTTCTACTATTACTGGATCTTTCAACTACCTTTGATTTGGTCAATCACCAAATACTATGCAGGCATCTGAAGTCAGCGGCCCACTTCTCTGACAATGCATCCAACTGGATCAGGTCATTCCTTGACAATAGGCACGAGAGTTTTTTCTCCGACTGCATCGGCCGAACCCACACCAGTCCCTTGTGGATTCCCGCAGGGTTCTTGTGTTTCCCCCACTCTCTACAATGTCTTCACCAAACCTTTATTTGACGTGCTTGACTATCTGGGTGTCACCTACACCAACTACGCTGATGACACCCAGATACTCATTCCCATCACTGGTGACTACATTGCAGATTCCAAAGCCCTTAATGACATTTACCTCGTCATACAGGCTTGGATGGCCCAGCATGAACTGTGCCTCAATGATGACAAGACTGAGCTTCTCATCTTAGGCACACAACAGAGACTTAATAAACTAAGCCACCTGTTCGGTTCCTTCAACATTGATGGCAATCTGATTAAAGTATCCAAAGACACCAAAACTCTGGGTATATACTTGGACGCCTCCTTGACACGGACTAGACAAACCAATGCAGTGGCCTCCGCGTCTGCTTACACTTGCAAATTGATCTCTGCCTGCCGCCCTTTCCTCACGGCCCAGAACTGCATCACCCTGGCCAGGACCTTGGTCATGTCCAAACTGGACTACTGCAATGCATTGTACCAGGGTAATCTTAATAAACTCCAGACGACCCAAAATAATGCCATTAGCGCAGTCCTCAAAATCCCCAGATCTTCCCACATTTCAGAAACCAGGAAGAACCTCAGCTGGCTCTCAGTCCCCCAAAGTATCTCCCTGAAAGCACTGGCCCTCACCTAAAAATGCGTCAACCACCAGGCTCCCTCATACCTAGCCTCGCGCTTCACTCAATATACACCAGCACGAGCACTCAGATCTGCACAAAACCAAGGTCTTGCGATCCCTAGATTCAAGCTTCAATCTGCTGGAGGCGCCAGCTTCCCTGTCTTGGCAGCCAAGCTCTGGAACACCGTACCAGTCCTGATCAGAACCCTGCCTTCATTCAACCAATTCAAACACAAAATCAAGCTTTGGTTAGTTACTTCCTACTAACAACTCTTTACTGAACGGGCCACCTGGGACCCTTCTTGCATTGATGATCGATGCCTGATTTGTAACGTCTACTGTTTACTTGTTTCAATTTGTCGGGATTATTGTGATGATACGTAATCTACTGCTCCCTTACTTGTAAATACAATGTAACTGCTCTACTAAGATATGCGCCTGGTTCCCCTTGGGCCTGGCCTGTGCTATATAAATAAAACAAATACAAACCGGGTTGAGTGGTCTATACTTTTTAAAACACTGAAGCACATGGGATTGGGAGAACACTACATAAACATGGTTAGAGCCAATTACAACTCCCCATCAATAAGAATAGCAATAGACGGTGATGTCACAGACAGGGTAAGGATAACAAGGGGAACCAAACAGGGATGCCCTCTTTCCCCCCTCCTTTATGCCATTTTTCTGGAGCCACTACTAATTAGAATCAGGGAATCCACTCAGGTAAGGGGGAAATCAAGATGGCAGGCAGACAACACAAAGTAATAGCCTATGCAGATGACGTGTTGGCCCTAGAAGACCCGGGAGGACCCTTCTGCAAATCTTAAAAGAATTGGAGGCTTTCGGGGCGATGTCTGGCCTAAAAATAAACAGGGAAAAAAAAAAAAAAAAAAAAAAAAAAAAAAAAAAAAAATCGGAGATACTGTATTTAGCTGGTGAGAGAGGGGCACTGGAAAGGGAGGCAGCATCTCTAGGCTTAAAAATTGCAAATGAGGGTATCAAATTACTGGGTATAACACTCAGACACAAAGTGGACTTGCTATATAAAAAAGGGAAATTATCCTCCACTCCTGGAGCGAGTGAAGAGGGATTTGGAACGATGGTGCCCGCTAATGGTCTCATGGTGGGGTAGAATCCAATTGGTGAAAATGAATATACACCCCCGGTTACTACTTTCACGCTCTCCCAATAACAGTCCCAGGTTCATTCTTCAAGGCACTGTCTAAAGCAATCTCGTCCTATATCTGGAAGAGGAAACCCCCAAGGGTCGCCAGAGCCACCCTCACGGCACCTATCAGAGCGGGGGGAATGTCCCTTCCACAATTCCGAAAATATTACCAAGCGGCACAATTATGGGTACTGAAGGAATGCCTCGGGGAAGATCAACAAACAATATGGGTAACTCAAGATAGGGCGGTCGCCAGAACTCCATTACAGGATGTTCTATGGAAACTCGTACATAGACACCCAAATCTCCGCATCAGCAAGATCATGAAAACCACACTGGAAGCATGGGACGATGAAACGCAGAAAGGCGTGATGACCACAGTAGCAACTCCCTTCACACCCATTTGTCGGAAACCCCAATTCCCGCCAGGTTTGGAGCGTGGGGCCTTTGAGAAATGGGAAGGCACAGGGTACAAGAAAATTGGGGAAATGTTCCAGGACAAAGAAATAAGATCATTCAAGGAATGTAAAATCATGTTGCACTGACAGAGGTGGACAGGCACAAACATGAACAGCTCAAACATTGGCCGGCGACACCAGAGGTCTTTCAAGCAGCTACAAGGGACTTAACTCCATTCGAATGGTACCTACTAACCAACTCCGGATCCAAGAAGTTAGTTTCCTCTCTCTATAATTATCAATACACAGGATGAAGAAGTCAAATGGGCCTACATGATCAGATGGGGGAGAACACTTGGGGAAGAGATTCCAAAACAGCAGTGGGTGGAGTTGTGGACTAGCATACCAAAACTGACCCAGGCTGTGCAAACTAGGGAAATGCGATTAAAAATAGTTACCCAATGGCACTACACACCCGAAAGGCTCCGCGCTATGTATCTGGAATCCTCCGATCGCTGCTGGAGGGGATGCTCAGAGGCAGGTACGTGGAAGCACATATGGTGGGACTGCCAAGTGGTTAAAAGGTTTTTGGTCTGAAGTAAAGGCAGAGATGAAAAAGATGTTCCCAGAGGTGGAACAGCTGGGGGAGAAAGTGTGGCTCTGTGGAATGAAAGATCAACAGGCCAAGAATTATAGTAGGGTACAATGGAGGAGGTTTATGGGCCTGGTCATAGCGGCATGGGCAACAATTGCCCAAAACTGGAAAAAGCAAGATCCACCTCTACTATACGCATGGCTGCAGAAGGTCTGGTCACAAATGACCATGGAAAAGATTACACATATCTTACAAGGCTCAAACGAATCTTTCATGAAGGAATGGGGCGGGGGTTGGAATATCTACAATCAGACTATATGGAACAATGGGGCCCGCACAATATCGGAACATATACAGTTCATAGACATTCCCGAGAACTAAAGCAACATCGGGCAATTCTTCCGGGAGTTGGGGGGAGGAGGGGAGATGGGGGGCTTGAGGGATGTTACTCAGCTAAAATGCACGTTTTTTAAGGGTGAAAAAACTATAAAAATATGTTTTAAAAAAAATAGTTGCTGACAATGACGGGCAAGGGACTTCTTGTACACCTGAAGTTGACAATTAACCTGCCTGCTACAACACCATACTATGTACCTAGACTCCACCGATGACTTTCCTTTTAATAGTATGAACCTTTTGATTTAGGGAAATTCTGAACATCTCTCTACACAGCAAATGATAGGGCAACTATTCAGGACTGTCCTATGCAACACCAATAGCACCCAGTTGCACAGAGCCTTGCAGTGAAACTGTTTTCAGAGCCTTTTATATTGTATCTAATTATGTGTCCATTCATGCAAATAACCTAAACATTTTGCAGAAACTCAACTCACAAAGGTCTTACTTCAGAGGTACACAAAAATGCTATATTGCTCATTTTATGTCTTGGGTACAAAAAACTTCAGGTGGCATTAGAAATATTAGTACAACATCGCTAATCAAATACGCATGTTTGCTAATCATGATAATTTTAATTATCAAAGTCTGCGGATCAATTTTTTACAACTAATTTATGTCTTGAAATTATACATTTTGGGTATTAAATATAAGGATTTTGAGATCAAACTTGCAGCATTTGCAGATATTCTAATTTTCTAGAAAAATCTTGATAGAAATCTCCAGAGCCTTTTTGATTCAACTACTCTTTTCTTTCGCTTCTGGTTACAAGTTAAATGTAGCAAAATCTGAGATCCCCTTAAATCCATACGGCCTTAAACAAGATTTTCTTAATTCAGGTATGACATGGAGTCATCAATACGAGAAATCATTAAGCAGAACTTTTCGTACTTCTTTTCTAGGCTCAAAACTCTCATTAGATCATGATCCCCATTGCATTTAACTTGGTAGTGCCGTTTAGAGGCGATTAAAAGGAGGATTTCCCCGTTGTACTATTTGTGCTTTACCTTCTACCCCAACCCACTTTTGCGGATTCTCTCTTTAAAATAATTGATCCATATTGGTCAAATTGCTTTGGGTATAGGGAAATAAAAACTTGAATTTGCCCAAGCAAATTAAAAACACTAAATCTAGTGGTGCAGTTACATTTCTCAATTTTAAATTTGATCAATCTACTTTCATACTCAAGCAATCACACTCCATGTTTTTACCCGCAAAAAAATGCAAGTACGTTGGGAACAGGTGGATGAATGGATGAGGCAGAAAATAAAAAAAATCAGTTTTGGCGAGGTTAAGGTGGAGACAATGGGAAGAGGGGGAGAGGGAGAAGAAGAGCCGGAGAGAGTGAAAGAGAGAGAGGGAGAGAGAAAGAGGGAGAGAAAGACAAAGAAAGAAAGGGAAAGAGAAAGAAAGAGGGGGAGGGGCCAGAGGGGGAAGGGTGGGGAGAGGGAGAGAGCGGAGACATGGTTTAGTAAGGAATGAGGTGAGGATAAACTAAGTAATCAATGAGGAGGGGGCAGGATCAAGAGGAGAAGCGATAGGGTGGAGTGGAGATCTGAAAAAAGCCATTTCTGAGTAAGGGAGAAGGATGAGCACTAGATATACAAAGCGGGGGAGGGTGTGGTAAAAGGAAGAAGTATGAAGAAATTAACATGGCAAAGAAATCACTGGAAGAGAGGGGAAAGTAGGGAAGGGTCAGTAGGCAAGGTGATGAGATGCTATTGAACATTTGAAAAAGACAGCTTTGTATTGCGAGAGAAGGTAAGAGTGAGGGTAAAGAAAATGCATTTTTTTGCGTTAAGCAAGAAGGTGCCTTTGGAAGAATGAAGGGAGGGTCAGTGAGGGAGGGTCAGTGAGAGAAATGGAGTCCAACAATGTGAAGCTTTAAAGAGACTGGTCTAAAATTAAAAATAGAAGAAAGCCAAGGTTGAGGTGGTTTGCGAGAAAAAGGTAAAAAAGGCTAATGAGGGGAAAAAAGAATATAGGGTAGTACGGAGATTTAGGGTACTGGCAGCTTGATCAGTTGAGAAAGATGAGTTTGAGCATCACTAAAAATCATGCAGACAAGGGGCTGTCTTCTAAGGTGGTTTATTTGGGGTTCCACAAATATGATGGGCTTTGGTGATTCATCAAAAGTCTAAAAGGTAGAGACAATGGGTTATCAGGGATTGTGGCGCTAGAGCCGTCCCTCCCTCTAGTGTCTCTTCGGTTACCCCCACCCTAGCCCAGGCATACATAACTTTGGTTAGTTCTACCACCGAGTGCCCCGTCTCAAGCTGTAGGGATTTCCCTCATGCAATGGCTTGCCGACACCCTAGGGGTCTTCTAACTTTCCCTTGCCTGACCCGCTTAGTGTTTTTGAGGTTTAGGGGACGGTGCCTTCGCCTCTCAGTTGGAACCTCTCACAAAGCATGCCCATCCTCACCTTGTCCTTCTACACTGGTATGGTATTGAATTGATATTTTATTTTTTATCGCACTCATACATACACAAGTGTTTCAGAGCGCAGAGGTATCTCAAGTTGCTCTCCTCCCCCTCCTTGCTACTGTCCTTCTGATATTACACTATGCCTTCCTACCTCCACCCTTAGATGTTATCCCCCTCCTTTGACTGACTTTTTTCCCTTCTCCACTCACTACCTCTACCTCTTGCGTTCTTGCTACTCCACCTAACACTACCTCACTGTTTTCCTATCACTATCTCTCTACCAATGCTACTTCTGCTCCACTAACTATTCTCCTTACTACCAATTCTACCACTTCACTAGTGTGATGGTTACTACCATCTCTTCTTCCAACCACTACTCTCCCACCACTGCCAACCAATTCTACTACCTCTGCTACCACTCACTAGCATCTCCTACTTCTCCACTCTCGCTCACACTCAACAGACCCCACCTCTGCATTCCTCCTCTCCGTCTACCTCTGTTCCTTTGGTAGCACTCCTACCCACCTCACCTCACCCTACTAACCCACACTAAACCCTTTCTTCCCACTCCTTAAATTAAAGAAAACCAGCACTGCCACCTTTGCCACAGCGATGAAGGGAGTGAGAAAATTTAGTAAGGGAAGAACAGAGGGAGGCAGCATAGGATGCATTAGACTGGGTAATCCAAGTTTCCATAAAACAGAGAAAAAGTACATTGCAGCAGAAAAAGAGCAAATTAAATATAGAGCTGGCTTTCCAGAGACATATAGAAACTCCAGATAGAGGAGAGGAAGAAATGGTAGGATAGATAAGTGTAGCTACATTCTGGTAAAGCGCAGGCGGTCTTCTGATAAAGTGGGTAGGGATTGGAAATTGCATTGGATTAGTGGAGGAGATGGAAAGAAGTAGGGAATATTAGAGGGGGAGAAGGAGGATCGAATAGGAAAAAAGTGATAAGGTCATGAGGCAGAACTATAATAGGAAGTGAGAGATTAAAATAGAAATAGTTAAGAAGTGTAATAGAAGAGAGGCTAGATGAAGTTAGATGGAGAAAACAAAAGTGAAGTCGCAAGATAAGGCACATGCAGGCGTGAACAGGGGCAACAGGGACCCTTTGATGGATGCCCAGGGAGAGAACACCCTTAAGAGAAGAGTAAATAAGAGCAGTAGGTAGCACACGATCAGTCACGTGACCATGCTGCAGTGGAAGAGCGTGGCAGTGGGGCTACAAAGTAGGAAGGGAGCAGGGGAGATCCTGGTTCGCAGAGGCAGCGAACGTGTTGGGGCCCTCGGGCACCATCCCTTCAAGCAGAAGACTAGTTACTAGAGGACCACCCGTGAGGTCATACCGGCTGCAGGTAATTATGCTCAGCATCATGTGACCACACCACCATGGTGGTGGAGAGCGATGGCTATGCTCCAAAGAAGGGAGCTGGGGAGTTCATGGGTGATAGAGGCGGCAATGGTGCAGTCAGCATTGGGCAGCGTCCCTTCAAGCAGGAGGCAGAGGCGTGACAAGAAGACTGGGAAAGCCATTGTTTGGAAACCTCACTAACAAAAAGGTATTTCATTTGCATACCAATTTGTTCTGATGTGTTCCTCTCAATTTATTAATCATTTATGTATCAATCTATTTTGGATTAAGGCCCCAATGATTTATTCAATTCTGAACACGGATAGATCCTGGATAAGTGGTCCTTGGAAATTAATAGGAAATCTGATTGTTACACAGTGTGGAATGGGAATGTATGGTCCCTTTAACTAGGGTAGAATGACACTTATCCGTTTCAGCTAATTTAACCCTGTCCCCTCCCCTCCTTCTTCATAGGGCCCTAAACTCATTAATGATAATAGTGGTTGGTACTTTTTAGAAACTGAGGGTACCATTGATTTGTTAGATTATTTTGGGTCAGGTCTGGAAACAATTGGAATCCATATTCAAGATTAGGCTCCCCGTTACATATGAAAAACTTTTTCTGGGTTGTCTTGCATTGGACATTTCTGCTGATAAAGCCTTTTGAATTATTTTTCATCTTTTTGTGTCAATTGCTATTCCAACGATTACTGCAAATTGGAAGCAACTTCAAAACATTAGTATTCGAATGTGATGTAATGCCATTTGTAATGTACATAGACTGGAAAATTGTCTTGCTACATCAGCTAATCTTATGAAGAAATGGGAAATGAAGTGGCTTATGTTTATTAATGATCTAATCTAGTTCAATAAGGCTGTTATCAGTGGGATTCTCCCTGCTTGCTTGATATCATTTACCGTAAACTATATTCTTTCCCATCTCCCTTCCCCTATTTTTATTTTCCCTCCCCTGTTTTTGTTTGCCTTGTTATATGCAATCAGGTTTCCTTTCACTTTTTGCTGATATTTAAGATATACATATTTTAATTGCACATTGCATTGTATTTTAATGGTACATATCTCATAGCTATAACTGATGCGTAGTACTATAAATCCATTATAAAGGTTTGAGTTAATAGTTTTTATGAGGCGTTACATTTTATTAACTTTTTTGTTATTACATTTTGAACCATTATCTTTAAGAGTGTTTGCAAAGTGTCATGTCAAATACCTTCATTTCATGACCTGTATATATATGATATATATATGTTCTTATATATGTTCTTATATGGTCATTGTAAGTATTGTTTATATCAGTTTGATCACAGTAAAATGGTTAACTTAAAAAATATTTTAATGCAATGCTAAACACAATAGAGGAAAAGTCTTTCCTGGGGATATCGATGGATTAAGCAAGACTCCCACGGGCAGCATCAACGAGTTCAGGAGAAGCAGAGAAGAAGACTTAATTCAGCACAAAGTCCAAAGACAATCAACCAACTGACAAGGACAAATGTTGCCCTTGACAGCAGGACGACAAGTCGATGATTTTTTACAGAGAAGTCTGTAGAGCTAAAGACCTGATTAAAAGCAAATTTGAAAAACCAGGAGCGCTAGGGCAGAAGAGAATGCAAGGAGAGTAAGACCAGAAGAAGCACAATGAAGGACAGGAAACCATAGAAGAGACAAGCAAGTTTAGGGCGGTTCAGGACATGTGCCAGCCCCGGCAGCAGGATGGAGTAGGCAGAACCCTAAAATGGGGGCACCAGGCTGGCAGAAAAGTGTGCTGCATGGGAGATGTACATGGAGGCGTCCATGGCATGACAAAACGTCACAAAATCTACAATCCAATCCATCACAAACTTAGTGGGAGGAGATTTGGCCCATAATGCCAGCTTCTTGGCCGTCTTATTATACCAATGAAATGTATTTATTGCACACAAGCTCTTTAGGACGCATTAGAAATTGTTTAAAGCTAAGCTTTCCAATAAAAAAAACATTTTAGCAATGTAAAGTTTCTTTTGGGCATTCGAGAATGTTTGAATGCTGCACATTATAAACCGTTAAAGGAGGAATTTGGAACATTATTGCAGAAATGTACCCAGTTAATTAAAAAGATACTCTACATTACACTATTATTTAGCAATCCATTGCATTGCAAAAACAATGGTTTGATATGCATTTCATGGCCATCAAAACCATGCAATGCATAAGGATACAAAACTATCAGTTCATATGCTGCGATTCTGGATTCTCTCTACATTGACTCCAATGTAGAGAGATTTAGATTCCTATAAGAAATTTATCTCAATTCTTCCAATGCCCATCTTCATCTGTTATCCTTTTGTGATTTAGTGACTTAGTCATATCAATGTTTACTGTAATTAATATTTCATGTGTCGAGTTGCTTATTGATTTTGTAGAACTATATTTATTCGTGTTTCCCCATCATCGGATTTCAGGTGCAGTTATTTGAGGTTTATTTTGGTTTTGTTTGCAGACGACAAAATACCAATTAACTCTTTTCAACTACACTCCAAGTACACTGCAACTAAATGTATTCAGAGGAATCGAACGGAGGACTGCAGACTCGCCCACTACCTACTAGAAAGGTCATAACAGTATTCCAAGCACACCACAGTCAGGGAATGAGGATTAGTTCTCTGAACAAGCATTGCAGCTCAATCTTCACACCCAAAAGCTAAGGCTGTCCAAAGGTGTATCCATGTCCGATAATTTGTAGACATTTTACTATTAAGATGAGTGTTGAGACAAATGAAATCTGCATCAGGCTCAGTGTACATTAAATGCTCAAAAGGGTTTCATGCTTGAATCACTACCACACACATTTCTTAAATATAAAAATGTGTAGTCATTCTTATTTTCCCAAAATGCTCTTCGATTTTATGCAAAGCAGCCCGAAGCTATTAGGCCGTTTATCCCCCACACATTTTCTCATAGGGGATTTATTTACAGATAGAAAAATAAACCTCTATATAAAAGCATCCATGTATTTATAAACTGAGCCGCAGAAATAGATTTACAGTAGACCAACAAGTCCATCTGGACCATGCTGAGTGACCCAGGGTCTCAATTTAGTGAGTGTGTGAGTTGTACGGCTGAGTTGGTGGCGATTGCATTGGCGATTGATAGGGTGTGCCAGTTGGGGTTAGAGAAGGTGGTGATGTTTTCAGATTCATTAAGTGGGTTGCAGGCGATTGTGGCAGGGGATGGTGATAAGAAGGATGTGATTATGGACATCAGGAGGAAGATTGATCGATGCGTGCATGGGGGAATGGATTTGGAGTTGGCATGGGTTCCCAGTCACAGTGTCATTTTGGGTAATGAGTTGGTGGATCGGGCGGCGGGTGAGGGTATGAGAAGGGGAGCAATTGATGTGAGGCTGCCTTTGAGTGTGGTTGAGGTAAATGCTGTGGTGGTGAGACGGGTCATGGAAGAGTGGCAGGAGAGGTGGGAGAGTGGGGTGAAGGGCAGGTGGATGTTCGGTGTTCGTGGGAAAGTGTCGGTGAAGGTGGATGCAGGGTGCCTGGAATGGAGGAGGGGGGGAGGAGGAGGTGATGCTGAATCGGTTGAAGATAGGACATGTGAGGCTGAATGACTGTCTTTTTCGAGTAGGGAAGCGTGAGTCGAGGGATTGTGTGGTGTGTGGGGTGCCTGAGACTGTGGGACATTTTCTGCTTAGGTGAGAGACATGTTGAGGAGAGAGAGAATTAATGAGGGTTCCGTTGTCTGCGCTGGGTGTGGCTGAGCTGAGTGGGAAGGCTTTGCTGGGAGGTGACGGGGTGAGAGGCAGGAGAAGGAACAGTGTGATGTTGGATTTTGTGAGGCAGACTGGGAGGTGGGAGGAGTGGTGAGTTTATGTGAGCTAAGTAATGATTGGTGGGTCTGGTGCACATTATCCTTTAGGATGGGGAAGCGCCTGCGTGGGACCACCCACGCATCTGATAATTAAGAAGGAGTATGTTGGCATGTATAATAGGCACAGCTTCATGAAGTGATTTACAGTGGCAATGTTTGCATAGACCATGGGCACAGTGGCATAAAAAGAACGTTAAATGGGAATGCTAGCATATACTGTGGACACGCACCATGAACGTTTTGTAAGATGCTCCTGTGACTGTTGGTGAAATGACATCTACTGAATTTGTTCATGTGTTACCCTAGAGAGTCATTTATAAACTGTGGCGTTTTACCCCACCATTGCCAAATATTTGCTGCAAAATGAACTAATTTACCAGATTTCTTAAGTGTTTCGGTGTTGAAAACCCCCAAACATCCCAACATTACACACTGCTCTCTCTGTACGCTAGTCATTCACACTAATTTGTGAGAGATTAATGCCCCTCCACTAACCTTGGATCTTGAATTTGTTGCAATGCCAGTCTGCCCTCGGAAGCTACTCGTACTACCGCTGTCAGAAACCTGAAGGTGTCTCACCCGCTAGTACCCGGATATCTGTCATCCAGATGGCCAGGACACTTCCACCGCTTTTGGATCCAGTTCCTAGGGGTTGACCAGTGCGGGAGGATCACCCGGTCTTTGGGGAGTGGGACACTGATATCCTCTTCCCTATAACACCTTTTTCCCCATCCTACCAGGTTGGATACTTAGCAACGCAACCCCACCCCCTTTCCCGACACAAACGCTTTCTCACAGACAGCTCACCATGAGCAAAAACGGATTAACACCAGAGCCGTATACCTGACATGTCCCAATGCAATGGTCAGGCAAGGTCAGGCAATTACTTTTTACACAGACCTGACTTAATCACACTTCCCCACACAGATAAAAGGAGGAGCGCGAAAGCGCACTCAGAGCAAGGCAAAATGCACGAGAAAGCAGCAGTTCCAAGATCGCAGTTTAATACAAGGAGAAAGACCAGAGAGGGTTACAAGGAGGGAAGTGCCCTTGACCGTTTCCAACTTTTGTGAACCTTGGAAAATAAGAAACCTAAGACCAGGGACTAAAGCTGAACAAACCTGAATTGTGTGTCGGAGGTACCCCGGGCTCTCCCGCATCTATAACCAAGGCGGGGAGGAACGATTGCTGCTGTGGTACTGTCCTTGGTTCCTACAACAAAGCAGCGCCAGTAAAGACAGCACAGTGGAAGACTTAAATATGCTGACTAAATGTGATTTTTTTATACTTGAACTGAACATGAATTGATCCGGTGTCATTTTACTATACTGCTGCATCGCGGTCGGTGTTGATTGCTCCGAGACATCCAATTCATTAGAGGCTGAAGCAGAGTTCGAGGTTAGTCCTCTGTCTGTCTACAGTAGGCGGGGTTTCCACCGCATTTTCGTTCGGCCTCAGCATTTATGTGCCATATAGAGCATCCCGCACAGCGGACGCGGCGTCAGCGTGCCAAATGTGGGCTTAAAGCAAGCCAGTCTGTGCCCTTCCGTGCTGAAGCAGGGTTGGAGGGAGGCCTATCGAGGGACCAGCTGATGGCGCTTTCACCATGTCATACTATCATACTGTACGGATGGAATCATGTGCCATTTAGCAGGATGCCAGATACTGATAGCACGGCTCCCATTGATGACATCATATCTCTGCCTCCTAACAATGTTACAAAACATCCGTTCTCTACCGGCGCATGCTGCCGAAATACATCATTTGATCTCGGAACGCTGCCCGTTCGTGCTCTGCCCGACGGAAACTTGGTTGTTCCCAGGCCAGCACCGTCCCTGGTACAGGCTATTCCACCCAACTATTGTATTGTGCATCTCGATAGCCCTCCCCCTTGACAGGGGGGGGCAGTATTGCAATTATCTATAGGTGAGAATTTATGATCAACCAATTAAGTTTCCAACATGGCCTTGACATCGAAGCTTGTCTGGTCAAATGCATCTTGTCTCCAACATGCTCATGCCATCTCCTGCCCCCCCGGTCCACTGGGGAACTCCTGACGGACTTGGTAGCTGACTTACAGATGAGACATACCATTCTGGCAGTTTTAGCGGATTTTAATTTAAAATCTAACCCATCTAGGCCTACAGCTTTGAATTCTCTCTTCGATAGTGTAAGTGATCCCGATATGAACCAAATCGTATCTACTCCTACTCACAATTTAGATAATATATATTGGACCAGATTTTTGTGAATGATAACTTTGTCATTGCAATTAATTGAGCATGTAGTATGGTCTGATCATTTTTTAACAACATGTAAGATCAACGGACCTGCTCCATGCGCCAAGTCTACAGTGCCTAAAATCTGGGTCTGCTCATGGCGTTCTGTCGACATACAAGGCTTGATCTCCCAGGTAGCAGCCAAATGCAACATGTCCTCCTGTAACTCTCTATCTGTATTAGCTCAATCTATTCAGGAGGTGGCAGATAAGGTTGCCCCACTTAAACTTATACTACCACGCAGGCTACCCTCTGAGCCCTGGTATTCGGCCTCTCTTAAAGTCAAAAGACAGAAACTTAAGACAGGCTGAGCGCAGCTGGCATAAAACTTACGACCTTAAATTATTATTTAGTTGCTAGCTAACAGCTATAGAATAAGCTGTTAGCTGGCAAAGTCAGCCAAGACACACTATATTTTTGAGAAAATTGAAACAGCTCTTTGTAAACCTAAGGCCCCATTTACTGCTGTCAAAGTCCTTTCATCTTCTGAAAACCTGACCATAAGTGTCAGACCGACACAACAGCTGTGTGATGATCTCTCACATTTTTTCCATCACCAAAAATCAGCAGAATCCACCAAAATATTGCAGATGCTGTTTCCATTACGGTGGACATTAAGAATGATGCCTTCAATATAACGGCAGAGCTCACTGAACCCTCTAAATGGTCAATTTTTTCCTATTTTTTCCGAAGAAGCTGTTCTAGCAGCTATTCATAAGATCAAATCTTGATCCCCGTCTGATGCCATCCCTAGAGCCATTATGAAAACGATCACCCCTAATCTTTTAGCGGAAATCACTGCAGCAATTAATAATTCCTTCCAATCTGGGCTAATTCCATCTGAGCTGAAAGCTGCTAGAGTGATTGCTCTCTTAAAGAAGCAATCACTTCACCCCACTGTTATTGCTAACTTTCGGCCTATTTCTCTCCTCCTTTTTCTTGCTAAACTGTTGGGAGTCCCTGGTATCCCCTTTACAGAATCATCCCCTCTTCTCGACACTGCACAGTCCAGCTTTAGGAAATGAGTGTGTTCTGCTCTCGTTCCAGGACGATATGGCCAGACTGGTGGACTCAGGTGGGGTGGGGGCCCCGATTCTGCTAGATCCATCAGCAGCCTTCGACACAGTCGACCACCTCATCCTGTTGTCTCGCCTTGCCCAGATGGGCATATCTGGCCAAGTACTAGCATGATTCACCTTGTTCCTGGCGTATCGCACTCAGACTCTCTCTATGCCACCTTTTCTATGCACTCCCTGCCCTCCGAGCTGGTGAGTACCGCAGGGTTCCTCCCCGTCTCCGATCCTTTTTAACATCTACATTTGGGCAGTTGTCTGTCTCATCCGTTCCTTCGGTGTCAGGTGTTAGTCGTATGGCGACGATGCTCCGATCCCGATACGTCTAGATCTAGAACAGACTGAGTTGGTGTTGTGCCTGCGAAGATGCTGGTAAGTGGATGAATGACAACTGGCTCAAACTGAACGGAGACAGGGCGGAGGTCTTGGTGGTGGGGTGTCCCCCTGATCCTTCACTCTGGGTGTCTTCTTTCTGGCCCATTTCTTTTGGTAACCTCCCCAAGTGTAACATTATCGGCTTCTCTTTCTATGGTGAGTCAAATCAAGGCCGTTTGTCAAGCTGGCCACTTTCAGCTCAGAGTCCTGAAGAAAGTACTCCCTTTGATTCCTGAGCCTCTTCGTCCACCGGTGGTAGAAGCTCTTATACTATCACGTCTGCACTATTGTAATTATTTAGATTTGGCTCAACCGAAGGGTCTTATTCAGAGACTGCAGCATTTACAAAACCTGGCTGAGAGGGTGGCTACAGGCTCCCCTTATGGAGCTCCATTTCTCCAGTTCTACAGTCCCTTCATTGGCTGCCTGTAAAACAACGTATCGGGTTTAAAGCCATGTGTATTGTTCATAGGGATGTGCACAATTTGGGAGCAGTGTTTTTGCAAGTTAAATTTGCGCGCTATGCTCCTACTCGCCAGCTGCATTCTACAACTGCAGACTTTATTGTGCCGCCTTACCGGTGAGCATGGATAGGAGGCATGGCTTTTTCTGTAGCTGCTGCTACTGTATGGAATGAATTACTATCTTCCATAAAAAAAAGATCCAATTCCAAAATCTTGCCTTCAGGAAAGCGATGAAAACACATCTTTTCTGAAAGTGGCCCCTCCCAGTCTCTCTTTTATGTTCCTCTTCATGGAGTTGTTTCTCTCTTAGTGCCAAGATACCCATGGGCGAACGTTCGCGGTTTAGAAAATTCAATAACATAACAGACTGATACCAGACCAGCCTGTGTTAGAACCAAGGTTGCAAGCGGTAACATTGTATGAAGAAACCTAAAGAGAACCGTGTGTGAAAAGTATGTAATGAGCAACATGAATATAATTGAAAACCAGAGAAGTGACTTAACTTTTGGAAGCCAAGAAAGATACTGATGAGTGGTCCGCCGCCACGTGGGTGCTCATTTGAAGGTCAACGGGTTGGCAATTTGGAAAAGGTAAACTGGAGATCGAAGTGGTCCTGCAACGGCTCAAGCTAAACCTGTGCACATGCGAAAGTCTTTGATAGTTTAATGCGAACTGAAATTGGTCCAAGCCCAGCTGAGGGAGACCAATTGTGAAAGAGGAAGGATCTGAGCCCGGGTCAGGGAGGTCCAGGGTGAACCGTTAGTCACCCGAGAACGAATATTCTCTTAACATTGTGAAAAGGGGGTTCTGAGCCCAGAAGAGGGGGATCCACAGTATCAATTGTTATAGAAAAGGGATCTGAGCACAGCTGAGGGACATCCAGGGTGAATCACAAGAATGGAGTATGAATAAGAGGAAAGGACATTCTTTTTGGGTAAATCAGGTCCTCTGAATCAATAGATTTTGAAGTAAAGAGTCTTGGGTATAGAAGGCCCTAATTCTGGTAACAGAACTGTATCCTCGTTCTGAAGAAGCCGGAGTGTGTGCTCTGCTCGACTGAACCGCCGTGTTCCGTGCTGGAAACGTGGGGAAGGGAGGCCAACCGCCTGAACATGCGAACATATTTTGTGAACACATTTCTTTTTCATGAACATACCCCCCACACTATTTTGTATTTAGAAGTAAGGATTGTAAATAAGTTTTTATGTTATAGGCCTTTTTACTTTGGCGAGACTCCACTAAGACTTCATTATTATTTGATGGTCGTAGCTTGCTCCCATCTGTATATTTAGGGCTAGATATGCCTTTATCACACCATTGTTGAAGTTCAATAAACACCCTTCAACTGTGTCACTTGTCTGTCTTGCTGTTGATACCATACCTTCTTACACCCCGCATCCCCCGGCAACAAAATCTGCCTCCGCCACTGGCATGTGCATAAGGATATTATTGGCTGTGCACAGCGTTTGCTGGATCATCAGGCGTCAGGGGCCAGGCACCACCCACCCTCGTTTCTATGCTAGGTGAAAGATGTACAGTTTGATTCGAAAAGGTGCATTTCATCTAGTGCAGCGTTACATTCCCCGGAAGCTTCATGATCATAAGCTTGCTTATGAAATCTTGCTCAGACTCTGAGCACGATTACCCACAATATTTGACCCACCCATTAGATTTGAGACTTCTGTTAACCAAAGAAAAATCTCTGAACCTCTCTCCCAAATCTAGCCCTACTACTAAAAGTAGTAATAATAAGCCTAACTCATCAAGAAACAGGACCCATCTAGCGATTCCTACCAGCTCTACTACACCTGCTCCACATAAGCCCCTATCTAACCTTAAAAGAGCCTTAATAAATGCTAGGTCTTTAGTTGCTCATGCCACAGAAATAGCCGAAGTAATTTTAACAGAAGACTTTGATTTCATTGCAGTTACAGAATCCTGGCTTCACGAGGCAGCAGGCCCAGCACTAACCTTAGCAGTACCAAATGATTACACTATCCTTAGAGCTGATCGATGCGAAGCTCGAGGCGGAGGACTAGCTATCATAGCCAAAGCAAATCTCTAGCAGAATAGCACCCACGTCTACTATCAAATCATGTGAAGTTATATCAATAAAACTCCCTACAGCTAATTCGCAAACATAAATATCCACCTTATATATAGACCCGCTGGCCCTATCAATACTTTCATTGAAGACCTCTCAATGATCGTATCTGAACACCTAAAGGATACATCCCAAACTCTACTACTAGGAGACCTTAATATATGCTTTAACAATACTAACAACCAACATGCTACTGCCACATCTAATAGACTGACAGAACTTGCCTTCACCCAGAGTGTGAACCAATCCACCCACAACAAAGGGAGAACTCTCGACTGGGTTGCCGATCATAATTGCAATGCCTCCATCACTTCCATCTCACCTCAAATTTGGACGGACCATCACCTGATATCCTTTACATTAGCAACTAAAAGATCCGCTCCTCAGTCACCCCAGCACCTCCCACACTCACTAGAAACAAGAAAAATATCACAGTAAACAATCTACTACCTCGTATCTAGCCCACCCTCAATTCATTACCTGATAACTTGGATCCTAGCCTTCTAGTTGAAGAATATAACAAATTATGAACAAAACCCTGGACATTATTGCCCAACAAAAACTTAGAAACAGCAAACCTAAAAGTCACCTGAATAACTGGTTTACTCCTCAGCTAAAAAAAACCAAGACTAGACAAAAGGAAATGTGAAAACGCCTGGCAACTTCATCCCACCACGGAAAATAAACTAAAGCTAATCAATATCTCTTCCCAATACAAGAAGGATATTCTCCTGGCCAAACAAGAAACATAACAGAATCACACAAGCGAATTCTAGCACAAAAGAGCTTTTCACTACTCTAAAAGAGTTACAAACGACCATCATATCCCATGATAACTGCATCAAAGATAAAATATGCTGCGCTGATATCCAGCATGCGCTTGCCAACAAAGTTGCTGACCTACAAAGCAAAATAGCAATAAAGAAAGCATCACTAACTCCTGTGATACCCTCCAACAATAGGGCATTGCCTAAAAACAAACACACCATTCAGTTCCATTTTTACTAAAGTCTATTATAGAGGTCAAGAAAGTTATACTGGGTCTCAAACCTTCTAACTGTAAGGGTGATCAATGTCCTGCACAACTCAGCAAGGATGCCGCTAGGGACCTAGCACCATTCATTACCAAACTTATCAATAGTTCTTTTACAACTGGCACAATACCTGGTAACCTTAAGGAATCTTGGGTACTCTCACTCCTTAAGAAGCAAACACTAGATCCCTCTATCCCGACAAACTAAAGGCCTATCACTACTGTACCATTTTTGTTGAAGACCCTACATAAGGTTGCCTATATCCAAATCCAGAACTTTCTAGAACTTAACCAATTACTAGCCTGCCGCCAATCTGGTTTCCGGCCATTACACGGTACAGAAACAGCCCAAATAGACCAACTAAGAGACAATGGCAAACTTGCACTACTCCTCCTGGACCTGTCGGCGGCTTTCGATCTAGTGTATCAATGTTTTATGTAGCCACTTGGATTCAGCTGCCCACTTTTCCAGCGAGGCTATAGCGTGGATACAATCTTTCCTCAGCAACCAAATTATGAGGGTCTTCTTGCCATCTGCAGCTGTGGACCCCATCATTTGCAGGGTGCCCCAAGGCTCCTGTGTCTCTCCAACCCTGTATAATATTTTCATCAAGCCCCCGTTTGATGATCTGGACCATCTGGGTATCACCTACACAAACTATGCAACTATGCAGATGATACCCAGATCCTCCTTCCACTTACAGGGGCTATAGCTCGGATTTAGCATTGGTGAACAGAATCTTCAGCATAGTTCAGGCATGGATGTCCATGCATGGCCTCTGTCTGAATGATGACAAAACTGAACTTCTCATCCTGGGTTCTACACCACTTCTTACTAGACGTAGCACAGAATACTCATCTTTTATCATAGACGGGAACCTCATCAAGGTTGCCAAGGAAGTAAAAACTTTTGGTTTTTACATAGACTCCACCTTCCTTAGCCTCCTCTGCAGCATACACATGCAAATTAATCAGAGCCGGTAAACAATTCCTCACATCTAACAGCTGTATGATCTTACCGAGAGCTCTAATTATTTCCAAACTAGATTATTGCAACGCACTATACATTGGAGCCAATAAATACATTACTAATAAAATACAGATTCTCCAAAACAATGCCCTGAGAGCTGCACTTAGCATCTCTAGGAAAGAACACATCTCTTACACTAGAAGAAAGCACAAATGGCTATCCACTCTGGAGATAATTAGACTAAAAACAGCATCCCTGACCTATAAATATGCCTCAATAATAAAGCACCATGATACCTAATAGCAAGATTTTCTAGAAAATCTTCCAGTAGACCATTGAGATCAGCAAACTTCAACTGCCTCCAGATGCCTCGCTTTAAACTATCCACTATTGGGGGTACTAGCTTCCCAGTTAAAGCTGCTCAACTGTGGAATTCCTTACCGAGTTCACTCAGGATGGACCAAGCCTTCGTTAAATTTAGGCAAAATTTGATTATATGGCTCATCGCGAACCATCCTAAATAAGTCAGCATGACCAGACCATACTTGTGACCCACTGTACATTTACTATATATGAGATTATATTTTCAACCACTGTTATTGCCTGTACATATACTATGTGTATATGCATGTAATATGTGTATAACAGTTATTTTAATTGTCTCTCCACCACCCCTGTTAACTTTGTAACTATGTAACTTTGTACTAAGCTAAGTATGTAAGTATCTAAGTACTAAGTATGACTTCTTAATGCCTGCACCTCGATACCTTCGGGTCTGGTGGGCCTAATAAATATCAAACAAACATAAGCACTGCGCATGCATGGTGGCCAAAGCTGACCTGGGAGTCTATGGCACAGCATGCCCTTCATGGAGCTTGGAGAGGTCCCCCAGCAGGACTTCTAGGGGGCACCCAGCATTTTTGCATTATACCACTGGCTCTAACCAAAATCAAACTACAGTCCCTGAAATGTGAGTGGCGCTCCTGGCACAGCTGCCCCACCTGCTCCCACATCTGTATCTTTCTGCAATACCTATGTATGCTTTTTCTTTTTGTTTTCTCTTGGAGGCATTGCACCGCACTGCTGCATTAGCTGACAGATCATTTTCCCTGGGAGTGGAGGAAGAGAAAAATATGCTTCTCCATTTATTCCATTTCCCATCTTCATATTACATGGGTGATGACCCTATTAACCCCTTTTGCGTTGTTATTTCTCCTTGGATTTTCACTTCACACTCTTCCAACCCCAAGCCTTACTCACCTCCATCTGCTAGATTCCAAGACACAATCGCAATGTTGAGGCAAGTTGGTCCATGATGCAGCGGAAGCGAAAGGTCAACCTTCACCCTATGGTCTGGTCAAAAGCAGAAGGGAACGTCTAGCAGAAAGGCACAGTTTTTATTGCTTCGATGAAATATGCTCACGTTTGCATGAGACCAAGATGTGGTGGTAGAAATAAAAAGCATTTCTGAAGACCTCAGGGAGGCACCACCCTCCCCAAAGGTCACAATGCATGGATATTCATAGGTTTGCTCAACGTTCAACAGAACTCACTTGCTCCCTCGTTCCATCTAGTTTCACTTTTCGGTTGCCCGATTTAATCTGAAAATGTGATAGCTGTGTTTCACCTTTCACCTGATAACATTTGACATCAGAATCCACCCCAAAATGATGAAGAGGATATAAAGCAGGATGACATGGTCAACATAGGTAAACAAAGGTATATAAAAACATCTTTCTTACCGTACGACTCAGACAGGGAGTATGGCACTGTAACAAAGCCATTTATCTTTGGCCATTTTGGATCTTTCATTGCAAAAGTGCGGAGGCGGCTCTAGGAGAATTGGAGTACAGCCATGAGAATCCGGATTCAGAGAAGCATGAAGAAACAGTAGCAAAGGCAGACATTGATGACCCCTCCTCCAAGGGCCAAGGGATAATCAGCAACAGATATCGATCAACGGGTAGGGGACAACACCAGAGGATGAGGGCAACTGACCCCATGTTGGAAAAAATTGGGAACAGTAACATAAATACAGGAGGACAGAGGTCCTAAGATTCAGGGAACATCAACAAGAGTGAAAGGCAATGTGGGGGATCCTGTGCATTATGTTACAGGACACTGTTCTAAGAGACACAATGAGAACCTATGGTACAGGGAACGTGAACAAAGGCGAAAGAGGGCTAAGAGTATCATGTACGAAGGGTATGTAGAAAAGGACAAACATTGAAAATACAGAAAATAGTCAATGTAGACAGTAAGGGGGCTGGATCCTAAGGTTCAAAGAACAATAACAGAAGTAAAGAGTAACAATGACAAACACAGTAATTGGAGAACCAACAACAACGAAAGTGATGAGAAGGAACCTCCGTTTTTTGGGCCAGGAAACCCATATATCAAAGAGTGAGAAAATGAGGAGGACCTAGATCAAACAAAGAACACCAATAGCAGTGAATGAAGATGAGGAGTATCACAAAGGATCTATGGAAGACTACAAGGGGCCAACCACATCCAAGAATAAGCTGTTCATGGGGTCTCATCTTTTCATTTAACCTTTTACAGGATATAACACCCGTTGCAAGCCCCTATCCCCAGGGCATTCTAGTATGCAGCAGAGGAGGTCCATGTGGGCTAAGGCCTATGTATGAAGTTCCTCATGACTTGTTTTATTCAAAATAAAGGTTGGCTGCCACTTCAGGCCCCTCATGGATGAGGTGGTAGTGTTTATAAGTAAACACACAGGCACTGCTCTAAATGTGACCTCCTAGCTCCTCAAGCTGTGCCCTTTAATCTATGATCTGAGAAGGGACTGGCTCAAACCATGATTGACAGTACTCACAATTGGCTCTGTATAAATCTCTGAAGAATATTCAGACAATGTGGTACAGTTATGTTTCTCTCAGTAGTAACCCACAGCCTATGTGCAGATCATGACACAAGCAGAAATGTGACCAGACTCGTGTCCTCACTTGGTTCTGCCTAAAGCATATACAGAGGCAATCCATGTGGTAGTCTTCATAACATTCACAGACAAACCTGTGTAAAACCTTTGGGCATATTCAGATGTGTTGAAGTTACTCCTAGCAATTTAGTACTTCCTGTTCACTGACTACTCAGCCTACAGTGCCTGCCCCCTAATTATCTAGAGATGCTCCCACTCACCCTTTCACCTTTTAGCAAAAAAGGAAACCCCACTCCACTCGTTGTGGACCCATCACTCACCGGCCTTAGGATGTCCCCCTCCAGTAACAGACTCCTCTCCGAAGCAGATAATAGCTCTAAAAATGCAATGAAAAGACAATAGAGGGTGGGTGCGAGACAGGCCATTATGTATATTAGCAACTATTGTGTGATCCTCCCGATTAAAAGATGCACACCAGCATCCCAAGAAATACATAAATTGCCATAACTTCATAAAATGCACATCTCACCAGTCGCCTAACAATGCCACACACTACACCACCTCAACACAATGATCACTACACCCCTAGACACAAAAACCTTTGACACCAACTCCCACGCCACACACACACACACACACACACACACACACACACACACACACACACACAGAGGAGAGCAACCCCCTCTGAGGATAGGAAGGTGATCCCCACTCTGCAAGACTCTCCCTAGCCTAGGGGTCTGGGCAAGTGGGGCCTCACTGGGAGTGACTCCCCCTTAGGGGGCAAAGACTCATTCGCACAAGGAACTCCCTAGACCAATAACCCTATTTGCCTATATGGGACTGCCTGCCATGAAGAATACTGTGTACTCCTATTTGGCTCCAGGCAATGCTGAACCCAAACAAGCCATCCAAAGGAAAAGGGGATCTCCCTTTAAGAAGAGCATTTTACACAAGTGAGATGAGTGGATTACTAAGGAGGAGAGTGTATGGTACACAGGGGAAGCCTCCTGACGTAATCACCCCTAGGGGAGGCAGACCAGAACGAAGCCTCAGAGCCGTGACAATTCAGAAAGAGTACGCAAGCTCAAGAAGCCGGAGGCCCGGCGAAGCAGACAACAGGAGGCCCGATGTAGAGAAGGAAATAGAAGGCCCGTGGAACGTGCTGGTGTTACCACAGCCGTACCGTGGTGGGCCAGGTGCGTGTCGGACAATGCCAAGACCATTTCAGCTGGGAATGCTGTCAGCTCCCATCTGCCAGCATTTGTAGATGGCAGTATCCTGAAGAGAAGCCAAGCGCGGAACACATGCAAAGCTGGAGAAGCCAGAAATCAAAGTCGATTACCCGTGCGAGTGCCGATCCCTGCGAGGTTCCCCATGACAACCAAAGGTACTGTGGGAACAGGAGAAGAGGGAGGCTGCCGGGGCAAACAGTTATGAGAGAAACTCAAAGCCACAAGGGCAACATTTGAACAATATACCAGCATAACTGGAAAGATGAGAAACAAAATGAGAAACAGTTAAATAACGTGATGGTTAAAGCTGCATGGGAAACTAAAGTAAAGTGGAAACGTGCACCCTAGGAAGGAGGGGAAAAGTTTTAAGAACTGTGTGGAAGATTGGGGTAAACAACAGACCACCATATGGTAACCTTTGAATTAACCCTTCCTATAAAGAAACCTCAGAAATCCAACAAAATACAACTAGCTAAGAGAAGGAACTTCAAGAATCTCATCTGAGAAAATACAGACATTTATCGAGGAGTTCATGACCTCTACATCAGATCTAGATACACCAACCACATTAGTTTCAAAATATCCTAATAACCTAAGCAAACTGATCATCAAGTGGCACCGCTAACCGAGAAGAAAGTCAGAATAAAAGAAAACAAAAATGGTACACACCACAACTTACCTCCTTGAAACGAGAAAAGACAAAAGCAGAACGAGCATGGATGAAAACTCAATTTCCAGCAGACAAAGAGAAATGGAAAATCCTAGAAAAATCTACCGACTGCAAACGTTCCAAGCCAAAAAAGACTTCTATGACGTTCAAATTACGAATCCAACTAACGACATAAAAAAACTGTTTGAGATTGTTAAAACTTTAGAAAAACCACAGGCCCAAAAACAACAGTTTAACACAACTAACGCAGACTGCGAAGCAGTACAAAAAGCCTGCACAAAGTACACACTGCACAATATTCTATATACTCCACAAGAGAGATACACAACACTTGTGACGCCCAAAATTTTACTACTCAACCTAAAACTTTTACCAATTCTCCTTTTTCTTTTGAACCTTTAACTACATACTCTTTGATTAAAACCTTGAAAAAGATGCATCCTACTTCTTGTCAAAGGGACATTTTACCTTCTAAGATTGTTTTACAACACCTGGAGATCTTTGCGCCGTTTTAACTTGTTTTTATAAATGCCTCTTCCATGCACAATTATGTACCAGACCTCTTGAAAAGCGTCAGTCACACCACTGTTGAAAAAACCCAACCTTGATCCCACAGTGTTCTCCAACTACAGTCCTATCACGAATCCACCATTTTTACTAAAGATAGTTGATAAGATTGCAGCCGGTCAGTTCCAACATCATATTGAAAAATCTAACATTCTACATAGTCAGCAGTCTGGTTTTAGGACTGAAACCGCTATGGTAGACCTACAATCGGAAATGCTAGAGATAGTAGATGACGGTAAAGCCGTCCTACTGATGCTTTTATATCTCCCAGCGGCATTTGATCTTGTAGATCATGCAAAACTTATAAACGAAAATGGAAAGTGCTCTCCCGATTCTGTAAAATGGTTCCAATCTTTTCTAAGTAACAGGAAATCTAAAATTACTTGGCAAAATGTGTCCTCAGGCACATAACAGACCACATGTGGAGTTCCACAGGGAGCTTGCCTATCCTCTGCATGGTTTAATGTTTTCTGCAGATCCCCATGTGATCAATATTGGAGTCGATGGGTCTATATTTTACTAATTACGCTGACAATACCCAGCTCTTGTTTAGACTAACTGGAAGTATCCAAAAAAAGATGCATGCATGATCACGTCCGTATACGAAAATATTTGTATCTGGATGATGGACAATGGTCTCGGTTTAAACGGTCAGAAGACAGAACTTCTGATTTTTGGAACAGCATACAAAAAAATTATATATTGACCATCATGAAAATGAAGTAGTCAACCAAGTAAAAACATTAGGGGTTACTATTGAGGCATCACTTAAGGCAGATGGTCAGGTTGCTAGTGTGACTAAGAGCGTTCACTGCTACCTCAGGCTAACAAGCCTGATAAAACCTTTCAGTTCTACAGTGAATTGTGCTACACTAGTAAGGGCATTGGTCCTATCAAGATAAGACTACTGTAATGCACTACTTGGCGGAGCAAGTAAAGGCTGTATTAAGAGGTTACAGATCTTACAAAACGACGCTGTGAGTAGTAAAAAATGTGTGTCAAAATATGACCATATCTCGCAGCTTAGGAGAGACATCCATTGGCTTCCTGTGGAAATAAGATTAGAGTTTATAACCAAAATCTTGACACACAAATGTCTGGTAATGCACCTAGCTACCTCAAAACGAGCATCAACATCCAAACATCAATTCGGAACAGTAGATCAAAAGACACTATGCATCTGCAATGCCCCAAATCTCAGAGTCAAGGGGAAAGAAAGTTTTTACTCTTTGAGAGCAGCTATCACATGGAAGAAACTACCTACAGGTCGACAATGCAAAATAAATCAATTTACCTTTAAAAAACCATGACAACTATTCTCTTCTCAATGTTAAATCAGCCTAATCTTTCCTGACTACATTGCTATGTGACCCAAGACCTTTATCCGCGCCCTGAGGCCCGTGGGATTTGGCGCGTTAGAAACAGATAAATAAAATAAGTGTTGTGAATAAAGACTGGCAAGTGAAACAAATACAAGAAACAATCTAGTAGAGAGAACCGAGGAGAGGGGAATTCCCGAGTTGGATAAAGTCGCACAAAACACCAGAAAGGTTGAGCTCAAGAAAGTGAGAAATATAAAAACCACGGGAAAGTGCGAGACAGCATTTCAAGGAGAATCATTATAAGCTTAACATTAAGGAGAGTAAAAGACCCATGAATTTTTGGGAGAAGCTACACCAGCTCACGACTACAAATCCAAGAGAGTGTCAAAGAAGATCCTCCTAAAATATTTTCAAACAGAGACATTTTGCATACAGACAATACATCAGAGGCCAAATAAAAACCCTGAAATAAAGCCGCAGGAGAGAAGACCTCAAGGGAAGCGACCAGAAGAAGAAAGACATTCTTTTGGGCCATTTGGTGTAGTTCAGATTAGTCGTAGGTTCAGATAACGTTCGGTTTAGACGGAGGACATTTTGCTTTGACGACGACGGACAAGCACCTTTAGTTAGTCAGGTAGTGAAATCCCCTCTTGGGAGATGGGCCTTTTCTTCATCATTTTATTAAAAAGAAAGACTTGTCCATAGTGTGCCCGACTCCTTCCGACCCGCCACACCACTCAAACATAAATTAATGAATACATTATAGTGCGTTTGGTGATTGCAAGGCCAACATTCTAGGTTTGTGGGTGAGATTAGCACGCATTCTTTCAGTGGTTAGTTCATTTCTGAAGATTTGTTTGGATCAAGCGAGACTGTTCGACTGACTAAACGCATAGTAACCGCCTTAACTCCACAAAAAAGCACAGCAGCCCCCAGACCCCAAATAACACATTTCCCCCATCACAAAAGCCAAGCATCGTTGCCCATGCTGTAAAAAATGCGCACACAAACACGCACTGCCCCCCACCCCATTGAAACTCTCCCATCCACCCACTGGAATTTTATAGCACAAGCACATCACGAATACATCACTTCTAGGTGCCTAATAAACCGACACTTCACTGTTAGGAGAAATGTAAACACTCTGTATCCTATAAAAACGATGAAGGCACAACTGCAAGATGCTTGCACTGCCAGAGTTATATAGCTCCACGGTGCCATGCAGGAGGAAGCACAATTTGCCTATGGCACAGAGATGGCAAGAATGGAGAAAGCTCAAACTCGTTGGGTCCCGCAATACCGAGATTGCACTCCAGATGAAAGCACACATCGGACATCTCTAGACCCGATGGCCACTTCTGGAAGGGGGCACACATCAACAGTACACCGTGGGGGAGGGCATTGAGAGGAGGCGTGGGGAAGTGGAGGAGGACCTCACACAAGCTGAGGTCCTCTATTACGCGCCTGGCTGTGCACAAGGATGCTCACACTAGTGGGGGCTATATCGCAGAAAATGCCCTGAAAGAAGAGGATAGTGTTTGGGTATTATAACAATGCTAAAAGAAGAAGCTCACATAATGTTAGGCGTCTATTGTACTGGTGGGGCACTGCTACATAAGTTTCACATTGACTGTGCACGGGTGGGAAGGTGACATTCCAGTTCCTCACACTGCCCGCTTCAATAACTTGCCATGTCTCCACTAACTCCCAAAGAGACACTGCACAAGATACCATGCTCCAGCCTCACTACATGCGAGAGACCCATTTCACAAACACACACACTGTACCCACGCAGACCTTCAATGATGGAAAATAAAACAGAACACAATAAACATACCCCTGTTGATGTGCAGGATCACATCTACGTCTGGCTGGTCAGTCTCCGCATCCCGCAATGGAGTAGGTCTAGTGAATGGCCATCCTCTGCAGGAACCTATTAGAGAACCTAAAGAACAGTGGGAGTCAGCTGAACACCATGCGTTATGCGCTAGACAATACAAACAGCTGCTATGACCAACAACTGATGTATAAAGAACAGTAATGTTAGATGCCGGGCTGGATTGCCCCTTAACGCTCTCTAAATAAGCATGCACATGGTGTCCATGACCGAATTATTGAGAGGGATCTGGACATTATGTGCATCACCGAAACATGATTAAAAGACCCCATTGGTCCTGTAGGTATAAATGCAGTCACAGAGGGATACATACTATATAATATAAATAGAGACCATGGTCAGGGCAGAGGAGTAGCAGTCATAGCCAAAGAAGCCCTGCATCTCTTTAAAGCAAATTTTGAATGTACAGGGTGTGATACTATCCAATTAAAGTTAACTCACAAACCTAATGATTGTTTGAATATCATTGTGATATACAGACCTCCTTCATGGACATCGGATTTCGAAAATGAGGTAGCCTTGCAAATAAGCAAATTGATCTCCGACAACTCATCGACCCCATTAGTGGGGGATATGAATAGGTGGAAAGGGAATCCCGATGATAAAGAGGCCATGGCCCTGGAAAGTGCCATGAATAATCTGGATTTCCAAATAATAAATAACGAACCCACCACCCTGCAGGGAAACCAGTTGGACTGGATCTGCACTAACAATTTACAATCAGCACAGGTAATGACAGCGCCATTTATATGGTCTGACCATAGTCTGGTGACTCTAGAGACATTCCTAACTGCCCCTTCTAAGCAGTTAGAAAACCCACATGTGAACATTTTGAGCAGGAACTTTAAAGACATTGGAGCAGAGCAACTAAAACCATGCCTCCAACAGATCCTCGAATCCATTTCAGTCAATGATGACTGCGAACATATGCTACTGAAATACTGTTAGGGACCCACCTAGAGGACAGCGGGATGCTGCCAGTCCTGGTGGGTTTATCCTAGATTTCGATTTGCCGGGAGACTAGTCTCCCGACGTCCGCACTTGCCCTCCCGTTTTGCTTCCGGGCGCGCGCATGCACTGCGGGACACGAGACCGGCAGCTTGCGTGTCTAGCCTCGTTTCCGTCACCAGCAGGGCCCTGCGCATGCGCGGGCCAGCCCGCGCCTCAAGCCTCGGTTTCATGCCGAGGACCATAAATAGCGGACGAGCACAGGAACGGATCGCGTTTTAACGTGATTCGTTCCTGACTCGCCGTAGTTACGCTCGTTCCTAGCTCTTGCCCGCTTCCTTGGTTCCAGCTTTTTTCCTGTTCCTAGCCTTACCTTGCTGGATCTGTGGGTTCTGCTTGCCTCCCTTCCTTGGTGTTCCCCGTCTCCTCCGGGGTCTCTCCTTTCCCTAGGAGTGCCATCCCTGTGGTTCCTCTGGTTCTCCCCTGGGTCTCCCTTATTGACTATCGCGCTGGGAACCAGCCCTGCCTTACCCCTTTGGCCTTGCTCTCCTGAGCCAACCACCCATCTGAGTTGCATTACCTGTTCTTCCCGGAACACGACTGAACTGCCATTACCAGGTGTTTTTTGCTTCTACTGCTTCAGTATTTTCCTGCCACCTGACGCTACCTTAGGCATATTGGACTGTGCTGGTCCTCTCACCACCAGAGCCTAAGGACTCCTTCAGCTACTGAGGTCCTTGGATTGACCATCTTCAGCACCCCCGTCCCTGTCAGTGCTGACTGTCTTGGCGCCACGTAAATCCACAGGGAAGAAGAGACTGTGGCGTTGGGGGGTGGTTCCTCTCTATCCCTGTTCCATCAGGGTTGGGCAGGAGCTGCTACCTTGTGTCCCACAATCAACCGGCGGATCCTGATTGCCAGTCTGGCCTCTCCAGCTCGGACGTCGTCCAGAAGCCCAGGTACTACCCGATCACGGGACACACAGCTTAACAAATACACCCATCATATGCAGGCAATGATAGAGAAGTATGCACCATTAAAAAGAAAGTTGATAAGGAAAAACAAAAAGAATGGCCATTGGTACAATGAGCATACCGATAAACTTTACCAAGTAAAAGAACCAAACCCAGGAAAGTAGGGAGGATTGGAAAAGTATCATGTGTATAGAAAGGCAGTCAAAGAAGCAAAGTCTAATTATTATAAGAAATAGAGGCAGCCCCAAACTCGACTAGCAATCTCTTTGAAATACTCTAGGACTTGGAAAACCCAAAGATTCTCTCTCCTCCACATATTCCCTCAAAGGAAGACTGACAGGGTACAGGAGGGTTTCGCTGCTAAAATATTAAAAGCTAGGACTAACACCATATTAGCTAAAGACACCACCAGCATAGAGACCCTCCCGGGAGAAAATCCCACTGTTAACGAGAGGGAGAGATTTAATTTCTCAGCTGTTTCCTAGGAAGATCTATGTAAGGTGATGTCCAAAATGAAACCCACCTCCTGTGCCGAAAACATCCTTCCAACTAAGATCATTCTGGATCATAAAGAACTTTGCGCACCTATCCTGACTAGGTTAGTCAATTCTTCCTTCTCTGAGGGATCAGTACCAGATGTTATAAAAAATTGTTACGATAACCCCGTTAGTAAAGAAGGCAGGTTTGGATCCAAGGATCCTAGCAATCTCCGCCCTATTACGAACACTAATTTTATTTTGAAAATCTTAGATAAAATAGCTAATCAGCTACAAAAATATGTGCAAATTGAAGGTGTATTACATGTACAACAATCAGGTTTCAGGGCGGCTCACAGCACAGAGTCAGCCATGCTGGATTTACAGACTCACATGCTGGAGCTGATAGAGAAAGCCAAACCCGGGTTACTCATGCTGCTGCACCTTAGCGCTGCGTTTGACCTGGTAGACCACAAGTTACTTCAATCAGCATTAGATAAATTAGTGGGGTGATCGCCAACAGCACTGGCCTGGTTAGCATCCTTCCTGAAGGATAGGAAGGCGAGAATACACTGGGGTGAAAACCTCAGAAGCTACCCCTATACTATTTGGAGCCCCTCAAGGAGCTAGCCTGTCTCCTCTACTCTTTAATCTTTATATAAGAAGTCTCTGCTTCCTGCTAGAAAACATCAGCGTGTTTTTCACCAACTACGCCGATGACAGGCAACTGATCTTCGAACTGACAGGAGACTATGCAGTGGACAGCGCGAAAATAGAAGAAATATATAATATCATTGACACCTGGATGCAGACACACTGGATGTGCCTAAACAGAAAAACTGAATGAATGGTGTTTGGATCAAAACAGGCTAGGTCCAAGCTGAACGCCCAATACAAGGCTTTCCACATTAAAGAAGCCATCATACCAGTAGTATCTAAGGTAAAAACTCTGGGTATGATGGTGGAAGCCTCTTTAGGCTCCAGAGCACAGGTTAACTATGTAACAAAGTGGACCCATCATCAACACACCTGAGCCAGCAGGTAAGTTATAAGGGTTTATTAGTTACATACACAGCAGGAAACACTGGCACATCCTTGCCAGCCAGCTCTCTATCTCCAACTGTCCCCCATGGAACACCAGTCATATCACAACACTCTCAGAACAGTGACTTCACCACATTCCACTGACATCACCGCTGCAGGGAAGACACGAGAGGAAACCCTCATTAGAACACTTCTCCCTCCCTTAATTCAATTTAAGGACACACCAACATTGTAAAGTACTAATCCAATTGAAAACTGCCCGTCCCAAACACATAGCAATTAAAATCCCAATGCTACAATAACATTCTTGCATTTTTTTTCCGATAATCCATGGAATGTCAGCAACGAAAGTAGCAAAGGTGGGCAAATCCGAAAGGCACGGACACTCCCCTCCCACAAGTTCCAGCAATTAAGCCGTAATACGGAACCAAATTAATTACAAGCAAAAAGGGGTAAAAGTACGACCCCCGTCCCCAGATCTGACCAGTCCCACCTGCAAGAAAACCATGTTAAGCACAAAAGCAGTTTAAAACAAACTGTAAAACAACTGTAGCATAACTCTTACGAGGCCACAACATGTACATTCTCACCATACTGGCCCAACACATGACAATGAGTTAACAATGAGCAGGCCACAATCAGTACACGAGACAACAACCCACTGGCCTTACTACTAATATGTTCCAGCATCAATGGAAACGTCCTACTTTGACCAGAACATCCTCTTTCCGCAGCCCACACAGTGCCACCCGGACTGAAGAAAGTCCTCTCCGCCGCCAGGTGGACAAGTATCCTGCAGAGACCTTCCAGCGCCGCACTTTCGTGGAAGGAAATCCATGTTGTTGTCTTCTACAAACGCACAGGATTCCACAGAGACAAGGCGCTCTTCACTCATTCGCTCCCCATATAAAGCAATGCGATCCGTATTGGCCGCGGACACTAGAAGTTCTGACCGACTTCCGGAATCAGAAACAAGGCTGTCAGGAACAACGCTGTAGTCACGTCGCCTGCGTACTGCGCAGGCAGTGCATTCTGGAATCCCCATGCGCTCCAGTACTCCGCACGGGAACGTTCCGCGATGAGAAAAAAACGTCATCACTTCAAAAACAAGGCACAGTTCAGTTCAGTTCTCCTGCTGATCGAATGCCGGGCATTAGATGCCAATACCCGGCACCCGCAAACCTGCTTCCCAGCACATTCCACGGCAGCCAACAGGTAGTCCACACACACTGCCATAAAGGATCTGCTTCTTACAGCCGTCCTCCTTGGTCCAGCAATACCAGACTCTGGGCAATGTCCAACACTGCCCACCTGCAACAACCCCAGACACGAACCATGTGGGGAGACAACGCCAGCCAAAAGTTGCTGCCCTCGGTGCTCACAGGGCTCTCCCACAGGGGTCACGCGCACCAACCGCTGGACCCGGAGGCACTCTGAACCTCACAGACCTCCGCTTCAGACAGCTTTGGTACCAATCCACAGGGCGCGATGCCAAAGTCCCCCGGTACCTCCTTCATTACCAGGACCAGGCTCCAACTACAAAGGAGCCTCCAATTCGCTCCAGCACCACCCGGCCTGCTGGGGTGCAACTCCGGTCCGGACCTCCAGAGCTGCACAGCTGGACTGCTTCCCAGGATGTGGACACTTGGAGGGCGGTGTCCTGATCAGCTGCTGTCCCCGCCACGACAGAATCCCATCCTCGTCGCCAGTGTAACAAAGTGGACCCGTCATCAACACACCTGAGCCAGCAGGTAAGTTATAAGGGTTTATTAGTTACATACACAGCAGGAAACACCGGCACATCCTTGCCAGCCAGCTCTCTATCTCCAACTGTCCCCCATGGAACACCAGTCATATCACAACACTCTCAGAACAGGGACCTCACCACATTCCACTGACATCACCACTGCAGGGAAGACACACGAGAGGAAACTCTCATTGTAACAAACTACCTGTACAAAAACAACACGTACCACCTGCGTCTTCTGAGAGCAATTAGACCCTTCATTAACAAGACAAATTTGGCTACCATTGCTAGAGCAATTTTGCTGTCTCATTTGGATTACGGAAATACATTGCTATTGGGAGCCTCAAAGAGGGAGTTAACAAAATGCCAAGTAATGCAAAATGATGCAGTTTGCATCATTAGAAAGAAAAAAACACAGACCACATATCAGAAGGCAGAAAAGAATTGCATTGGCTTAAAATAGAGGACAGTCAAGTTTAAGGTGATGACGATAGTCCATAGATGTCTATTCGGGGAGGCACTGGCCTACTTTAAAAAACAATTCTCCATGTATGTGCCCCAAAGATTCCTAAGATCAGCAGACACAGGTTTATTAAATATGCCAGAGGCCAAAAGGGCAACAGGTAGGGGAAGATCTTTCCCTGTAAAGGCGGCAAAATATTGGAATGGGTTACCGGCGATCCTGAGAGAAGAAGGAAATTATCTCAGCTTCAAGAAGGCCCTGAAAACCTCTCTTTTCCAATAGCCTTGAAGCATCACTACAATATTATCAGTGCAGTGGAGACACTTTGAAATCTTAAAGTCTCCATGCGTGAATTTAACATCTCTGCTTTCCCCGCGCCCTGATGCTCGCGGGCTTACGGCGCGTTATAAGCCTAAAGACATAGACAGAGCAACATAAAATAAATTAACAATGGTAATGCCTGCTATAGCCAACAACTGTTATAGGAATTTATCATAACTCTTAAGAACATGTTTTGGTGTAAAAACTACAAGGACTTCTCTCATCACAAACATCAGGATTACATTCAGATTAGAAATGTACACGTTTGCCTAATAGAACAATATGAACAAAACGTAAAGATTATAGCAGTGTCGCTACTTTAGAGGAGTTTAGTTCCGTTACAAAATTAATGGGAGGTGTCTGTATTTTACCAACAGGCCTTACCAAAAGTGAAGACCAAACTCATTACATCGTTGGTGTAAAGGGAAGGGTTGGCCCTCTTATTGGTTAACCACCCAAAGTAGTGCTCAAGACCTACCCCAGAGTTCGGTACAACACAGGCACCCATAGTTTGCACATACAGCACAGCGAACTCACTGTAGTCATAACTCACTATAGTCATCCCCGAATTGTTTACATGCTTATTTGGGGACACCCTGTGCACTAGGTGGGAAAATGGAGGTGGCAAGAAGCCAATTCTCCCGACACAGGTTCGCACATTCTCCTTTTACACAGGCATGGCATGAGAAATTAGCCGAATGAGGTATTTTGCTGACTTCAGGTATCAGTGTTGTTACATCAGCTTTTGGATTATCCCAGGTAGTAAATATGAACAACATTGGTTGCAATGTAATCTCTCGCCCCTTTTGCATAATGCATCTAGGAGTAGCTTGTGCTCAAATCAACATGCTTAGCAACGACAGGTTGTCAACAACTGCAAGGGATCCCACACTGGAAGATTGACACTTAGGCACCACCACACCAAGCTAAAGATATACATTGCTTTGTAGACAGAGGGGCACGCTCATGTATATTTCGTTTTCGAAAATTAAATAAAAATTAAACATTTTTTTAAAAAAAATCACCATTTGAACCGTAGAACAGCAAGACCTGTACAACCGTCTTAAAAAAGAAAATAAAAATGGGTCCTCGTTTTCCCTCTGTAAAAATACACTGTCGAGCAATTCTTTACAACATGTGTTTAATACTAAGGTGTTTGCCAGATTCTCATTACAAAGAGTTCATTACAGGAAAGGCATTTCTTCAACTCTGAACTGCTCTTCAGTGTTATAACGCATTTCTTGTAGTGAAGTCTAACATTAATACAAGGAGGAGAATCCAGGAGCCAAGAGTTTTTTTGTGTTTTAAAAGCAATAGAGAATTGTAAGAAATGGCTATGAAATTTACTCCCCTTTGGGGAATATTGGACGGCGAATTAAGCTGTATGTTGATTATATTAAGGTTTACTATTTTTAAAAAAATAATGTTTTTCTGCTTTTTTAAAATTGAGCTATGCAATCATTAATTAGTTGTAATCCCATGGTACACCAAGGGTTCTGTATGAACTGTACAAATTGTCTAGGATCAAAGATGTTCTATGTATTGTCCTATTGTGGTCTTTGCGGTCTGAATAAAAATGCATATCAAAAAGGGGGCACGACCATTGAACTCCCCGAGTTGTGCAAATCTTAGGAAACCCCTTGCCGCCACCCACACCCCCTCACTCCCAACAGAAACGGACATCAGTGCCACGTGTACAGCTGTGTGCGCAGAACACGATAACGAGTGTGTAAAAAAAAAAAAAAAAAGAAAATCCACATTCTTGACTTCCTCTACCTACAAAGATTGTTTGGCACCCTTTCCCCTCCCCACAGCCACACGTTTATTTTGTTAATGTAGAACATTTTGATCATGCAAGTTTGGTCAAGAAAGGCATACGTGGGAGTCGAACGAAGGGCAATCGGTCTATTGTGTTTGTGCTTAAAAAACATTTCAGTTGAATCTCAAAAGGCATTTATTTTATAGGTGTCAATTAGATTAATACATCTAGAAGTGCCTGGCCACAAGCACATACACCTTTTTTTAAATTAAGCACTGTGAATATCCTACTTTGCCCTAACTATACGAGGGGTTTCCCTGCCTCAACAAAACTAAGGGCCACCTGTGTCGGGATGTTCAACCAAAAAGCGTCCTCTGTCCGGTGTCCAAAAACCTTAAACTGACCCTTACATGCTTAACTTAATATAGTGTGCAACACAGGAATCTCTGTAAGCTAAACTCATCGCTTTCTTTCAAAGTTCTAAAACAAAGTTCCAAGGTGCACAAAAGAAAAGAAATCAAGTTCCACCAGGAAAAGGGGTCCTCCTATACCCCAATGCTCCTTCTGGTCTTCCGCTATCTATCCAGTACTTCCTCAATGAGTCAATGTTCCACTGCTTCACAGGGGGGTGGGAGAGGGGGAGAGACTCTTCCCCCTGCGTTTCTCCTTTCATGCAATGTTTTACTTCACCATTTCAAGGGGCGGGGGCGACTCTTTTCTCGATTCTCCCTCAAGCACACAGTTCTTTTGAACGTTTCAGTCTCTCACTCTTTGAATCCCAGTTATCCTTAAACGGGTATGGTTCTTCCTTTTTTCCATTAATGGTCACTGTTTCACAATTTCAAGGAGGGGTTTCGACCCCTGAGCTTTGATCCTTTTTCCACCTCTGGTGTACTCTCCTTCCAGGTTCACAACTTTGTGACTTATCCTTAAAAGGGGTATGATTCTTCCCTTTTTATATTGGTCATCACTAGTCCACAATTTCAGGACAGAGTTTTTACCCCTTGTTTACTTTCCTGCCAGGGATTGTTATGTCCTCTCATGGGTGCGAGTTCCAGACTCACCGTTTTCCTGGTTCACTATCCTGCCAGAGCTTTTCCGTTCTCCATTCACTCTTGCATCCAGAAAATAATGCTTTTCAAGTATTGGGTCACCGACCCAATAACAAGGTTTGTGTTTGTATGAACTACTCCAGTTCCTTTAATTAGGCTCTCTCGCGCTGACAATGGTATGCATCATTCGCCCTGAAGCGCCCCAATGTCCCATTCGCTCTCACTGGCCTTACCGGTCTTCACTGGCGGCTTCGGCGCTCCTTGTGTCTCACCATCCGTTTTGCTCTCAGCCCGCCGACTGGGAGTCCATCCTGTTAGCCGCTTGGTTCCCGCTTTGCCTTCCTCTGCTTTTGACGGCTCCAGATGCCCATGGCAATAATGCGGCAAACTTCTCTCGGCACGGTTTCTCTGCATGCCGTTCTCGTCTGCCTCCATGCTACATCCTGCAGTCTGCTTGCCTCTGGTGTCCCAACCAGTATCAGAACAAGTTGGATTCAGCAGCAGTCTCCCTCTCTCTAACTGTTTTTGTTCAGCTGTGTCGGTTTTAAATGTCCCGGCATTGGTTAGCATTTTCCAAAGACTAGAAGACAGCATTGGCTTACCGCTTCCAGTCATCCTCATTACTCCATCTCTCTTCCCAGTACTATACAAGAGGGCAAGGGGAGGTAAATCTTGGCCATAAAAAAACAGGAATTCTCCATCTATATCACAATAAGTCAAACGGGAATGTTGCAAAGGTACATGGGTGTCATCAAGAACTACAGCTGAAGGATTATTCGGATTTAGCATGTTTCTGTCTCCCTAGAGTTTGTCCTCCCCTGCGTGGTTCTCCCACAGATAGCCAACCTCAGAGTCAGGTAGCTTCTGCCTTTCCCTGCCCATGTAAGAGTAGCTTCCCTGCAGGGAATCGGTGACGATGTTGCTAGATTCATCACAGGTCACAGAGCGATCTCTTAAACTACCCGAGAACGGCAAGCAGTAAAAAAATATCTTATGTTCAACAATGGATTTATTTGTTCGAGAAATTTCTAATTTTGGATTTGTGATTACTTTGTCACTCGCTGCATCGGTTTGGATCCAGATATTTTGCCCAGGTTCAGTATTTTATTTCCTTCACCTCTAAAATAATTTTGGGAATTTCATAACTGCATCCTGTAGTGAAGTGTGGCGCTAAGTGTGGTGCTGTCTTGCTGTCCCGCCACTCTACACTGTTCTACCTACGTGACTTGGACTATCTTGCTCAAACTACGTTTCCTGTAACAACGGACTTTTGCGCGACGTGATTGGACGGATGCAACTGAGGCTTGTGCCCGCCCCCTTCCCAGTATCCTACTTCACGAGCATGCGCGCGCAGTGGTGAAGTGCGGTGCTAAGTGTGGTGCTGGCTTGCTGTCTAGCGAACTAGCGCACAGCAAAGGTAGCACCCCTTCACAGGCGGGGCCATAATCAACACCGTGTGAGTATTACCAACAAAATGCCATTTTCTCTTTTGTGTAAATATAATGGTTGCCCGCAAATACACTTTGAAAACCGGCATGCCGGGAATCATTTTGGGACAGCCCAGTGCGGCAGCCCGTCCCTTCCTAAAACAATCAGTTCTACCTTTTGCCATTCCTAATGGCACAAAGTTACAACGTTCTATGTCTCTCACATCTCATTTACGTCACCATCGAAACCATGACACCCTAGCAAGCGAATCACTGACTGTCTCGCATGTAATGGCGTTGACGGACAACGGCATATTGGCTCCATCATTTATGGACGTTGGTGGGGGATCACAGTTACCACCCTCAACGGCCGACCCTAATTTTAGGGTGGCTGCCGCTCATACGTCCACTCGATCAGAGGGCCTCCGTCCTCCTTCCGGAGTCGAGACAAATTGTCCCAGCCCCGAGAGCATAGTGAGTACTTGTTGCCCCGAAGAGGTCACTGACACAACTTTAGAATCCGCCTGCCTCACAGGGGAACTGCAAGCCGATGCTCACATGAAACCAATCAGTTATTCTTCCTATTCTTCCACTCAAATAGGTAACTCAGCTATTGTTACACATACCAATAGCGTCCTGCAGACCATACCAACCCCGGACATAATCATGGAACCCGTACAGTGCTCGGTGGGAGCCCAAGTGAAATTACACCAAGCCTACGAGCAACTATGTGTAATGGGTGAAGTGGATGAGGATGCCTTAGAATTTATGAATTTGTCTAACAACTCTCCTTGTCCCGCGTCTGATGTGTTATATATTTGTTCAAATATTGGTGATTTGATACAATTACAGGAAGATCTCTCACAATACCACCATCATCATACCTGCTAAAAACTCCTCTCCCCAATCCACTCATCTTAACTCTGTAGTATCAGCAATGTCGGATAAATCCCACAATGAAATTGTAAATGAATCACCATCTTTTATAGCGCCCACTCCTTGGTGCACAAGATTTCGAGAAGTCTATCAAACATCAGAATTCTTTATACAAAGGGCCCAGGACAAGCGCTTCTCATTCCCAGAGGCGCCAGCTTTGAACAACACACCGAGTGCAATGAACACTGCATTATTAACCATAGCGAAATTGTAAAAGGCATTGGATAACAAAGTGACCCATCAATCCATGCTCTTAGAACAACATCTCAGCAGGGACTCTACTGTTGTATATGAAAATCATACCGACACTATTCCTAAAGACTCCAACAATCCAATGGCCACAGACCTTACTAACCCCATAAATGACAATAGGCCACATCAAACCATGAAACTTCCAATGGTCGAAATTATACAGCCTATCATTTCATTAGACTCAACTGATGTTTGCCATCCAGCGCTACTCCAGCTCGCTACCGATGATGTAATACAATCATCGATTGAGCCTGGTCTGACCTCGGACCCCAAACTGCATTCCAAAGACCCTGCTAATATCTTCGAACTATTCACATCATCCGTACCCACATTATCGTCTAAACCGTGTACCTCTCATCCCTCGAGGAAAGACTGGAAAAGAATGAAAAAAGCGACTAAATAAAGAAAGAAATTCTACCCAAAATCAAAGTATAATTTACGAAAGTTCATCAAAATCCCTTCCCGATTGGAAAAACCTTGTGTCATCAACTTCTGAAGCCCTCACTAATGTGATTCCATTGGTAATACCATACAAACCACTTGATGACCTAGTAACCTTATCAAAACAGACTACTGACTCAAATATTCCATTCTTATCCATGATCCCATCTAAGTCCAGTGTTGGGATGGTTACGAGGCCGATTCTCACGTCCCAGCCGGTACCATGCCTTTAACATCTTCAACATCTCAGCCAGATCCGAGGATTCATGTTGAATCAATCATCTCGCAACTTCGAGAAGAAATAAGAGCTTCCATTAATGCTTACACCCTACACTCTCCCCCGACATCACAATCAATCTTCCCACCTCAAACAGAAGCCACTCAAGGCATATTGAATACAACTACGAGGTTACCCATGAACCAGATTGACAAACCTGTTGTTGAAACGATCCCACACATTATAACTGCTTGGACTTCTATTGACAACCACATAGAACATGTGCAACCTTCTATAACTGATTCCCTAAAACATCTACAGACTCAAGCGAGTCCTCCATTGAATTCTGCAATGACATGCGATATGCACGTAGAGCCCGTCCCTCAATTTACAACTTCGACACAAGATCTAAGAGGGTATATTAGGTCTTCCATCGATTCTTATCTCTCCGAATTTAAATCTATCAATCAGGACCCTAAAACAATCAGCTGCATTCCCTGAGACAAACATGCTTCTCCAAACTCTCAAGATGGCAAACGAACAGCTGAGTCTTACAATGAATACACCCACGACTTGTGACACACACAAAAGTTATCCATGACTCACCAAAGTCTGTGTACCACCGGTAAACCACCATTTTATTCATTTATATGAAGTGTCGTGCTGCACCATTCCCAACATATGTTCTCAATAGAACAAGCATATTGAACATTTGTACTGATGTTGCAACCCTAAAAGATCTATCCACCACCGATATTGAATTCGTAGAGTTTGTCAATCAAAATGACTTATCAGAAGTCAAGATATACATACGCTCAGGTCTAGTGTTCAATACGCTTTGGCAGGCGAGAATGCCATTATTTGATTTGGGATTTGTTTTGTCCCAAGATATTAACCCAAACACTCACAAAGCAGAAAAAGCTCAAATAATGGCATATCAGTCACAACAGAATGACACTTCTCCAAGAATAACTCCTCACCAGGTATCCATAGCGTCGGGAATCCAAGAGTATGGGGTCAAATCATAACTCATCTCTCGAAAAGATGCTGTCACTCTTCTGTGTTGGAATACTAGAGGCCACACTCATTTTATAAACTCAGCCACAAGTGATTTGCACCGATTTGACATTATAGTTTTGCAGGAAACGTGGCTCATGACTACCCCAATCTGCGCCTCGCATAAAATCATGTCCTCTTTTGCTGTTAAAAAATCTATGGGGCGTCCCTCTGACGGCCTACTTCTAGCTGTCAAGCATGACAGCTGTTTTAATGCTGTGCAATATCCCTCCTTATCCCCATATTTCCAAGCAGTGAAATTAACTCAAGGCATGCCGAGCTTAGCGGTCATCAATATATATTGGAGCAGACAGAATCTAAGAGATGAAACGTTTTTTATGCATCTAACTTATCTGGCTAAAATAATTGCTGATTCTAGCATCATGTGGTCCATCATTCTCTGTGACCTAAACCTGCATATTTTACCAACTGCCAATGGCAGGTATAGGCCCGAAGAACGAATGTGGTGTAACATCATGCGAGAAAGGGGGTTTGTTATGGTGAATAATACTGTGTCCGGTGATGTGCCTGCACGTACAACCTGGTCTTGTGGTATGCGGCAGGCAATCAGATTATATCTATATAAACAAGAAAGGTTCATCAAAGGTGCAGTCCATGAACGTGATACCATCATCTGTGAGTGATCATAACAAGCTTATTATGCATTTTGATTTCCCAGCCGAACAACAGCTGTTAAATAAAAGCACTTACTTACATTCCTTCCAAGTGAATAATAGTGGCACCCGCTTACGATGGAACCAGATGACACTGAATCACTTCAAACACAATCTGATTGATTCTTATAGAGCATCGTCACCTAATGCCTCCAAATGCTATGTCAATATGATGCAAATTTTCAAGCAAATAAAAATGCCCGACTCTAGCATCAGACATAAGCACTTACATAGTTACGAACTTCAGCAAAGAAAGACAAAGCTAAGGCAGGACATACGTAATCTAAGAGACGAGCCAGCCCTCAACAGACCAGCATTAAAAAGGCACCTGAAAGCCAGATATAGACACTGGCTGAAAGGTCAGAAGTGCCTGCAATATTAGAAAGATGGTGAGGCAATGTTGAGGCAGATGATCACTAAATCAACTAGTGGCATTTGGAACTGCCTTAATGTGGCCACCCTTTGTGCAGTCTGCTGTACTTACTTCTGCGGTCTCAAATGACAAATGGTGTGAGCACTTTAGACTGCTCTATCGTTCCCTTTTCCGGACTTCTCATGGGGAACCTTGAACATAATTTCATCTCATGTTTTTCGGCTAGAATATGCAGACATATTAGACTGCATAAAAAATCTTAGTCGCTCAAGAGCGATTGGCCCGGACGGTCTACATAATATGTTAAAATATCACCCCCATGAATGGACATCCATCCTCTTTGAAATCTTTAAACAACATCTTCGATGTGGGCGAAATAACTGATTCATGGAGGCGTTCAATCATTCTTCCAATTTTTCCTACAGCCTATTGCCCTATCGCCCCTTCTTGACTGTCCGGGCAAAATCTTTGCCCGCCTTGTCTTAAAACAATTTAACTCATGACTTGACTCGAGTGAATTGCGGGACCCATTTAAAACAGGATTTTTACCTGGTTTAGGTACCGCAGTAAATGTCATCACTCTAAACTCAATCATCCATCACGCCCGTCAACAACACCAAACATTACACATGGCATTCGTTGACTTTCGCATGGCGTTTGACGCAATCCCCGTGAGCTAATATATAAAAAAACTCATGGATAAAAGCTGCCCCTGGTTTATTACAGGTACCACCATACAGATCAGACTGAACAATTAAGGCTTATTATCGGAACCAACAGAGACTGCACGTGGCCTTAACAGGGCTGTTTACTGGTATCAGCCACATTTAATTTTTTCATTTCAGACGTAGGACAGAAATTTGCTTCAATAATCACAGATTCTCGGAAAATCAATGATATCAAAATTAAACATTTGTTATATGCAGATGACATGGTGTTACTTTCAAAGACTGCGAATGGCCTCTACGTCTTATTGAAAGCTTTAGACCATTATACTATGGAAAATTGCATAAATATAGACATAGCGAAAACCAAGGTAATCCAATTTGGTACTAGAAAGCAGCGATGTGATGCCCATCAATGGCCCTTACAACGTACAACCTTGGAAACCGTGTCATCATACATATACCTAGGCACCTTTGTCACACAATTCGAATTCCAATGCTGATGATCATTGTGTAAAACAAAAGGTAACAGCAGTGTCGCAGGCCCGTCTAATTAAGGCCAAGTATTGTAAGTTCTCTTTGGTCCCGATAATTTATTACAAGCAAAAGTTTGTCCCAGTTATAACTTACGGAACCGAGGCGCCTCTGAAAAGATCATACACGTCCTGGACCGTCATTGAAGGATATTCCTGGAGACACAGAGTGTGCCAGGCAACAATACAGGATGACTGGGTACCTCTCGTAACTCCAGCCACCTCCCTCTTATATGCCCAGCTACATCAGTTCAGGGCTCCTAGCAACTAACCTCCAAAGACACACCCCTCACACAGCTGCCAGAGCATAGGCGCCATGAGGCCATCATGCTAAGCGCACGGGGCACCACTCAGAGAGGAGGGCACATCCCGGGCCCCCACAAAGCTACCATGGAACCACCTGGCATTCGCTTCTAACAGCTGCATATATAGACGCTGGGACGCCGCGCACGGTTTTCCGATATTGAGACGCCAGTGCCACTGGATACAGCACAGTTCGGCAGGCAAGTTAATCACCTCCTGGTAAGAACAGCGTATTAACTCAGACTATACTGTTACACTGCCAGTACACTATGTGTACCCTTCAGTTCTACTAAGGCACAACCTGTACTGATTGAGGAGTGTCGGAAGCGGCCTCAGAGACGTAGACGCAGAGGAGGAGGTGCGGCTTGACACGAGCGTGAGCAGAACGTGCGGGTCCTTTCCTCAAACTAACGAGGCGAGGCGAGCGCGAAGAGAGAGACGGGGAGTGGTCCGTGAGTACGGCGGGTTACCTTTGGTAACCGTGCGGACTGTGCGGAGGGTGCGGACTGTGGGGATTTTTCCCTGCGGTACCCGCGGCACCCGCTGTATCTGGACGAGGGGCCCGCGGGAATAAAGCGGAAGGAAGACTCAAGCACACACGGCACACGGCACTCTGCATTGGGAGCGGAATCCCGAGTGTGTGGAGGCAGCCCCCATTTTCGGAGGCAGTGTAATAGAAGGACAGCGTTGGACAACATCAAGTCCAGCGGCTTACGAGGGTACACGTAAGTGAAGGGGTCACTGGGCCTGGTGGAAGAAGGGGTCTTTGAACAGGGCTTGCTGGGCATAGATCTATGTGCCTGTTGCTAGGGCAGCCCATTGACTGAGCTGCCTGTGGGATAAAAACGGAGCAGCCTCAAGATTGTGGAGACCTCACTAATGCTATATGGCTTGCTGGGCATTGATGTGAGTCTATATTCTGCAAGGGGAAAGGCCACGAGTGAGTTTTTTATTTGCAATAAATTGTGCAGCTATCTGTAATTGGCAGACCCCACGAATTCCTCAAGCACATTAAGGCGCCAGAATAATCATGATGCAGCGGGGGAAGAGAGCGCCACACTCTATATATAATCTGAGGAATAATAAGACACAAACTCAGAAAGAGTCCAAGGAGCCCAATAAAAAAGGGGGCAAACGAAGGAAGAACGCCAAATATGAACTCCCGGTAGCACAAGGTGCCATCACTAAGTTTTTTCCGGTGAATCCACCACCTGAGATAAACTCCACTACAATTGATGAAGAGCCTGTGCAGAGTGAGGGGCTGGCGCAAGTGCCTAGGGTCAGTCATTCTATCAATTCTTCTAAGTTTGACGATATTGACAATAAATCCCTCTTGGACTTGTGTTTGACAATACAAAGAGAAATGCAATCTTATACCCCACAGACTACTCCAAGTGGCTCACCGACCCTGAAAGATAATAGCGGGAATCCTGCAGTGGGGGAATATAACGCGACAGGTCACCGCGAGCGTCTATCCATCTCCCCGAATCTTGCAGTGGCTTCAATGGAAGATGAGCCAGACAATGAGACGATGGGGGATATGGGATCTATATCTGGCTCTATTCAATTAGCTGAGCTGCAAACGTCCGTGGGTGCCCTCCAATTTGCTCTAAAAATCCTGCTTCAGATGACGGGTCGCATCCTGGAGAATTCCAACGCCATCTCATTAGCATTGGAATTGAAGAACTTACCAAAAGAGGATACGGAAGAAAAGTTAGCAGAAGCCCTTCAAATTGCCAAGGAGATGGAAGATAAGGCAGATGAGAGAGAGGAAAGTGTGGCACAGGAGGAACTGGAGACTAGTATCTCGATTGAAGAGGTACTCATCGAGGAAGCAGAGCGGGAGCAGAACCATAGTCCTCGGGGCCCCCTCACACGGAAACAACGGAGACTGGCAAAAAAGGCTCATATAAATTGCCCCCCTACAACAGGTTCTCTGCCGCTTTCGGGGAGAAGTGGCCCGGCGAGGGAGACTCGCTCTAAAAAAGCCCAGAAAAGGATGAGGAGAGCGGCGGTTCGAATGGCAGAGAAAAAAGGCCCCCTCGCGGATTGGTTGAAACCCAAAGTGAAGCAAAATGAGGAGAACCTCGATCTCACTACCGGGGAGATCTCTGAAATGTGAAGCAAGTATAATAACTCAACATGATACCTCATACGAGAGACGGTCATTAAGAGAATCATCAGAACCTATATTGCCAGAGAAAACGAAGGATACTCAGATTAACCATACGAATCGCATCTGCCTTATAAAGAACCTATACCCAAGGGATAACCACTCCTGGCTGGCACGATCGGAGCTACTGACCAGGTTATATCATATCCCTCAACTCCGAGTATTAAAATCAGAGGATTTCCTATTTGTTGAGCCACTATCGGGCCCTAATCCTAATGTCTCTGCTCTACACTGCGTGTTCCTGAACACCGCCCAACTACTCAGAAAACATGAGGAAGAGCTGAAAGCTGTGGACATCGCTATTGATGTGGACCTGCAGGAGAAAGATCTCACAGCAATTCCTGAAATCCCAGATATAACTCCGAACCTGGAAAAAGACTCCTGCTGGATGGTAGGGGAAAACCCTCTCCTGGCTGAAGTACAACAAGCAATCAAGTCCCTATTGGAGACACTGCCGCAGCTGGTGCACAAGCATTGAAGCCTATCATTAATATCTTGGAATTGCAGAGGCTTCTCCCATCTACTCAGGGCAGAGGGATCGGCAGATCTTCTATTCCAGCATAGCTTTATATGCCTACAAGAGACCTGGGCCCGGGAACCCCTCTTCTTTGATGGTTATGTTATACACCAATCACCGGCACACCGGGGAAGCAAAGGACGCCCGTTTGGCGGCTTACTTACGGGGATTGCAAACTACATGCTGTCACGCAAAATTCAATGCCGAGCTGAGGACCAATTGTTGGCCGTAGAGGTAGCTTACCCTCAAGACAAGGGAAGTGGTAAGCTCCTGCTTATCAACCTCTACAATCCCCCCGGCGCAGGTGTAAGACGATCTTCAAGAGGCTATAGCGGACTTACTGTCCACCTGGGCAATGGGACCAAATAATGCTGCAGTCATGATAGCGGGGGATTTTAATGGTCACATGGAAGATGTAACTACTATTTCCACTAATCCAGATCTCAGCGCTAGATGTAGGATGACCCATGGAAAGAGAGAAAAGGAAGGCCTAGGGTGGTTGCAATTATTTGATGCTTGGGACCTGGCTATGATCAACGGTCGCACCATGGGAGATAGGCCGGGGAAGCACACTTGGTCCAATGGATCATCACGGAGTACATTGGACTATATATTTATGTGCCCCCGGATGCAAACTAGAGTGGCTGACATGTGGGTAAAGCCCAACAGCTGGAGTGACCATGCGGCAATATTATGCTCATTTAGGACTCGATACCGGACACTCCCAAGCTCAACATCGGAAGTATCGCAACCAATGGTGCAGGAAACAGAATTATTTGGTCTGAGAAGAATGTTAAAGCGGCATCAGAAGCGCTAAAGTGGGATACAGAAGAGAGCGGAAGGGATTTCCTGGATATGTCTGCTAATGAAATAGAAGAGTGGATATCAGGTTTTTCAGGCCATCACGCAGCAACCAAAAAGAGATATGTTATGAAAGAAGGAAATTAACCTCTCCCATATAACGGGAAAATTAGAGATGCCAAGAGAGGACTGAGAAGAACGATACGTAGCATAAAAGGTCAGAATCTCTCTGAAACCCTATACCAACAGAAACTAAGATCAATTAAAAATCGATACAGGTCGGAGGTGAAGAGCATCAAATCAGCGGAGAGGAACGGCTGCTATCGGCGACTCATTGAAACAATCTGCTCCAGAAACTCCCGAAGCATCTGGGCACTCTTAAATGAAAATAGAACTAAGGCCAAAGGCTTAGTCGCTAACCCAATAAGTAAGAAAGTATGGGAGCAATTTCTTCAAAACCGTAATATGGAATTAGAGGGGTCGGTTAGCCGGCCTATGGGGAAACCGCCGATCATTCAACCCTTTGATGTTTCACCTGGGGTAATACTTAACAAAATTGTTACCCTTAAATCTTCCAGAGCCCCCGGACCCAACGGGCTAGCGAATGTGGTAGTAAAAAGTAACTCGTCTTTTTGGGCAGAGTTCTTCTCTGTACTTTTTAATAAGGTATTTGCACGGGGGGAAATTCCACAATCTTGGCAAAAGGCTATTTTGATCCCGGTGTATAAAAAAGGCAACCGTACAGATCCTAGTAATTATAGACTATCCATGCTGGATGTGTCCGGGAAATTGTTTGCCTCCCTCCTACTTAGCGAAATGCAAAAGTGGGTGGAAGATAAACAAATACTCAGCAGATTTCAATGCGGTTTCAGGAGGGAATTTTCGACTTCACATAACCTTTTTGTAATGGACGTACTGCGTACGAGAGCACTTAGTAAGAAGCAGCCCCCAATGTACGCATTGTTCATAGACTTCAAGGCCGCTTTTGATTCAATCCCTAGAGCGAGGCTTTGGAATAAATTGGAAGCACTGGGCTGTCCCACAGGTCTGTTATATTATCTTGGACTGCTTCACCGAGACACATCGGTAAGCCTCCGACTCAATCAGGAGGGGCAGGCAACCCAAAATGTGATCCAAAATAGAGGGGTGAAACAGGGTTGTGTCACAGCCCCTCTCGTCTATAACCTATATGTACACGACATCCCGGCAACACTTGCGAAGGCTAATAATTGTCCACCAAAACTAGGCGAGGTGACGTGTGCAGTCTTGGCGTATGCAGATGATTTGGTGGTCCTTGATAACACCATTGGTGGCCTCAGGCGTTCTGCACATGTCCTTTGGGAATATGCTAAAACCAATGGCCTGACCATCAATCTGCAGAAGACCAACGTATTAAGATTCACTAAGAAAAGAGTTACCCGTGTGAATCTAATAATACATAAACAGATAATTTTGTACGCCCCTTCCTATCGCTACCTGGGAGTAGAAATAGAGCCCCTAGGAGATTATGCGCTCTGTAAACAGGGCCGTAACACCAGGGCCCTTCAAGTGATTGCACTCATTGCATCTTTCACCAACAAACAAGGGGGCTTTACTCTATGGGGAACTCGCCACCTCTACATGCAAGTTTTTGCCCACATGGTTATTTATGGCCTGGAATCACTGCTGACGGTAAATCTGGCGTGGCTACAAGTGCTAGAGGGAAAGTTCTGGCGGCGTATGTTGGGGCTTCCCCAGGGAGTGCCAATGGCCCTGATAAGATTGGAGCTGGGCCTTCCGTCACTTAAGGCTATGGTGTTGAAAAAAAGAACTGGGTTCTACCTGAAAATGACAAGTGGCTTCCCAAATCCCCTACTAACGGCCCTACACCAGGAACTAAGCAAAAAACTCACCACCTCATGCCTGTATAAAGATATGGGAAAATTTCTAAACGAAATTGGCTGGACGCAGAGAAGGACAAGTGTGACTAAAGAAATACTAAATGCACTGGGGAAAAAGGTGGACCATTGGGACTGGCTAGAGAACTTTGCCCATCTAGACTCCCTTAAATCTTATTATTTTGTGAACTACAGAGTATATAAGTTCATGAAACCACAGGACTATCTTTTTCTCTGCCCAACTAGAAGACTCCGCCGTTTCATTATTCTATTTAGACTGGAACAACTGCCTACTTTGACTAAAATAGGAGCAAGGGAAAATATACCTGCAGCAGAGCGAACTTGCCGAATATGTAAATCTCCTGTGTGCCTAGAGACCGCTAGACATGTATTAACACAATGCAGAGCACTCAAGAAGACTATTGTTAATTTTTTGGGTGAATTTGTGCATGATCTGCTTTATATACCCAAATTCAGATTCTGGCAGTACTGTACCAACACATCGAACATGCATTTATTCATAGCCCTATACAATGTCTGGCAACAGATAGAACATGAAGTGGAAAATTGAGTGAACTTTAACATTGATCTCTACGTAGTAACTTGAGGGTGTCTGCAAACCCGGCAAAGCCATTTAAAAGCATGTAATTAATAATATGAAGGTCTCCAGTGACCATATCTATCTCTCTTCTATTTAGACGCACATTTTCTCTTATTTCATTTGCATTCTGCCTCAGATGTTATTAATAGTGATTTTTAGATGTGTTGATTTTATGTGTATGATTTTATATATATATGTATGATTTTTTTTGTTTATGTTTATTAATATATGTGTAAAGTTTGAATTTATTTTCATACTATATCACATTAAAGAATTTGATTTGACAACCTGTACTTCAACCATATTTGTCTCCTCCACAGCCTTGTATGCAAGACACCACTTTAGCAGCGGGAGAGGCAGACTGAGTCCCCTCGAGCAGGGACTTCTAGTAATGGTCTTTTACAACAGAGCTAACCCATTCAAATCCGTCTGGGACTAGCGCACGTTTTGAAGGTCAATATACATCTGCAGGTAAGAGAATTCGACTGGCAGCTGCACAGAGTTCTTTCCATGTGTGGGCACGTGATTGTAGATTAACCAGTGAGAACACATGTACCTCTTGCACATATATATGTATATATTTGCACATCAGTACCATAAGCATGCTGAATGCCGGTGACTTTAATTTAGCAATATCCATCACATATTTTCTCTACAGAGTGACCATTCCCATCCACAAGACATTGTTCCTCCTGGGGAACTGCACCTTACAACTTTGTATTGAAGACTTACTTACGGGTAGGAAACGCCAACACAGGGCGCGAGCCCCTACCATATACCAGGCTATTGTTAGCCTAGATACAGAGATCTTTTTCCTGCAGGTAGACAAATACATAAGCATATATTCTATCTCTTTGCTTTACATGCAGGAATGCCCAGAAGTAGATTTGAATGCCCACTCTTACCAGACACATGGCGAGGCCCATGCATATGACCCCCCCCCCTCACCTCAGTCAAGTAGCACCAGAGGTTAGTATGACTCTTCATTCTAGCTGTTCCAACTCTCTGGTAATACATTGAATCACATTCATCTCTAAGAAACATACAAATCCTAGATTATGTTTCCATGCAGTGTCCCCCCACCCCCAAAAAAATTGAATATGGTCCTGAAGAAGGCAATAGTCCAGTAATAGACTGATGCTGAAACATCGCACCGAACAGACAGATAGGCCAACAGATGGTTAATAGGGGAAGATACAACACAAAATTACCCCACTAAAATAATGCAACTTTTTTTTTTCAACATAGATCTGCAATGAGATTTACTTCATAGTCAGCCTAGACCCGCCTTTGCAATCACTCCCTGCGTAATCCCATATACCAAGAGAATTCCCACACTAGTTCATTGTACAGTGTCTCTATCAAAACTCAGGCTAAAACATGTTCATTTTTTATAAGCAAGGTATTGTTTTTCTGTTGTATATATTTTCAAGTGCTTTTTATTATCTATTTTATGAAGGTACATCCATTTTGCACTGTTAACTCCTATGAGACCTCTACGTTTTTATTGGTCCTTTTAGTTACTATGTGTTATTATTAGGTTATTCTATCCACTGATGTATTAGGATTTAATTAATACATTGATTCCTACCCATGTACTCCAGTCTATAAGGACGAGCGTTCCTTTCGGACTACTGTGCATAAAGGGAAACACTACTCCTTAGGACCCTTATTATTATTTATTTTCTAAGATTATGGGTTCTCCTTAAGCCTTTGTCTTATTCGTGGTCTTATAATGTGATCCTGTTTAAGTGCGATAACAGATGTGGGGAGCCCACCTGTGTAACTTGCAAGATCAGGGTGGTGATTCTGTAACTGTATAACACTATATATTCTGACCAATAGGGTCTGCTGCCCTTGAATTACTTATGGTATTCTAAATGTCTAACAAGTGTGGTTTTAATCCCCAAGAATAGCTTAATGCCATTCTGAACATGTTATAGGTTTCACTCACCTTGACTGCTGATTGTAATCTAAATAAGGTTATACTTTGGTTTGTATGCCAAAAGTATGGAGTTGGTTTTTATAATTGTTTTTTATGATATGTGATAGTACTTACCTTTCCCAAGATTTATTTTGGCCTACTTGTATTTAAATAAACCATTTATTTTACAATACATAGTGTTTGTTTCTCTTTGGACCATATGGATGCTACAATTTCTTTGTACCAAGCTACAGCCCTCTCTCCTTCCTAAGATAAGCCTGGCTGCTCCGTCTGCGCTACCAAATATTCTCAGGTGGTATAGCCTCATACTAAGAGTGGAGCTTTGTACTGCCTCAACAAAGCAGCTGGCCAGAGAGAAGGAACAGGAGTAGAGCAGGAAGCCCAGCTGCAGTCAGCAGGCCACGATGACTACCCGAGACCATCGCAGACCAAGCAAAAAGATATGCAGATGGAAGGGGTGGTCCTGGGGCACCTGCAACCTCCTGGAAGGAACTATTAAGAGGGTCTGGGACTCTTGGCAGAAAAGTAAACCAAGCCAACATCTGGGTGGACTACGAGTCTGGGACACACACCCACAAGGGAGCTAAATAAATAGAGGTTATGGGACCCCAAAAGGTGAAAAAGACAGGGGAGCAGCTACAGACCGGGTGGAGCATACGGGTTCAGCCTCCTAGGCACTGTAACTGGCTCTGAAATGGGCAAGTCTGCCAACAAGGTTCTGGGACCCATGAGGGGGAAATATATCCCCAACTGTAAAAAGAAGGAATCCAAACTTTGCATTCACAAATAGTCCGCACAGACCTTGGCAGGGAAATAAACCAAGGCTGTGGGTGGAAGTAAAACCAGATAAAGAGAACTGTGGAATTGACCAACTGAAGGGGGACTGGGACCCACAACGGGGAAGTGCACCCAAAATAACAGTACAGAGGAGTACAAAGTTGATGTGCACAAGTGACACTTGAGACCTTGGCAGGAGACTAAACCAAGGCTGTGGCTGGGAGTAAAGTCAGAGAGAGAAGACCGTCGGAACAAGATCGTTGAGTACCCTACTTGTCAGGAGAGTGGACCAAGAAGAGTGTACTGAGAAAAGGGGTCAAGAAAACCCAGCACGGCTTGGGAAAGAGAACCAGTCTATTCTTCCTTGTTGCAGTCCTTGGGAGCTGGGTCTGCTCACAAAGGTTCTGGGACCCTCTCCACGGCTTGGTGAAAGTGTCCAGGCCATTCTTCTTTGTCGCAGGGCCTAGGAGTCAGGCCTACCAAGAGAAATATCTACCTTGACCACTGAAGATACAGAAATCACTTTGTGTAAAGCTGGAAAGACTCTGGGGAAAGAGCACCAACCGCTCGAGTCTTGTGTAACTCTGGTTTGTGTTCCTACACCTTTTTGGAGCCTTTGTTTTGAACTACAAAGCTAGCCTGCAGGTCGGCAGCCAAAAGACATTTCCCTTTACACCTTATATCAAGTTTAGCTTGTGAGGGATAGGTTAGGATTTGGACACAGGACGGCAAACTTTACTTTGGACATTCTGACAGACAATTTCATTAGCTAGTTTTGTTGAGGCAGGGAACCCACTCAAAGGTAGGGGGAATATGGATTTCCTCCAACTCCCCCAACCAAATTTATGTTGTTGATGTAAGTCTTTGTCAATCAACATGCCACCCCACAATACATATATTAAGGTTTGATTTACAGAGAAAGGCCTTAACAGACAAATGCAAAGCCATAATTTTACTTTGATTAATTAGAAGATCCAAAAGGTTATTTTGCAATTTTATGATGCACAGCCAGGAAATACCAAATTTGGAAAGTCCCTTCTCTAATCTCATGGACCAATTAGGCCAAGCAAGGTGGACTATGAGGAGTAGCTACATAAATAAGGGAAGGGCAAGGTTCCAATTAGTGTAGGAAAGGTTTTAGCAAATACGATAACTAGCAGGAGACATGACACTGGAATAACATCAACAGTCTCATGAGGTAATAGAAGACCCTATTAAGACCCGATTATGCAGGCATCAAGAAGACAAGATGTGGCAAATGTGTTACTGCCCAGTTACTGCCCAGTGAGGGAATGTTAACTCATCAATTAGCACTTGAGATTACATTTAATTGGTCCTTAAAAAGATGAGGTAATGTAATACTCATTTAATGAACCCCAAAAACAGTATACAAAGAGGACAGAAGATCTGATGCTCCTCTTAAGCTGAACAAACCTAAGAGGGGAGATGTGCTGCCCCACATCGTCGGATAAATACAGAGATGCCCAGATGATCTAGAGAGCTGAAACATCCAAGAAAAACAATGCCAGCTGCCAGCAACTGAAGGCATGGGTATGATCAAGCTAAGCCAACACAGAAAGTAATTCTTTAGAATGATCTTTTTAGAAGCACACGTGTGCTGTTGCAATTAAATTAATAATTAACATTATTCAAACAGGTACCAGGAAAGGCATTTTGAAAAGTTCCTAGTGAGAATGCAAGGGAGCATTTTAAAATGTTCTACTTGAATATCATTCTCTTTGTGATTACACAATACACTGAGTCTGGAGATAGAAGGAGCAATATCAAGCATGTTAGTTTGAAGTCGCAAAGGTTTACATTACAGACATACCAAGAGAGACCTACATTTCATTCTTGATTGAGACCAATACACTAGGCAAGATTCAGTTCAGATCTACACATTAATTGTGCGAACAATACATGACCGCATATTTTGTTCACACCACACTTTTGTATTTCAAACACAGACACACATGTTTTAAAAGAATAACAAACAATTGCAAACCATTGTATACTATTTGTATTGTAAAGGAATTCATGAGGATTGGATATCTTTTGGAAAGTGAATCAACCTAAGATGTATTTTGTTTATGTTGATTAGGCAGGTTATCAAAACCATGATTATCATTTAATAAATCCCTTTTATAATATACTAGCTTGCTATTCTTACAACAGTGTCTAAGCTAAAATTGATCTATTTGTTGTCAATATGCACATGCAAATATCCTGAGACAGAACCTTTTCCTCCCAGAATTAGATGTAAAGCCTGAAAGAGCAGCATGGTACACAATGTAAAATGTATAGAATAAGAAGTAGAGACACAAAAAAAACCTACAGAATCACGCAGTTGTACTTGACTATAGCTACATTTTAGATTTGGAATGGGACTTTTCTCCGAGCAGAGACCCCAGATAAGTCAAGCAGACAAACATTAAAAACCTTGAGAGCTTTCCATTTTTTTCAAAGGATTTTGTGATCTTCGTCTTGAATAAGAGTTGCTCGCCTTTAAGGCAGGAGGTTGAAATCAAGAGAAGTGGAATTCAAGTCAAGCTCGCCAATTCTACTCGACTTGTTGGACCCTCTGGCAAACCCCTTTGACATTAGTCACACCACACCAGTCAAGCACACACATCGGAAATCATGCCTTCAGATCATTCAAGAACTTTCAGTGGAAGCTTTCACCGACACCTGGTCGACCTACACCTCACGTGGAATTATCTACCTCAGACAAACCAGGATTCTGGCTCAAAGAACTCAAAACCACTCTTGCAATCCAACATTAACCTCTGTGCCCCAGTGACACACACCATCAAGCCATAAATCTTCTGTACCATGGTATGCTCAAAAACTCAACCTCAACAAAAGAATCATCAGAAAACAAGAAACTACTTGGTGACAATCCTGCAGAATATCAGACCTCACCCTGCTCAAGGAAATCTATGCTACATGCAGCAGATTACTTCTAACCACAGCCAAGGCCAACTACAATCCCAACACAATAACCGAGGCCACAAATGAAAGTAGAACCCTCTTCAATGCCATCAAGCACTGAATTAAGCCTCTGCCTGAGACACCCTTACCATACTGCATCGAAATATCCACCTACAACCTCATGATCCACTAGCATACAGACAGCCGCCTTAGTATCAGCGCACCACACATCCCACCTCACAAAACCACCACTGCATGAACAACTTTCAAGACAATCACCATGGAGGACCGGACTGCCGCCCTAGTATCCTTCAAGACCCCATCACATGCGGACAACATTCTTCCTGCCTTCATATTCAAGACCCTTCTGACTGTGGCACTCCAGCCTTAACTGGCAATGCTCTACAGCTCCCTCATTCAAGACACCTTCCCCTCGATCCTCAAGACTGGACAAAACCTCCAGCTTCACAACAAGCCAACACTGAAACAGACAACCTTAACTAATATATCCCTGTCAGTCATCTTCCCTTCCTAGATCAGTAAGCCAGTAAACACTGAAGGCATCATGAATGAGACACATACAATGAGATAGAAGTTTGAAGTACAAACCTTTATTAACTAAAAAGAGGGTTGTGAAAAATGCTCAACTTGTCCTAAACTAAGGTGGGATTTCCCACTAAATTAAACGTATGATAGTCTGTGTCAGGAAGTCCAAAGCAAATGTCTGTCTGTGTCCAAAACCGATACTTGCACTTACATCTAACTGAATAGAATGTGTAGGAATGTCAACATCAAATAAGAAGTTTCCAAATAATAGTTGAGAGCTTCTTCCAGCTCTGAAGTGGAAAAGGGTTTGCCCTTCCCCAAGATTCAAATATTTCACTTTACCACAAAGGTGTTCCCTTCCCCTGCCTTTCAAATCTTCCAAGGTTTCAAAACACCACAATTCCTCGGGATAGTTAATGTTCCAACATAAGACAGTTCCCTGGGATGTTTCCCCAGCTCTCTGAGTTTGGTTACTTGTCACCACTTTCTAAAGTTCAGATTAGCAATCTCAGTTCACATAGGCTTTCTTTATTCAATCACTGTGTGGCTTTTCCTTAGGTGGGTGTACAGTCTAGGTGCAGTCGTCGACCACACTGTCCATACCCCCCACACCCCATTATCGGGCATGCAACCGATACACCTTAATTGGTTCTGTTTCATAGGTTTCTTGCCACAGTTTCAGCTTCCCAAGAAGGCTTGACTCATTTATCCTTTCAACTGCCTTTGAAGCTTTAGTATCATAGATTTTGTTACCATTCACTTTTCCAGTAGCTTTCACTTGCAAAAAAATCAACATAGGCTTCCCAGTACACTCTTCTGCTAGGAAACACTGTTGCCATTAAAGTTCAGGTTGCACAATCCATCATAAGCTTCCCAGTACACACTCCTGCTAGGAAACGTATTCTCTTGCATACCGGTTCTGCTAATATTTTAGTTCTCTTGGCAATGCTGGACTCTTGAACTTTTACCAATGTTAGCTTATTTGATTCTTAGTAATGCTGGCTTATTTGAATCTTGACAATTCTTGCTTTCCATTCATGTTTTCCTTATATTCAATTCAGATATTCAAAACCAAATGTCTTTGGCCTCACAACAGACCATCCACAGAGTCCAGTGCCCCCTTTTCACCCAAGCGGACTCAGCGGCTTCCTTATGGTTGGATTTATTCTTTTGCCGGCTTTCTGGAGACTCCTCTCCGTTCAGAGTCTGCCTGCTTTGGTTCCCTCTGGTGCTCTGCGTTCTCCACAGCTTCCTCGCTGCTTACTGTGGAGCTCTGGTCCGCTGCATTTAGTGGTTCTGCATGGATGAGCGTTCGGGAGCCTCTCCAATGCTCCCATTACCTTTGCTCTGTGCCACACTGCTTTTTCCGCTCTGCCTCAGACTCTCAATGAGCACCTCTCGCTCGCTGGACTGGATCACACTGCATAAACCTCCCAATGTCTCGTGAAGGGGCCTTCTCGCCACCACAGATTCTGCCCTGGAACTCTCCTTCAAACTTGTGTGCTTCCCCAGATACCTCTCAGCTGAGCCAGTTTTAAAGTTCCCAGCTCCATGATAAGGAGACCAACTAAACCACTTATTCGAGTATTTCTTCTGTTTCAAAGGTGGCCTCCTCGTCTCAGTACGTAAGTGGTGTATGTTGAGAGAAGGTTATCTAGAAAAATAAGGAAGGTATTAATAATACCCTACCAAGGCGGGGGAATATTAAGCTCATTGGAAAAGGGAAATGGGGGATACCATGTTTCACCCACGGGTGCCTCATGCCTCACTCGCCAAATCTACTCCACCCAGGTGAACCTCCCTCTCATATCCACGTCCAGGGTCAGGATCAGGATCAGAAAGCAATGGCCTTTCCCTGGCCACCTGGGAGCAGGATATGTTGGGGAAAGAAGGGAGGATGCCCTCAGATTCCTCACAACATTCTACATCACTGCATGGGAATCAGTGAGAAGGTGCTCTGCTGGTTCAAATCCTAGCTTGCTAACTACCACCAATTTGGTCAAATGGATTAAATAAAATCACCAATTCTACCCATCATCTGTGGAGCCGTGCAAGGGTCCATCCTTTAATTTTCAACCTTTACATGGAACCACTCGGAATCCTCCTAGCACCACACAACAGCCACATCCACAAATACGCGGATGACGTGTGTCAACCTCAAGACATTCCCCATCGAAGACATCCACAGGCTCAAGGCCTGCCTTATATTGATCCAGTCCTGGATTTCCAATGCTTACCTGAAGTTCAAGCTCTTTAAAACCAAATTCCTATTGCTGACCAACAACACCGCCTGACTTTCTGACATCCAGATCTGGCTCCCCAATATGAACTTAATGTCCTTCACACCCCAGTTGGCCCACTGTGCCATGTTTCTTGGGTTCTACAACAGATATGTCTCCCTTCAAGGAGCAAATGGCAAGGAAGGCAAAAACTGCTTGGAGACAATTGTTCCTCTGGTGGAAAAAAGCCATTCATTCCGACAAACAACTTCAGATCTGCGGTCAAAGACTTGGTCCTCTCCTACCAAATGGTCTCAATTCCCTTCTCGAAAGCCTTCCAGCACTCTTCCTGGCACCCCTGAGATAAATGTGTCACACATGCTGCAGCATGACTCAAAAGATTCCACAATTATGACCACTTCACCCCAAGCCTCAACAAACTGAACTGGCTCCTACTGCAAGCATGCATCACCTTCAAATCCTGCTGCATCATCTACGAGCCTGTGGCCTTCAAGTCACCTGTGCTACCTCACCGAGAAGCTCAGCATCTCTGGAGGCCTATGATCCACCAGAAATAAGAACATCTTTAGTCTTTAAGTCTGCAGGTGGGGGAAGGAAAGAACCAGAAGCCATGTCTTCTCGGACTAGGACCCCAGACTGAAATGTCCTTCACTTCCACACAAGACACGCCTCTTTGCTTTCACATTTCTTGAAGGAGCCCCCTTCTCTTCAAGGAATGGCTCCCTATTATCACCCAGGCCGACACACCCTGCACTCCCTCCACCTAACCTTCCGCCTAAACTTCCTGAAACATATCTGGTGGTACACGATTCTCACGCAGCAAAATTGATCAACCGGCTTGAATCACAACTCGTGAGCAGAGGACCCGCAAACAATCCTTCACCAGTCATGCACCCACCCTCTGGACTGGCTCTCGAGCTAGGTCTGGGCTTTATATTTTAAACAAAATAACCTAAGACTGCACAATCTCTGCCCCCCCCTTGTTCCTCCAGTTTGCTTGTAGATCCCTTGCCGCCTAATTGCCCGCCCTCCCTATCCCCAGTTGCATCTCTACTTCCCTCATTGTGTACTTCCCGCTACGACCAAGTGCTCCGTTTCTCGAAGCTATGTACTGTCTCAATACAATAATAACCACCACCAAGGGTTGACACCGCCCACAAACCTCTGAAAACAGATCACACGGATGACTTGAATCAAGTCGGCAATAAAGTGATCATGAAATACAGCAGACCTAATCTCAATGAAGACACAATAGCAGAAATACTTGTTCATCCCAGACCAAGACGTGGAAGGTTTTAATAGGATGCCAAATGTTCATAAGACAAACAATGCTGGCAGGCCAATCATCTCTGCCAACGACAAAGCCACAGAGAGAATATCTTTTGTCGACCGGCTTCACCAGCCTATTGTCCAGGAACTACCAATAATTGATGATCCCAATCATTTCCAATCGATTACTGAAAAAATAAACCAAAGCAGCCTTTTTGATGAAAAGCCTATCTTGGCTACTTTGATTTAACTTCGCTATACACCAACATATCCCACAACGATACTCTTCTGAAAGGTTGGGCACAATTTCCTAAAGGAAGAGCAGGAACATTTGAATTCTAATTTACTTCTGTATGCTACATGGAAGTTAAAGTCTTCTCTGACTCTCGTCTGTTTCAGACTATGCAAATATATGCACCTCTTCCACCAGTTTTATGCATCCAATGGCCTGTTTGGATAGTTCACGCTCCCCTCTTCGTGCACCACGTTTCACTAATTGAGTCAATTGCAATGGGGCGACAAGAAAAAAAGTGAACTTTGCAATTTTATTTGTTTACTCAAGCCTTAATGGGAACCTTTACAGACCACTTAGGAATGGTTGCATTTATATACACTCCCCAGTCACTTCAAGACCTCTGATGGAGCAGCATATTGCAAGGGAGGGAACAAGCTGAATTATTGTTTCACTAATTAATATGGATATGCATTTGGGGGCAGAACTTAAAATACCTTGCACGGAAATAGATGCAGTGGAACAGGGTCTGCTTGTATTGTTATATCTCATGTTTGCACATGCAATGAATTGTGTCTGCATTCCTACGTCATCTTACCTAAACAGTATAGGGCACATGACAGGATCCCTCGATGTGCCAGTATTGTTTATATGTTGCTTTTTCACAGAGCAAAAGCAAACACCATCGCTCCAAGAGGCACCAGAGTTCAGCTGCATTTGCTTTTGAACATATAATCAACCCATTGGTTGCTGCAGCCGACTCCTCTGGGCCATCACAGGTTCTGCCAGTGGCACTGCCGAGTGGTGGTGTGCCATGAGAAACAGTGCGGGAACAGAGGTCAGCCCATGGAGCTTGCCAAAAAGACAGTGATGGGACTCTGCATGCACCGTGGAAGAGAACTCAGACCTGGTGTGGGAACTATTCTGGGATTGTGAAATACGAAAAAAAACTTTGATCAGAATTTGCTAACCTTTGCAGCAAACCACCCACGCCAATAGGCAATAAACAGTCCTTAATGCATTACGGTTTTGGTAGGTTTACAAGGAACCTGCCTCAACCATAGTCACAAAAGCAAGTCTGCACCTTACCTTACCTTATCTTACCTGGCACCAATCACAAACCCCGTCCACAGCCCTCAAAGCGAATGTAGACTGCCATCCCATTCAAGAACAGCAGCAGCGTGGAACTACTGCACTGTTGACAAAGCAAGAAGCAATACTGCTGATTTCTCCTTGTGCAAAAAATGAGCTGGGGCAAGTTGGGAGTCACATCTGGGTATGATATATAGGTTATTTATAACACGCTTAATACCCAGAGGTTTCTAAGTGTGGACACGGGGATCGACCCTGTGTTGTTCCATGTCGTCTTGCTTCCAAGGTGAGCACGTTGCCCCCAAGCTATCCTCCCGGGTACATCATGCCAGATGGCCCAAGTGGGTATGGAGTCAAGTAGGCAAGAACAGAAACAGCACTTCTGGGCTGCTAAGTTCAGAAGCAAACAAGGGAGAGTACCACGCCAACTACAAGGCTCAGGAGAACAGGAAACGTGTGCCAGTCGCCACTAAATTAGTCTTTGGAAAAGCAATGCTTGCAACACCACACACCACCATTGACCAGAAATTCGATAGTGATAGCAAAGATACTTACTGTGGATCTGTTGTCCTTCTCTTTTGAGAGCCATAGCTTCCAAAAACGAATGGCTTGTGTCAGGTAACATTTTCATATTTGAGATCAAACTTCCTGACCTGTGTCAACCCCAGAACTTTTAGCTTGGGCTTGGTTATTATTTCTACTTGTCGCTAGGCGAATGGTAATCTTTTTCTCCCTCTGACCTAGTTTTTTTACTCTTTTTATGGGTGACCTTTTTATGTCTCACCTTAGTGTATGGTTGGAGTTATAGTTTCCTATAACTTTTGGGTTTAGGCGGGGTTGCCCCTTTGGGCTTCCTTGTTAATTTCTCTTAAAGGTACTTCGGTAAACTACTGTTCCCAAGGGGTAAAGAGGGATTTTCATCCCCCTTTGAATTTTATATAGTGAGCCAGCACACTCCACCTTATGTGGAGTGCTTGGGGGGCGTGGGGGGAAGAAATACAATGCATCCCCTTGCTTACTTACCGGTAGCATTTTTGTTACAATTGCAAGTTTGAGTGGCTGGTGGCAGTGGTTTTACCTTTGTGACTTTTTAGTCTTACTCGCAGGCTGTTAATTCATCCTCGGTAATACACAGAAGGGACACCATTCTGCTAGAAAGGTGGGTTCCATAATTTACAGCATTCTTAAGTGTAATTTTTGTTTCTGTGGTCTTTCCCTGCCATTCTAGGTGGGAACAACCTCAGTGGAAGCTTTGTCTTCGGCGCAAATCATTTTTATTAACCGCCTAGACTCCAAAGTATCTGTGAAGGCAGGAAGCGAGGGAGGAGTGCAAAACTCTGCAGCCCTTTGTCTCTTACACCTTGCTTGAAAGGAACCAACTCCCAGTGGTGGGCTGGCTGCCCCGATTGGCCTGCCAGCTCGTCCCAAACTGTAAACAGCAGAGAGAGAGCAGAAGCAGTGCTGTAGTTCCTGATAGATACTCTGAACCTGGAAGCTGCTGACAAGTCCACCACTGGAGTTGAAACCGAAGAGGAAGAAAGGACACCTGTGGCGTTCTCCAGCGAACAGAGAGCCTGCTGTGTAACCACAGTCCGATGCAACCCTTCCTTCCAATCGACCGGAGGGTCCCGAATACGATCACTCCTACCCAGAGGCTAGTTAGATCCACCAGTCTCAAGATGACCTGTATTTTGAGCCATCCCAAGACATGCTGCAACCTTGCTGGAATGCACACTGCTAATACCCTGGGACCTCAAGCCCGAGTGCAGTGCATGCTCTTCTGAAGTCTGAATTGGCTAAAACTTTGGTGGAGTCCTGCTGGACCTCCAGAGACACGATTCGATAAAGTCCCCTCAACAGAGTGCAGGACCGAGAGAGTGAAGAGAATCCAACTGGCGATATTCATTCTTCATCTGGCTGCTGTGAAAAGGCACCAAATCCCCAGAGCCATAGGAATCCATGAAGAAACCTTAATTGGAAGCCTCCTCTGGCGACTGCTGCTGCAAGTTCCCATCCAGTGTCCAGTTGTTTCGTCTCCAGACGAAGAATCCAAGGAGCCGGTCCTGTGATGCTGCATCCTGAAGGCATCCACTCCAAAGCTCTTTTCTCCCAAGGTACTGGGTGGGCTAGGGTAATACTTATGTTAAGTCTGGTGTGCATCCTGTGAGGCTGAATGGGTGATTCATGGGGTTGGGAGTCTGCCCATACGACTTGCTCAGGCACAATGCTGGAACGCACATGGAGAGCCTTTTGTGAAGTCCCTGAACAGTTTAACCCTGAAGCTAATACTTTTTTTCATTTAATTGATTACAATTTTTACAAACAAACAGAAGAATGCCCAATTGTTACTTTTGTGCCTTTTAGTTAATGTTTTGACTTCTCTTCTTAAGTCCTGATAAGGTACTCAGATCTTAATCTTCCAAGATATGTCACAGGTTCCTCTTCCTGTTTAGAAAAGATCCTCCTAATGAAAGGCACTGCTAATACTTACTTATTGAGGAGATATCCTCTGGAACTTTGACTTTCCTACAACTGAACCCTATCTCAACCTGCCCATAGTTGGCACCTAGACCAGCAGGGTCCCTCTTTTGCCTCTGAGAGAACTCATACAATAGACTAGGTAAGGACTCGATAAGAAAAGGATTCTGTCTTGAAAGTATAACAAGTGTAAAAGTACTTACTTGCTAAAGAAGTTAGTGTGGTAACAGTATCTTTGTGAAAGAAGACGTTACAAAGTGTCATTAAGTATATGCAGATGTTAGATCTAATAAACAATGAACCTTCCATTATTGGTATAGTGATTGCAGGAGACCTGAATATAAAATGTATAACTGATAAAAAGGCAGATTTTACAGATTCTGCGAAGAAATTGAATAGACCTGATGAAAGAGGCACATTTTAATGTTGAATGGACCAATGAAAGGTGAATCCCACCTAAGGCAACTTGGAGGTGTGGTACATAGACATCCACTATAGATTTTCTTTTTAGCCAAATGATATGTTAAATGATATTCTACACTTTGAGGTAATTGAACAACTTGAGCATGACCTGCTAGCATGTACTTGGAAATGGCAGATAATAAATAATGTACAATTTTATCGAACCAAGAAGCTCCTAACAGGAGGTATGAATAGATTCAGATGGACTGATGAAACCTTAGCAAAGTTTGACAAATATAGGTGTACCCAAAATGTAAAGCTTGACTCGGATATAGCTGACTTGGAAGGCCGATATGTGGCCATAATGAGTCTATTTAAACTGCAGCCATCGAATAAATTAAAACCATGCTATATGCATAATCATGCGTTTGACCCCGAGCAGATTGCCAAAAAAACACAACTATGAGCCGATATTACAGCAGCTATTACAGGGACTCCCTGATATTACAGCAGCTGCTTATTATGATTCACCCTTAAAAATAAGTAAGATGTGTCAACTTAAGATGACATATTGGTGTTAAGCCCAGCGAGCTAGATTTCACCAGCTAGATGGTGAACACATGTTGAACAATATTGTTTCAAAGAATAGTGGCCAAACCTGGGCAACTTTGAATAGTACTTAACTAACCAACTGCCCCTCCAAGTGAATGCTGTACAAGAGTCATGCTGGGTCAAATATTATGAACAACTCTATGATGTATGTACGCATAGTTAGGAGTCGTGCCCCAAAATATGGAATACTGAAGATACCCTCTTTATCAAAAATATCGAATCGTGTACCAGATAGTAAAACTGAGTGGATAGATTGCCCACGAACATGGTACCTCACAGGTGTGGGTGCACCTACCGGGCACAAAAGGAAAAGGGTAACCCACTGGTAACCCCAAGCCTTTCGGCACAGCACATTTTGTTCATGTGGGCAACCTTCAGATTTGGGCCTAAGGTGACGAAACCAGCAAGGAAAACAGGGAACCCCATGCATTTCCCAAAAGAGGACACCCGTGGGAATGCACAGAGGTCTGACTTGCACAAAGCGGCCCAGAATTTATTACCCAGAGTCCCTGGAAAATTCCAAATTTGGGGGTAAAAAAACCCCACAATTTTCAGACATTTCACTCTGCTCGCCCACCGAAACACGGCGCCAACACCACATGGCCTACCGTACCGCGTTCCCACAGGTGTCCCAATGAAAACGGTACCTCACATGTGTGGGTGTACCTACCTGGGCACCAAGGGTAAAGCCTAAAACACAGGTAACCCCAAGTCTTTTGGCACAGCATCATTTCAGGAATTCTGCTCATGCGTACACCCTACAGATTTGGGCCTAGGGTGTCCAAGCCACCAAGGAAAACAGGGAACCCCATGCATTTCTGAAAAGAAGACACCCGTGGGAATACACAGAGGTCTGACTTGCGCGAAGCTGGCCAGAATTTATTATCCAGAATCCCCGACAAAGTGAAAATTGTGTTTTCCTCCCCCACCAAATATTACACTTTGTCAGGGATTGTGGTTAATAAATTCTTGGCCGCTTCGCACAAGTCAGACCTCTGTGCATTCCCACGGGTGTCCTCTTTTCAGAAATGCATGGTGTTCCGAGTTTTCCTTGGTGGCTTGGACACCCTAGGCCCAAATCTGTATGGTGTGCACATTAGTCAAAATCCTGCTGTGCGAAAAGAGTTGGGGTTACCAGTGTTTTAGGCTTTCCTCTCGGTGCCCAGGTAGGTGCACCCACACATGTGAGGTACCGTTTTCATCGGGACACCTGTGGGAACGCGGGATGGTAGGCCATGTGTTGGCGGCGTGTCTCGGTGGGTGAGCCGAGTGAAATGTGTGGAAAATGCGTTTATTTGCCACATTTCGGACTTTGATGGGGTTTCTGGGTAATAAATTCTGGGCCGATTTGCTCAAGTCAGACCTCTGTGGATTTCCATGGGTGTCCTCTTTTCGGAAATGCATGGGGTTCCCTGTTTTCCTTGGTGGCTTGGGCACCCGAGGCCCATATCTGTATGGTGTGCCCATCTGGAAAAATCGTGAAAGTCAGATGTCGGAAAAGACTTGGGGTTAGGGGTGTGTTCGGCTTTCCCCCTGGCGCCCAGGTAGGTGCACCACACGAGGTACCGTTTTCATCGGAGCACATGTGGGAACGCAGGAAGGTATGACATTTGTTGTGTGGTTTTCATAACGTTTTGACCCATTTGCTTGTGCCCTTTGTCACACAACCCTTTCATTTCCCAAATGTGACCCACATTTAGTCGCTGCTTTAGCTGCCATACGCTTTTGTAACCTGCACAAGTCACCTACCCTTGAAAAGGTCTGCCTGAGCCCTTTCAAAAAAATTGATGCTTGCTGTTCCTCACCACATTGGTTTTCCTGATTTACACATGCTAAATATGTCTGTTCAGGCCATAAGCATAAAACTCCTGTGTACCATGGCTCAGTGTTTGGCTTGTGGTATTGCTGGTTTTGTGAAACACTAAAAAAAGTGTGCCTTTCTAACTGCAAGAGTCGGGGAATGTAGCAGAGCATTGTTTTTCTCAAAATTCATAAAAGCCATTGCCGTACCAAGCCAACCATGTCCACCAGATACCTTTTTTTCAGTCATTTTCCCGCTTTTCCCCCAAACTATGGCATTTTCCCCTACCTAGTTGTTGCCCGACCTGCGCAAATCACCTCTTCCTAAACTTGGAATTGTGTCTACTTTTCAGAAATGTATGCCTTTCTGTCCTCCAATTCGGCTTTCCTACCCTTTTCTTCCATTCTGTCCATGCATGTCCAATTGCCAAAAAATGGCCAAAATCGCCTACCTCTCACAAAACGGTTGATAACCATGTTAGGGAGAATTCGCTTTTTAGGCTGAATTTCCTAACATAGTGAGTCCCCCAGCAGCTTTGCTGGATTACTGGAGTTTGTTTTTTTCTCCTGCCAAGAGTGAGATGCTTTTCCTCACACTCTTGGACATGATTTGAGGGGTTCTTTGACTGTTAATGTGTTTTATGGGCTATGGGGTCTTTCACTCCATAGGGTCTCATGTGTTTTTACTATGTGTGTTACACAGCACCCTCAGTGCAGTGACACAGGGGTGTCATAGTGACACCCCACCATAGACTCCATACCCTGGGACTGACTACCGTCTCCCAGGGCATGTAAAGTCACCATTGGCTTTACTAGTCCTAAATTTCGAACAGAAACCAGTACAAACCATCATATTGTGGACGTACTGGCCGGGGCAATTTGATTGCCCCGGGGTCTGTTATTCGAGGGGGCACGTCTCCATCCCCCCTGATCGAGTTTTGGCTGGTGGCAGTGGATACCACTTTTTATATTCGACCGCGAATATATCTCTATGGGATTTTCCCATTGTTCGAGGCTACCAACTTTAATTATTTAATTCCTCTAGCCTCGAACATACCGCCGGGTTATTTATTTAATATTAATTCGCCGGTTGGTATTTTTTGCCCGAACTCGATTCTAAAATGGCGTTTGTGTTCTCTTCTGTGACTCCAACCCAAGTCGAGCCCTTTGTTCCACTTTTTGGCGGGCTTCTGTCTGGGTACAAGAGGGGGTGTGGGAGGGGGGTTTAGGCACCCTGGACTGAGTTGCCGCGGCAACTCAAGTCGCACTCGTGTGATTGGCCCAAGTGGTGAGCCGGCCAGCTCACCACTTAGCATGTTTGATTGACAGCTAAGCTGAATGAATGGGGGTTTCTTGCATAAAAGCAGGGCTTTTGGGACTGGAAACTTCAGAAGTCGCCACAGGACCTGAGAATCCGAAGAGGGAGAAGCTGAGCCGACCTGCAACGACGACCCCACCGGTGGAGCCCTGCTGAACCGTCTCACCACGTCCCGACGACAGATCTTCTTGCCGGAGAGTCTCTTCCTCTTGAGCTGGTGGGGACAACCAGTTCGCTTTCCTTTTTGCCTACCAGGACGTCTAGTGGTCGAATTGCCCGTGCCAAGCACTCCGGCAACCGGATGGCCACTTACCACTGAACCGCGAAAGAAAGGACCGCTCCTTTGAATCGAGAAACCCTGCGGCTGGTTTCTTCCCTGGCAGCACAACGACCTCCTGCTTTCCTCCCCGACAAGATCTTCTCTTCTGCCGGACGAAGCACCGACTCGCAACCGCTGCCAGAATAACTGCCCCCGCTGGAGTGTTCTCACCATTTCAAGGTAGTGTGTCCGCCTGGCCTCCCTTTCTATAGATTGCTACAAGGAGTAAGTCCTTAACCTTCTAGACTGGGCTGGCCTCTTGACCATCTAACTGGTCCCTTTCCTTTGGTCCAACTTCTTTCTGAACCTTTGAGACTTTTGTGCACTTTTCAACCGTGTGACCTTGGACACATTTCGTTCTGATCCTCTTAAAGTGGATCCGGCTTTCTGAACTCTAACTTCGCGGTTTGATTCTGCCTTCCTCTCTTGCTGTGTTCTTTTGAAAGTGTTGGGATCTGTTTCAATTTATGCTCTGACTTTCTCTCCCTTTTAAACCGAATTATTAGAGTGCCATCTGCGTTAAGCGCTCACCGCTGTGTGGAAATAAGTGGTGCTTTACTTAAGACTTGTCTAATATTCTTTTAAGGGAGTGTATATACTTTGGTGAATGTTTTTGAACTTGCTTGATATTAGTGCCAGTGTGTTTTCATAGATGTGTTTTTAAATAATTATATATCTTTTATACCAAAGCTCTGGTCAGTGTTTGCTTGTTCTACTGTGTTTACCTGCCCTATTGTGTATGCGCTGTATACTGCCTAACTCTTCTTGAGAGAAGTCTGACTGCTCAGCCACAGCTACCAGGTAAATCTGGGTGGTGCAGACTGCTACCAATTGGGTTTACTGCTAACTCCTGTAGTCCTAAACTTTTTGCAGTGGTCCCTAAGGGAACTGCACAGGTTTCTGCCTAACAAACCATATCAAAATAATTTTTTGTTTGGTTTCCACTCAGACTGTTCTTGAAAGCCAGGAAATTGGGGAACTCAGCACAGCAAACATTTTTTTCCTAGCTCTTACAAGGAAAAAACCACAGGCTTCTCTGTACATCATTTTATTGGCATTTTTGAAAAAACACACAATTTTCGCCCTTTATGGTTATTTTCTCTTTGTTTTATTCGTATTTATTCAGCCTGCAACAGTCCGAGGACATCGTGGCACTTGTTACGGTACAAATCTTAGTTACATAGTCATTAGCAATATATATATATATATATATATATATATATATATATATATATACACACACACACATACACAGGGTACAGAATGGTTATATAGTCATTGGTAGCATATGCACAGGTTACAGTAAATGTATACATTTGTATTATATTACAATAAGGATGGCAGGAGGGGAGATGGCACTGCTAGTTGAGGAACGTGGCCTTGAGGTTGTTGCAGAAGACAGATGGAATGTTCAGCTCTAAGGGTGGCTGGGAGAGAGTTCCATAGTTTTGGTGCAATGTAAGAGAAGCCTAGACCTCCAGCTGTAGCTCTCTTTATGTGTGGTATGTGTAGTTGGTTGGTGTACTGAGCTCTGGTGGGGCGTGTGGATGTGGTCCTGGATAGTGCTTCAGATAGGTATGTTGGGGCAGTTTTGTGTATACATCTGTGAGTGATGGTAAGGATTTTCAGAGTGATACGGTCTTTGACCTGGAGCCAACGTGCTTCACGTCTGGCGTGGGATATATGGTCTCCTCTAGGCATGCTCATAGCGGCTCTGATTGCATTGTTTTGTGTAGTTTTCAGTCTTTGAATGTTCTTGGCCGAGGTGCCAGCTAAGAGAGCATTGCAATAGTCCAGTTTGGCTCCTATAGTTGCTCTAGCTATGGAAAGGCAGTTGGGTATGGATAGGTAGGGTTTAATGGCATTGATGAGTTTGGTGCTGAAGGCAGATGCAGAGGCTATGGCGCTAACTTGTTTGTTCATTGATAGATTAGCGTCAATGTGAACACCTAGAGTCTTGACAGAGGATGATACAGGGATAGTAGTGTTGTCTATGTTGAAGTTAGCGTATTGGGGGCTTAGCTTGGTTATTGTGTTAGGGAGGCCAAGGATGAGGATTTCGGTCTTCTCCCCGTTAAGACACAGGCCATTGATTGCCATCCAAGCTTGGATAGTGGCATAGATGTTGTGAAGGGCTGTGCGTCTTGGTGACACCCCCCTACAGAAACCTAGGATTCCTGGGTGCCGTTACGACCGCCTACATCTGGGGGAAAGAAAGGAGCCAAGTTTGGCCAATATATCTATCTCATGTAACAAAAAAGTTACAAGGCATTGAATGGCGACATACCGAAACTACCAGAAAAGGCCTGGGCACTGGGGGGAAAAAACCCATGGCACTTGAAGGGTTAAGGATGACTCTTACTTTTGCGATGGTTTCTATCCAATCGCCAGTTTCTAGATCATGCTTAACCTTTAGCGGATTGGTTATAAGGTTCTCAACCTCAAAGTCTACCTTGGCAAACATCGCCTTCACTCTGCTTTTGTGATCGATCAGCATGGGTGATCTGGATTGTTCCAAGTGGTGTCTAATATCCCCATATAAGAGGTCATTTGCCCAGTGATGATCTCCCGGTAGAGCGACACCAATTTATAGTTTGCCATGCATCCTAGAGATTCAAGACCGAGTTTGAATCCGAGGCTCCAACTTGGGGTACAAGAAGGGAGACCTAGGGTCCTCTTCCATAATTGTCCCTCTCCAACGCTCCAATTTGTAGGCAAAAGCAGAGGTTTTGCCTCCAGAACAGAATCATAGGAACAGCTTTTGCCAGATAGAATGTTATCAGCGGCAAGATAGAAAACCTACAGTATTTGGAGTTCAGCTTGAGCATTTGTGAAGCAATCTGTGAATTCTTTGCGGCCACATCCTCTTCTACTTTGTGGCGGGCTGGAAAGGCATAGATATAATATCCTAGATATTTCACATCCTCCACCATTTGAATCATTTGGCCCTCGAGAAACCAATTTGAGTAGTGGATCGTCTTCTGCGGATGTATGAAGATCACAATTCTGGATTTGAGGGGATTTATGGAAAGATGGTTTGCTCCTGCATATTCGCCCAACTTGGTCGAAAGACGCTGGAGACCTATAGCTGTTCTATCTAGCAAGACAATGTTGTCTGCATAGGCCAGCCAATTGATCTTCCTTCCATTCAGTCCGGGCTGGCCAATGCAGAAGATTCCATGAAAATGCCCATGTACGCTGAAAAAAGGTTAAAGAAGACAGGGGCCCCCAGACAACCTTGCTTGACCCCCCCCCCCCTCTCCACCCAAATAAGCTCCGACAGGTGACCATGTTCTTTTAGGCGAACCCTTATGGAGGTATCTCTTGTGCAATTCCATTAGCATTGCTAATAATGTGACAGGCATACCCCAGCTCCTTAGTTTATTCCAAAGCAATGTTCTGTTGACCTGGTCGAACCCTTTAGAAAGGTCGACCCAAGCCTCACACAATGGTAGTACCCCTCCCCTTACCATGGTTTGTTCGCTGGCAAGTTTAATACCAGACCATTCAGGATTGTTCATAAGCCCTGTCTGAAGCCTGTCTGGTAACGAGACAGAATAATTTGCCCATCCAGCCAAGCCAGTATTTAATTTAATAGGAGTTTCATAAAGATCTTATTTTCGATGTCGAGCAGCGCAATTGGGCGATAATTTGCTGCTGCTCGATGATCACCTCCCTTGAAAAGAGTTATAACCAAGGCAATCTTCCAAGAGGGTGGGAATGTTTGGTTCATTAGGATCTCTTCGAAGAGACGAAAAAGCAAGTGAGACCATAATATCGCTCACTTAAGAATTTGATAGGCGAGACCGCTTGGGCCAACCGCCTTAGATGAAGACGATTTAAGTATGTCGTCTTCAATGACCTCCTCATTGAAGGTAAGTTTCCAGGGGACACTAGGACTGAGACTAAAATGGGTATCCTTCGGGTCCCTAAAGATTTCGTTAGATGCTCCACCTACCCAGACTCCGGAACTAAGTTGCACAGAGAACTATTCGCTCCAGATTCTAACTAGCCAAATACTTACCAAATATTTCTAGTAGTCTTTTCTTTTAAAAGCTTCAACATCTGTTCCCCATTTCTTTGCAATCTAGAGGCTCTATGGTTTCATGACCACGATTGGTAGTTATATTTTCACTTTTTACTTCTGCCGTATACTTTGCTGCATCTAACCCGGGTGATTTCAATTTGCGGAAGGTTTTGCTAAAATCTCTTTTCCTTATCTGTGTCTCCTCATCAAAACAATGCAGGTGTATTTGTGAGTTTCTTACCCCTGTATCCCTGGGAGATGAGGTGGCGCAGATGAATTTGATAAAATTGTTGGGTACATTGGGTCTCCCATATGAATTTGGGTACCTTTTTCAATTGTGTATTCAATTTAGCACCCTCTCCCCGATATTTCACGAGTCATTTTCCCTTTCAGTCCTATTAAGGCCTGCTGGTCTAGATTTAATGGCAGGGAGGAGAGATCAGTAAAGGATGGCTCTAGTCTACAATGGTCGCTCCCTTCATCATGCTTTATTGCCAGGATAGAAGGGCTCGAATGGAGGGGCTGAGATAAAAAAAAATATAATCCAAAACCGAGGAAGATTTCCCTCTGTGCCAAGTCGTGGATGGACCCAAGTCACCCTCTGAGCTTCCATTCACCATCCTCAAAACCCAGGACTTCAAAAATCTCAACCAAATGTTCCCATTTTTTTGAGTAGGTGATTTTTCTGTGCCTCTCCTTGGCTGTACACATTCTGTATTTAGATCCCCTGTTAGCACAATAAGAGTTCCCCCCCCCCCCAAAGATCCATTAATTGTTTCCAGCAAAGAAGCCAGAATCATAAGAAATGGATGGAGTTCTGAGCAGGCGGGGTTCCAATACATTTTAATGATCACCCATATTGGATCAAAGGAGTCACAGTTTAAACGTACTCTGCAGGCCTGAATTCCATTGGTATTCATGAAGATTGGAGTGACACTTATTACTTGGCTATTAAAGGCCATCAGGAGACCACCCGAGGGTCTCCCTTTTGCTTTTTGAAGGGCTGGAAGAAAAAACATTGTAAAACTTTCAATATTGATAGGATTTACCAACCAGGTTTCCTGCAATAGTACAATGTCACTGAAATCAAACAGTCTCTCATAACCCTGGCTTTAAAAGTGCTGGAGCCCCGCGTGTTCCAACTCACTAAATTTAAACCCTTTCTTCTAAAGCTGCTGTGTTCCCACACCGAAGCTCTGCAGAACCTGGGAAAGGATTTCCGGTAGGAGGGTTAGGGAATTCTCCCGAGACTTGGGACCTATAGAGTCCCTTCTTTTTGTGTTTGATTCCCCCAATTTGCGGTTCCCCCCGCCCTGTGATGTTCAAACCTTGTTGCCCCTTTGCTCTGAGGGAGAACCTGGGCACTGGCCCTTGACTCATTAATGGAAACCTGCAAGCCCTGCGACTCTAGCTCCCTCGATGCATTCAGGATAGCTGCCTTTGCTCTCATCGAGGTAAGAGCTACTTCCGCAAAATGAGGATCTTGTGCAAAGGGAAAACTTACATTCTCGATGTCATTTCAGGAGAGAAGATAAAGATTATTTCCTTTTTTTAAAACCCCAAGGATCACTGATCTATTCAGAGATTTACAATGTCTGGTATTCATTAAAAGTCTTAACCAGATCCTTTTGGTAGATTGCCCAGCGCTGCTCGATTTAAGAAAATTGTATCTTCAACATTTGTTTGAAGACAGTAAAGGTTTAACTCCTGAAGAAAAATGGTGCTCCATCTTCAGCGGTTGACGTCTATCCGTCATTTAAGCAGCAATGACATTTTTAGAATTACTTGCTTTCGCATTAACAATATAATTAATCTATTGAATGAGAATTGTTTTAAATGTAAATAATGATTTGAGTCCTACCTGTTCATTTTTACTTGTTAAATAATTGTTACACTGAACCTTTTTCCCTCTTTTTAATATATAAATGATGCATCACGACATTTGTAAATTGAAATTTGTTGTAAATATTGAAAAGTTGAACTATTAAACAACCATATCAATAAATAAAAAATAAAAAAATAATAAACCCTTTATTTTGACAACGTATAGCATTTCAGGGTTTCTTTGGACCATTTGTATGGTACAATTTCTTTGTACCAAGCTATAGCCCTCTCGCCCTACTAAGATTAGCCTGGCTGCTCTGTCTATGCTACGCACCCCATCATCAGGCGGTACTGCCTTATGCTAAGAGTGGAGCTTATGTACTGCCTCAGGTATGGTTTTTATGAAGTCTTTGTAGGACTTTTTTGTCCTAACAGTGTGTGTGCTACTAAGGTTGAAGATTTAGAGCCATTATTATTTCTCAAATGTCAGTTTCAGAGCTCCATCAAAAGGTCATTGGAGAGCAGCACAAGCCATTGCAAGACTCCAAGGCAGAGAATGTGCACCATGGACATGCAGACAAGGGTGCAGAGCACTGCCTTGCATCACGGTAACAGCGCACTAGGCTCCGGTGCAAAGCCACACACTGTACAGACAGCAAGCTGCGACAATGGGTTCTGAAGCATACTACGTCCTGCCGTCATTTCTTACAATCAATAATGCCAACATGCAATGTCCTGCTAGTCACAAGGGATCCAATATTTTCACAAAACCTATCAGAGTGGCTTGGTTCATGCTCTCAAACTTGGCTCTGTCATCACAGACAGTGGCCGCAATGTTCCGGCAGCCCTGAACCAGGGTGAGAAAATCCACATTTCATATTTGTGCATGTGACTAACCTTGCAAGACAGTTTCTAAGAGACATATTTCTTGCAGAACTGCTGCAGAATGATCATAAAATATGTGCACTATGACGAATGCGATAGAGTCATCCGTTTTCCCAGCTGTGACCTTCCCCCCCCATGTGGCCAGGGGATGGCAGGCACTACCTGATCTTGACTTTGGCGGTGCTATATGAGGGAGGAGCAAATGGGGGCAGGGATAATTTAAGACAGCCTCTGGTGAAGGATCCTGACTTTGAGTGAGATGCAGTATCCCTGCCTATTAAGGGAACTTAGACCCCCTTTCTACAACCAAGAACAATCTCCTCCCTAATGGACTTATGGGTTGTACTTCTCCTGCCATTCCCCTCAAAAGTACTGCAAGAAGAAAGAATAGGAGTATTCTGACTGAAGATCACCTTCCCAGTACTGGGACGAGAAAGAGTAGAGGAGCAATGGTGATCACTCCCCATGAGAATCGCTGTGAGCAGTCAAGTCCTTCCCGCAAAATCCTATTGCCTAGAACCAATATAAAAGTAAGGTAGACTCAGGAAGTGTGAGAGAGGCCCGCCCTGGAGGACCTGGCTAGAGGAATCCCATGTTGCAGAGAGAAGGGCTTTGGACAGCTGTGACAGAAGGAAGGGGGAATCCTTGCACCACAACAACCTATGGGGAGCTGGGACGCACTGGAGGAGCGAAGGGGACCAGTCTACCCCCTTCCGAAAGAAGGGGAACCCCTGGGCATCAGCAGAGTGCAAAAGATCAAAAGGAAACTGCAAACTCCCTCATGGAGGGGGAAACCCTCATGGAGGGGGAAACCAGGGAGAGGTTGTTTCCTTACCCAGCTGGGATAGGGCCTGTTGAAGTTTATGGTAATAAGATGGAAGTCTGCTGCTGGAAGAAGGGAGGGAGCTGCACCTCTCCAAGAGGTTCAAGGAACAGAAAGGCTGAAACAGGGGTGGTGGAGCCAGGTGTCTCACTAACGAAGGAGAAAGCAGCTGATGTGCGAGAAGGACATGCTGCAGGAATGCCAGGCGCTGGCAAGAGACTCCTGGGGTTTGCATGTGCAGAGCAGCAATTCACTTACCAGATCCTGAAACAAAGCAGATGTGTCAAGTGTAAAATGTGAGAGACGAGGAAACCAAGAGGAAGTGGTCGCGAGAAGGAAGCAAACACTTCTCCAGTTGACTGCGGGAGAATCTAGGAAAACCAACAAGAGCCGGTGAGTCCATCCAGAGACAGTGGGGACCCAGGCATATTGGTGGCCATGCCGAATGCTAGCAATTACACCACAAGCAACGGAGAGAAAGAGCAAATTAATTTAATGTTAAATAGGAAATTAAACAAGCAAAACCCTTACAACAAATATACTGTGCAAGTATAGGGGAAACTCAGACAGGATAATATATCCGGAGGACATACCAAACCAAGTAGATGTGCAACTTTGGGAGAGGGCACAGACCCCATATGAACAGAAGCCCTGGCAGGAGAGTATACCAGGCAATTACAAGTGCGTGAATACAAGAGGTCCTGGCAGGAGAGTATTCCAGGTAATAACAAGTGTGAGAATACAAGAAACCCTGGAAGAAGAGTATACCAGGCAACAAGTTGGACTCCAATTTCAATACGTAGAACTACTATGCAAGCCAAGGCATTTGGTGGCACTGCTCAGTTTGAGAGTCAGTGCCCTTGATTTCCCTAGTCTGCAAGTCACTTCAGCTGTTCGATGAGGCAAATGTGAGGACGAGTCATGACCCAGGCCTCGGTGAAATCCTGCCACTCATTTCCCTTCTGGAGAATTGCCTGGACAACATGGGAAGTGGGGGCACAGTGCAAGATGATGCATAGGGTAAGGAAGTGGGTACCCTATGTAAGAAAATGTGGATGTGATTTTGGGTGGACCCATGGATGGGTTGAATATAAAACAATAACTCATACCTTTTCTGGACTCATGTGTCTGCGATTGCCCGTCTCTGCTTGTATTGGATCAGCAGTTTGCTTCAATTCAGAAAAAGAAAAAAAGAATTACAGGAAGTCTTAAATGACAGACAGTGGGCCCACTCCTACCTTAGGAGTGATGGGTGGTGGAGGGTCTCCCTGTGCACGTGGCTGCAAAAGCCTCTGGCGCGAGTGCCATCTTTCAAGGATAGGCCTCTTTGCTGGTCTCATGCTTAAGAGCATGGCCGTAGGGCCTCAGACTTTAGCAGCTCATGCCAAGGTAAATTCTCTGTGTGCATAAGGGTAGTCCATTCAGAACTGGGAAAACAGTAATGTTGTGTGGCCCTAGCTACTAGCACAGGTTGCTGTTGAAATTCTTAGCATCCCCAATCGGTACACGTTTTCAGTGCTGCTGGGTGGCGGGGGTGGGAGGTGGATTGAGAAAATACGATATGTTGGTCGACAGCAAGTGTACAGAAACTGAAATTTTTCAGAATTCACCCATATAAACCCCTTACCTCCAACTCAACTACTTTAGAGACTTATCAGCAATGGTGGAGATGTGTTGCAGTGGTAAGTTCTTGCTGTGAAGAACAATCTGACAGTCGTCTGCATTACTTGCTACAGTTGGAAAGAAGATTTGATTTTGACTAAAATGCACAAACCAAAAACAGGACTTTTCTATGTTAGTTTTGGGGGGCAAGCGAGAGCAAGGGGCCTGGGCGAGCCAGAGAAAGAAAAAGGGGCGAGGCAGAGAAAGAAAAAGGGGACGAGGCAGAGAAAGAAAAAGGGGACGAGGCAGAGAAAGAAAAAGGGGACGAGGCAGAGAAAGAAAAAGGGGACGAGGCAGAGAAAGAAAAAGGGGACGAGGCAGAGAAAGAAAAAGGGGACGAGGCAGAGAAAGAAAAAGGGGACGAGGCAGAGAAAGAAAAAGGGGACGAGGCAGAGGGGCGAGGCAGAGGGGCGAGGCAGAGAGGGGCTAGCGAGAAAAGGGGGCTGAGGGCATCCTGCGTCAATGACGTCGGGTCGATGTTCCTCGAAGGCCTCCGTCAAGGGTGACATCACCAGATGTTATTAACAGGACGCACGGCACCCGTAGCCTCAGTTTATGATTTTTCCTCCATAACGTGTGACATGCTTGTATACAATGCCTGCTTGACTGCACATAGCATTGAGGGAACGTAAGCTGCAACAGCATAGGAAATTCTCCAGAGGGGCAGGCTGTGAGGGTGATGTGGAATGTGTTGGAGAAACATCCAGTCAAAACAACGTTACCAGTTGGTAAGTAACTTGTTCTTCGAATGGATTGTGTCCCCCAATGTATTCCACATCTTTGACAGACTCCCAAAGCAGTACCAGAAAATGGAGGAGGGAAAATAATAATGTACAATACCCAACCAGGTGGCTTAATAAAGAACCAGTTTACCAAAGGCCATATCTTGACCATGCAGCATATCCAGGGAGTAATGTTTGACAAAGGTATGGATAAAAGCCCATGTCGCTGCGTCACAAATATTCCTAATAGGAACTCCCCGCGGCAGGGCTGTGGAAGTAGCCACACCCCTAGTGGAATGAGCTTGCAACCCTTCAAGAGGGTCCTTACCCGTAATCTGTAACATTCAGTAATGGTGAGGATAATCCACCTGGACAAGGTCTGTTTGGTAACAGCCTGGCCCAATCAGTGTCCAGCATACCCCACAAGGAGTTGATCATCCACTCTGACCCTGGACATTCTAGGAATATAAAAGCACAGAGCTCTCCTAGGGTACAAACTATGGAGTCGCTCCTCTTCCTTACCAGGATGAGGAGGAGGATAGAAAGCAGGAAGTACCACTTTCTGGCTCTGATGAAACTCAGACACTACCTTAGGTAGAAAGGATGGAAGTACCATACCCTCAGTACAACCCTATCCTTAGGAACACAGTAAAGGGTGGCTTAGATGAAAGTGCCTGCAATTCACTCAGTCTGCAAGTGGATGTAACCGCAACCAAGAAAACAGTCTTGAAAGACAACAGTCTCGGAATGGCCATTAGGCTAATGTCTTCGAATATCAGAGGGCTCAGTAACTACACGAAGGCACGCAGGGTCATCGCCTACGTCCAGAGGCACGGGGTCAAGATTCTTTTCTTACAGGAAACCCATGCCCTCGCACAATTATCATCCTCTCTTGCCCCGTCATGGGGCCCTAACAAATATTACACTGCGTTCTCCTCACAATCCAGAGGTGTCCTCACCTTGATTCACAAGTCCTTGGAGTTCTCCCTTCGCACCAGCCACATAGACACCCAGGGTAGATATGTGATACTACACCGTTTCCTCGCCAATGCGGAGTGCCTGCTGGTCAACACATACGCCCCTTGCATGGATGCACCCGATTTTTTTGATCACATCCTTGATATCCACCTTGGCTATGTTGGGGTTCCCATCATATGGGGGGGGGGGAGACATGAACCTGATCCTAGACCCCGGTGTTGCACCCAGAACATTGTCCAGGGCCGCTCGCTGCCTCCATGCACACATGCTCACTGCCGGACCGGTGGACCGGTGGACGCCTGGCGGGCACTCCACCCTATGTCAAAAGAGTTCACATTTTACTCCTCCGTCCATGACAGTCACTCGAGGATTGATCTTTTCCTTCTCTCTGCGGGGCTCATGGGCAAAACACTCACCTCACAGATTCTCCCTCGCACACTCTCCGATCACTCCCCGATCACGTTGGACATCTCCCTACACCCAGCCCTCCCTCTGCATTCTAACTGGAGGTTCAAATCTGACGCACTACACGACAGTCTTCAAGGCTGACATTCTTGCAGACATCACCTTGTTTTTCGATAGCAACAAACGCCATGACACAACGGACGGGGTGAGATGGGAGGCCTTTAAGGTTTTCATCAGGGGCATGTGCATCTCCAGAGAGGCCGGGGTCCTGAAAGATATTAGAAACTCTCTGCGCCGTTCTGAGTCCAGGCTTGGGGAGCTAGAGCGCGAATATGCGGCCACTCCCTCTCCGTCCATACTGGCACAAATTAGAACTGAACTGGACTCGTTCGAGGCCTTCGCCCACAGCGAGATAAGATACCTTGCCCGCCCCAGGATGGCCCGAAAGTACAGTGAAGGAGAGAGACCAGGCCGTAGTCTTGCCCGCCTCGCCCGTGCCAAGGGAGGCAGGGCTCGAATTAATTGTGTCATTGACAACGACGGAGTGCGACACTGGTCTGACCGGCCCATTCTCGAGACCTTTGCAGGGTTCTATGCAACCCTCTATGCCCACCAACCAGATCACAGCCCGCGAGAGTTGGACGACCTTCTGAACCGTATCCCAAAGTCCCTTGTATCCCTTGCCACTAAAGAACAACTAGATGCTCCCTTCACTCTTGAAGAGATCACCGCTGTCATTTCGGCCCTCCCTAAGGGGAAGCCCCCGGCCCAGATGGCCTGTCCGCCGAGTTCTATCAAGAACATGTTGCTCTCCTTGCCCCGCGCCTTCATGAGGTTTGGGAGGAGTCGCTGCGCCTTTCCACCCTCCCCCGGTCCCTGCGCGAGGCTGTCATCACTGTGCTTCCTAAGCCGGGCAAGCCCCCGGATGAGTGCGGCTCTTACAGACCTCTATCCCTTATCAATACCGACACCAAGATCTTCGCCAAAATCATAGCAAATAGGTTCCTCCCTATCATGAAATACTTGATTCACCCAGACCAGAGCGGATTTGTTCCCGCCCGCTCCACTGCCTTAAACATCCGGCGGCTATTCAACGTCATCTCTAGAATTGATCCCCAAGCCAACGCGGTGGCCGTGACATTAGACGCCCAAAAAGCGTTCAACATGGTTTCGTGGCAATATCTGTGGGCGGTCTTGGGAAAGATGGGGGTTGGCCCATATATGATGTCCTGCATTAAACTACTATACACTGACCCAGTGGCCAGAGTCCTGGTTAATTCTCGTCTGTCGGCTCCCTTCTGCCTCCACAGAGGGACGCGACAGGGGTGCCCCTTCTCCCCCTTGTTATTCGCTATGGCCATCGAGCCCATGGCTGATAGTGTACGAAACAACCACGGTCGTAAAAGGATCCGCCTGCGGGATACTCCGAAATTTTATCACTGTACGCCGATGACGTGCTTTTATATATCAGAGACCCCTCGGTCCACCTCGACCCGATCATGTGTGAAATTATCAAAATCGGCACATTCTCGGGCTTCACCATAAATTACTCTAAATCAGAAATCTTTCCCCTCACTCCCGCAACCTCCCAGCCAGCATGCAAAATCCCTCTCAAATGGGCTCCCGAGGGTATCAAATACTTAGGGGTCCAGGTGTCCCTCTCAAAATCCTCTTTATTGTCTGGTAACTACGGGGCTGCCGCACAATACGCCCACACCAAGATGGCGTAACCTCCCCCTCTATCAGGGAGACTGTCCCTAATAAAGATGATTATCGTCCCTAAACTTCTGTACGTATTCGCCAACATTCCTCTTTGGCCCGGGAAACAATACTTTGCGGGCCTGCACTCAGAGTTTGCCCGTTTTCTTTGGCACTCAGGGGCGATGCGCAGGAAGTGGCAGCACATGACCCTTCCTTACGAGAGGGGTGGCTTCAGTGCACCTGATCTCACCCGGTACTGGACGGCCGTTCAGGCCCAGCACGCTACATATTGGTAGCACCACCAGGAACTCCTCCCCCGCATGTCAAACTTGAAATACTAGCGACCGAGGAGGTGAATGTCATGTCCTTGATTCTATTTCACTCATACCGAACGCAAGCTCCAGCTGATCCAGTGGCCTCCACGATTAAGGCATGGCCGCAGATTCTGCCGCCTGGCTCGCGCTCCCCCCGTACTACAAATGGCTTCCCCTCTGGTCTTTCCCAGGCCTCACCCCCACACAGGATAAGCTCCTCATACGCCACTGGTCGGACTTGGGATACAGATCATTCTCCGACCTGTTCCCTGATGGGAAATTCATCACCCCAGATACGTGGAGGCCTGGGCACTCCAGATCCCCACTCGAGCTGCTACAATACTTCCGCATTAGAGCGGCAGTTCAGGACATGTGGCCCTCATACCCAAACGAACCCCCTGAGTCCCCAGAGGTCTGCTACATAGCCAATTCTGCTGGTGCCAGGGGTATTGTCTCCTCCTTGTATAAAATGCTGATGGCCCATGCGAGTGAATCCCCCCCACACTGCTCGTGATGCCTGGAGCCGGGATCTGGGATTGGACATCACAGATGATATGTGGTCCAAGATGTGCATACATACTCACAAGGTCTCTCTCAATTCTAGAATTAGATGTATCCAATACAAGCTGCTCAATCGCCTATATTACACCCCCTATGCGATTGGAAAATTTGCCCGGGATCAATCCCACCCCTGCCAAAGATGCAGATCTAACGAAGCGGACCACGCACACATGTTCTGGTCCTGTGGGGCATTGGCCCCGTTCTGGAACGCAGTGCTTGAAACCCTCTCTGAAATTGTTGGGTTCTGCGTAGACCCTGAACCCATGTCTTCTGTTTGGGCTCTGGGAGGGGACTGAAGCGAAACGGGTAGCTAAGTTTTTGAATGTGGCGGCGAGTGTGGCCAAGAAATGCATTCTGCAATGCTGGAAGCGCAGGTCCCCACCCCTCCCTGGAGATGTGGCTGAAGGCCCTCACCTGGACACAATCCTGCGAAGAAGACTACGTCAACATGCTGCCTAGCAACGCTCGTCCTAAACATATATGGACAGAATTTTGTAGTTACTTGAACAGTAAGGTGGACTTGGAACTATCATCCCCTCCTTCTCCTGATCTGGGGGCTGATCTCGCCATGTGATGCACGCCTCTAATGTATCGTACCTCTGTTGGGATTGTATCTGACCTTCTGTAGTACTTATGCTTCATCATCCATGCTACAATATGAAATGTGTGTCACTGTCTTAATATGCACTGTACTGTCTGCTACTTCTTGCCAATAAAGAAAAGTTTAAAAAAAAGAAAGACAAGAGTCTCAAAGGACAAGAGTGCAAAGATTCAAAAGGAGCACCCATCAGGAATTTCAAGACCATATTCAGATCCCAAACTGGCACCTGAAACGGAGACGGCGGGAACACATTAGTGAGCCCTTTTAGAAATTGGGAAATCAATGGAATCTTAAAATAAGAACATTCTTTAGACGAGCACTTGAAGATAGACAGCGCCGCCAGGTCACCTTTAATGGTACCCACTTGAAGGCCCCTGTGGGCCAAAGAAAGCAAGAAAGACAGAACCATAGGAATGGAACACTGAAAAGGATCGACATTGTGTCCTCTGCACCAGTCACAAAACCTACACCAACGGTACAGGGATTTGGTTGCAGGCCGCCTGGCCGAAAGCAACACCCATCACGTCATCCGGGAGGTCCCAATCCTTAGATCTCAACCTTTCAGATACCAAGCGTGAAGGTTGAGAGTCTTGACCTCTGGATGGAGAACCAGAACCCCCTCTCCCCCCTCGTGCAAGAGAAGATCCTCTCAGTAGGGAAGAAGGCGTGGAGGCCAGATGGACATTACTAGAAGGTCTGGCTACCAAGCTCTCCTGGCCCAATCCGGAGCAATGAGGATCATGTGCGATCCGAACCTCTGCAACCTCCTTAACACTTGAAGAATGATGGGGACTGGAGGAAACGCGTACAGAAGCGGGAATGACCAATCCACAACTGAGGCGTCTCCCAAGGCTCCTCTCGGAGGAAATTCCCTTGAGCAGAATCTCTCGCACTTCCGGTTGGCACTGGCTGCGTAGAGATACACTTGTGGGGTTCCCCAAAGGGAAAAGATCTCCAGAAGGACTTTCTGAGCCAACTCCCACTCATGAGAGATCACGCTCTGCCTGCTCGGAGCGTCCGCCGCCGCATTCTCCTCTCCGGCCAGATGTACTGCCGAGAGTGATATTCCCTGTTGGATTGCCCCTAACCAGAGCTGCATTGCCTCTATGCACAATGGGAGTGACCCTACACTCCACCCACTTTTTTTGTTTTTGCGTTGTCTGTCATGATCAGGACACTCCCCCCCCCCCCCCGCACAGACGGCAGAAAAGCCTTGAGGGCCAGCCTGATGGCCCACAGCTCTAACAGGGTGTCCAGTCATAATTTCGAAAACATAATTTCGAAAGTCAAAAAAGTCGAATCAAAAATGTCGAAAAAAAAAATGTCGAATTGTTTTTTTTTTCGATATTTTTTTTGGGCTCTAGTTTCTGTGAAAATAGGTAAAAATAAAAAAAAAGGGGGGTTGGGGGGGAACCCCCCCATTTCGAAAAAAAAACATCATTAAAAAAAAATTCGATTTTTTTTTTCGACGGTTTTTTTTCGACTTTTTGACTTTCGAATATTTTGTATTCGAAATTATGTCTATGAACCCTCTAACAGGTTGATGTGGAGTTTGGACTCCGACGGAGACCAACAACCGCTGGCTGTCAAAATCGTCAGCATGAGCTCCCCATCCTGTGAGGGAAGCGTCCGTCACTACAGTCACCTCTGGCCACAGTTGCCAAAACGGCTCCCCCTTCATCAGGTTCCCCTCGCTGGCCCACCACAGAATATCCTGTGAGACAGAGTGGAATCTGAATGGGATCCGACATCTGGCCTGCGAATCGTGACCACTGCATCTTGAGGACCCATTGCAGGGATCTCATCCTCAGCCCGGCCTCTGGCACCAGAACACTGCAGGATGCCATGAGGCCGAGCAACCTTAAGAATTCGAAAAAGCCAGGAGAGACTGGGCATGTTGACATTTTTCCACCATCTGCACAATGTGATGAGCCCTCACCTTTCCCAAGGACATGTCCAACACAGCACAGATGTACTGAAGCTGTTGGGAATGTGTCAGATGAGACTGCGTGAAATTGACGGAGAAGCCCAGCTTGTGGAGGGAGCACCAGGTGAGACAGATGATCTATCCCTTGCTCGGATCATCCAGTCGTCCAGGTAGGGGTAGACGCGAAGCCCCCCTCCCCTTCGCCTGAAATAAGCAGCCACCACCATCATTAGCTTGCTGAAGACCTTCGGGCGGAGGTCAATCCAAATGGCAGGATCCGAAATTGAAAGTGCGAGCTGCCAGCATCAAACCTCAGGTACTTTCTGTTCTTTGGATGAATCAGCACATGAAAGTAAGCATCCTGTAGGCCCAGAGACACCAACCAATCCTGAAGTCGAAGGGCCTGGAGGACTTGAGAAGAGTGACCATCTTGAACTTCAACCAACGCGAGTCCAAATGGGTCTCAATCCCCGGTCTTTCTTTGGAAACAAAAAAATATGGGGAATACCATCCCTTGTTCCTCTCCGCAACAGGCAACAGTTCTATAGCGCCTTTCTCCAGCAGGGTCAAGATTTCCTCCACAAGGAGTGGATACAGAAGCTTCTAAGAGACATTCCCCGGTGGATTGTCGTAAAGCCGCTTTAGGAAGGGAAGGCAGTAGCGGTGGGCTATTGTATCCAGAACCCACGCATCCGAAGTAATAGCTCGCCATTCTTAGAGATGCTAAGACAGTCTGCCCCCAACCGGCGAACAATGGAACATGGCCTCATAGTTTTGGAGTGGCTGTGGCAGCGCCTGAAGGCAAAGAGGCAGCTGCCTGAGCGGCTTTGGCACCCCCATTTCCTCGACCACCACAGGTACTTTTACGTTGACCCCTTTGACTGGCGGCTCCTTTCATCCTACCAAAAGAGTAGTAGGGAAAGGAACCTCCCCTCCACTGCTGTCCCCTAGGACGAAAAGGGGGAGGTTGACGCACAGCTGCGCTCAAAGATTTAGCCGCAGCTTTTGAGGTCTGCACCCTCTCAAGGCTCTCGTCAGCCTTGCTGCCACACAAATGCGTGCCATCAAAGGGCATGTTCAAAAGACAGGCTTGCACAACCGCAACCTTGCAAATCTGCCTATAACGGTACTCGCAGCCATGGACCGGCTAACGCGGTCGGCCGTGTCCAATCCAGACTGAAGAGATTCACACATGGCATCCTTCCCATCTTGTAGGAACCTATCCCTTTCTTCCCCTTCAGGAATATGCTCAGCCACTAGAGAAACAATTCCACAGAGTGTGTGAAAATCTTGCGAAGGCAAAAGTGGAGTTGGCCGACTTCAGCGCCATACTCCCCGCAGAAAACACTTTGCGTGCCCAACCATCGAAGCGTTTGTCATCCCTATCAGGAGGGATGATAGGGTACGCCGCCTGCCTCGAGGTGGACGTAGCCGCCTGAACCACCAAACTCTTGGGAGTGGGGTGAGAGGAAAGGTAGCTGGGGTCGCTACTGGAGGGCAGTATTTTTTAGTTAACGACTTGTTAACCGCTGGAAGAGATTCCGGTGTCTGCCAAGCAGCCGCCACCCTTTTCTGCAACATCAAAGGAAAAGGTAATACTGGGTCAGAGGACGTACACTGATTCAAAATATCAGTTAAATCATCCTGAAGAAAAGCTTCCGGAGGACTACACCAACCAAGATACTCAGTGACCCTAGCCATCAGTCTCCTATAGGATGACTCAGCATGAGCCCCAGGCTCAGGTCTGCCAAAATCCACCTCAGGAGAATTGTCCAAGCCACTGGCATCATGAAGAGATTGGCATAACTCTTCCACCCGACTGTCCCCGGACCAGACAGGAGCTACATCAGGCTCAGTGTCAAATTCCAAATCTGACCCCTCTTCATTCTCATAGATATCATCCAGAGGAGAAAGAACCCCTGCCTCGGGACAGAAGAGGGACTGGAATCCATAACAGGCCTCACAGACTAGGAATTACCCTTCCTTGGAGGATCCACAGTACCAGGACCTCCATTGGCAAATTTTGGCCAAAAGGCCCCAAAGGCATCGAGGGCACGGACGGCTTTGGCCTCGACAAAGGCGCCGACAGCACCGAGGGCTGGTGTGAAGGTAAAGCTTAGACATCCGTATCTGAAGGACACAGCGCAGACCGAGTAGACACCGACCTCGAGCCCCTACCAGATTTTTGATGTTTGCCGTGGACGAAGACCGAGATCTGGAAGCAGCACGTCTCTGGTGATCAACCTGAACCTTGTCCAAACGGGACCTCGAAGGTTCCCGATGAGAATGGCGCCGAGGACCCGATCCCGAAGGCGCACGAGTCACGGACCAAGACCGTTCCTTGCCGGCTTCTTCCAAAGGCGTGGACGAACTGTGCCCTGCGATTGAAAAATCACCAGCATCTGCTCCGTGAAGGCTGCCCATTCCTCTGGAGTCAAGGACTCTTTCCTCGCGGCACCATCCTCCGAGGAGGACGGGGGAAGGCGACCGGCGACGGCACTTCCGAGAATGCAGAGACGAGGAAAACGAATGGCAGGAACCACGAGATCCCCGGGACTCCTTCCAACCAGGAGAGTCGCCCCTCGAATAGTCGATGGACATCCCCCTTAGCAGCTTTACGGGACTTACTGGGTTTAGAACCCCTACCTGCCTGTAACTTCCCCTTACGCTTAGCCATCAGCGACTGGCATTTGGAACAGTCGTCGGTGTCATGAATCTCTCCCAGACACCACAAACAAATGCTATGCCAGTCCGTAAGCGACATCTTAGACTTGCAGTCCCGGCAAGTCAGACTGCGGATTCGGAGGGTTCAAAGAAGAAGACATTCACGAGGAATACACAAAGCACTCCAAGTCTCCGAAGCAAACACATTTGTGGAAAAAAACAGAACCGAGGCTACGTGCGCCGTGCATCCTATTTATAACATCCGGTGCCGTCGCCCTCGACTGAGGCCTTCGAGGGACATCAGTCCGACATCATCGACGCAGGACGCCCTCTGCTGAAAAATGTCCAATGTAACACAGATGTGGACATTACATGCCAAAGATGTGGAATACGTTGGCAAACACAATCCATTCGAAGGGCACAAGAGATCTTCTTCTGCAAATTGTGTATTCGCTGGTCTAGACCTACCTTGATCTCCACTCTCTCCTTCCTCGCTTCCAATCTGGCTTTTGCCCGTGTCACTCTACCTAGACCGCACTCCTTTCTGTCACTAACTCACTTCTGTTGGCTTGTTATACCAAACATTGTTTTCTCCTGGTACTTCTAGATCTGTCAGCAGCCTTGGATACTGTCGACCACTCTGGTTTACTCACATCACTTGCTCCTCTTGGTTCCAAAAACGTAATTCTTGACTTATTTCTCTCCTATCTCTGTAATCATACAGATTATTTTTCTTGGGCTGGAGTCACACTACCTTCCCCCTTCAACATGGTGTATATCTCAGGGTTCTGTCTTGGTCCCCTTCCCTTTTCTTTGTATACAATCCACTTTCCTCTAGTACCACCTCATTTGGTCTATACCACCATTTCTAAGTGGACAGCTTTTTCTTTCTTTCTCTTCTTTCACACCTGCTATTCACGAGACTCATCCTGCCTTCTTACCATCTAGTCTAGGATTTTGCACCATTTCCTTTATCTTAACTCTTCCAAGGCTGAGGTTCTCTTTCCCACATCCTCTGGTTCCTCCTGAATTCATCTTGTTTTCTCCCAACTCTCCATTTTATCCTCCACTCGCAATCTTGGTGCATACATTGATTCCTCCCTTACCTTTTCATATCTCTGCACTTTCACGTTGATTTCATCTTTTCAACCTCCCGAAAGCTAGACAGTGTCTCTCTTTTCTGCTACGAAACGACTGGTCTTCTCCCTTGTTTTTTCTCGCTTCTTCTACAAGTCCACTCTTCTTCTTGGCATTCCGGCTTCCCCATCTTGCTTCTCTCTGCTCCATCTACAACTCTTCCATCCACCATCTCTTCTATCTTCGAGAATCTATTTGCCCTTCTCTAGCACCTCCTTGAATTAAGACTGATAGCATAGTTACCTACCTTTAAGAAGAGACTTAAGACGCTGCACTTTTGTTAGTATTTTCCCCTATTCCAACCTCTGCTATATTCATCATTTGATTTTCAATCATGCTTTTTGTCTTTCACTTTGGTGCCTTGAGGTTTTCAGCGCATTACACAATTTAAGAATAATCACCCGCGCACGCACCCGAGCGAGTCCCGTTGAGTCCCGCTTTGCCGTGACGCTCTGCTTCAACCCTGTGGACTTGTGACTACGTTTACCAGCAGGTGAACCTGAGAACCAAAGAAACTGCATTCATTTTTATTTTACTAACTGAGCTCCTCCACTCATACTCTGTTTACCTTTGTTTAGGCTCTCTGGTATCGCTCAGGAGGCAGGTGCTTAAAAGGAGAAAACCGTGCACACCACGCGCGTGCACCCGAGCGAGTCCCGTTGAGCCCCGCTTTGCCGCGGCGTTTGGGGCTCAACGGGACCCAGAAAGCTGCCTTTGTTCCTCTCGTGCTAAGGTTAGAAAACACTGAGTTTGTGACTGACTTATTACTTGGCGGCACTCCGTTCCCTTTTGATCTCATGGTTTTCAAACCAAGCGGTCCTTATCGCCTTACGACAGCCATGCCTTCTAACATACGGCAACGGATCATGACCGAATCCCAGTCGCTACAGGAGGATTGTCCTGCAGAAAGCACAGCAGCCAACCTGTGTTCAACCCCCATACAGTGTTCCTCCCAAACCAAATCTAAATCTAAGGACAAGACAAAAATGGCTCCCAAGGACAATGTGGACATTCGAAAATATGGTTTTGGCATTGTGAATAATGCCGTCTCAGCAGCCTTGGCCTTTATTGATGCGTCTCAAGTCGCCACAAATAATGGCACTATTGCTTTGAACCCTGATATGTGCATGGATGACTGTGCTTTGCCCATTTCGAATATTGACACACACCCGGAAGAAAATTCTAAGACATCCAAAATGTCTCTCTCTCTGACAGACAGCATGCTTTTACGAAATGCACCATCGGGGGTACCACGCTCAGTGGTTCCCGTAATGCTTGAAACCTCTAAAGAGGCTGTAATTGAACTTGACACCAATAACTCGTGTTTCTCGGCCAGGACAGATGGCTCTAACCTTTCTCAATCACCTGATATGTTCCGGCGCTCTGACTGTAAAATCAGTGCTGGACGTGTCCTACATCCCTCCGACTCCTCGGAGAACACGCGATGATCCAGCGATCCCGGCAAAAACTTCTCATTCACATAAAAGCTCTCATTTGACGCTTGAGGTAATGAACATCGCCCTTATGGCCCTTGCTAAGCTATTTGATTCGGTTGATAGCACACTGAAGTGTCTGACAATTTTGACTCACTCAAATCCGATCAAATGAAACTGTCAATCAGTGTTAACCATTTATGTGGTGATACCAACACAAAATTAAATAATGTAGTCAACCTACAAAAAGAAATAGCCCAGTCTCTGGCCCAGAAACAACTTCCAAAAATGAAAGATAATGCGACATATGTAAATGTGTTCACTCAAACACTTGAGGATCCAGACTGCCAAATTGTAGAAATTATTCCGGATTCACAAACACATCAGCATTTATCTCCAACTACTCACACACATAATACAGAGACAGCCATCCCTTTTGTTGCAGGCATTATAATGGAAAAAATTGCGTCTACCTCCTCTTATATGGCTCCATCTAATAATCGCCAGTCAAATCAAACAGACATTTTTTAAAATGTGGATCAAGCGTCCAAATCGACATACTCCGTTTTTGATTTAAGAGATGCAAACCAGGCTGCAGGAAAGACAAACTCCAAAAAATAGTGTCAACAGCCAGCACAAAAAAGAAAATATCAAAAAATGTGAAAGCTTCGAAGCTGGTGATCTCATCCTCCACCAAACAATTCATTAACAACTTAACACGGGCTAATAGCAGATCGATAGTGGCCTCGAGCCTCATAACTAAAAAATATCTTGCTCTAGCCAATCTCAAAAAAGTAAGCATCTGGAGTCTTGCCCCTCCCCAAGAGTAATATTAGATCACCCTCCGCTAGATGAATTGATTGAACTGGCCGAAAGTCATCTCCCACCCAAACATAGTAAATCTGTGAGTGTATCTTTGAAACTACATCAATGCCTTCTCGTGATTCTGGAGGTGACAACACTGAACCTTCCAAAGATGCTGTAGTATCAAGGCAAACCTTAAGACACGAAATTGATCTGTACCTTGAAACTCGAAAATTTGAACCCCTAATGTTTCCCATTATAACCAATGGCCCAGCTAAATCCACCATTGTTTCCTCCTCTGAATTACTACCAAAGCTGTTTCCCAGAGATACTCAAAATATCACTGCGAAGCAAGTCTCCTTTGCTGAGTCGGTACCTAATGCTGTGGAGAGCCCAGCTCAGGCTTGCATCTCTAACAACTCCCTCTCGCAAACAGATCTGGATGAAATTAAAGATTCCATTGCTCGCCTGTGGATGCTCAATACTAAATCGCATCTTGGGTCTCCACCAAACAAAAAGTCTGGTAAAAATCAATCAAGCTTACAATATCCAGACATTCGCGTAGATGCCCCATTGGGCAACTCGCCTCGCAAACAGAGCACACCATCCTCTAAGAAGATCTTGGCTAAAGCAGAAAATAGACATCCTTTGACACTCACTTGTCGACATGACCTATCCTTATCAAGCTTCCAACCTGATCTAGACAAAAACAGTCAGCCACTATTGACTTTATTTTTGTCTCAAGAGGCCTTTTTGAACATACCACCGATTTCGCGGTTAAACCATCTGAACATAGTGACCATCGCCCGCTAACTCTTAAAATGGTGTTGTTTCTTGCTCCAGCTGCGAAGAGACACTCACTTAAGGCGTGTTCGAAATTAACAATTCTCTAAATAAGCTAAAATGGTCAAACCAGTCTTTACTATGCTATCGTGACCATTTAAAGACTTATGAAGATACAATTAGTGCACCTGCTAAAGTAAATAATGTGGCTCCTTTCGATCTAATGCAACTATATGCCTCCAAGCAGAATGTTAACCTGAATATACCACAAGTATCTGACAATGCAGTCCGTATCAGGAAGGCTCAGTTTAAAAAACAGAAAAGCAAGTTCGAAATGTATTACCAGCTCTGAAAATTGCTGCATTAAGATCCATCAAAACTGCTTATAGAAACTGGCTATTGGAATACAAATCCACAAAATACCAAAAAGATGGAGAAACCATGCTCTATCAGATCCAAGGTAAAAACACAGCGCAAATTTGGCAATTACTCAACTCTGTCACCAATGCGACTCAACTCTCTTCGCACATAAATTGGGTGTCAGAAAATGACTGGTCACTCCATTTTACTTCTCTGTATGCTTCTCCAACTTCACCCGGGACCCTGGACATGCTCTACTTCCTTTGATCTTAAATTTGATGAGGACGACATTTATTACTTTATTAACACAGCTAGCATGTCCAGAGCCCCAGGTCCGGATGGACTTTCAAATGCTGTATTAAAGAAGAACATTGATCTATGGGTTCCTATTTTATATTCACTATTTCGACAAATCATCCGTTATCAAGAAATTCCGAAATCTTGGACCCACTCTATCATTGTTCCAATTCACAAAAAAGGAAATAGGCAAAACCCAATGAGCTATCGTCCTATAGCGCTTTTGGATGTCTCTGGAAACATCTTCTGCAGACTAGTCCTGTGAGACTTAAACACCTGATCTCTCCTACACAAACGAAGAGACCCGTTTCAAACTGGGTTTGTGGCAGGTCTTGCTACTAGTATTAACCGAACAATCCTCAATGCCATTAAATCCTCTTATGCTACGCGGAAGCAACCACTATATGTACCATTCGTGGACTCGCATGGCGTTTGATTCTGTAGATCGCATTTTGCTTTTGAGGAAATTGGTGAATTATGGCTGTCCTAAAGAACTGATAAAAATTGGGAGCCTGTGACACTCAAATACATACGTACAAGACTGCTAGAGGATTGAAGCAAGGCTGAATACTTGCTTCAACCCTGTTCAACTTATTTCTACTGGATATAGCTGATGAATTTGCAGCTGTTAATCTGATCCCCCAAAGCTCGGAAATCAAGCTATTGCATGACTCCTCTATGCGGATGATCGAGTCTTGATTTCCCAAACTCCATCTGGACTCCAAACTTTGCTCAATGTGCTTGGCCGGTATGCCTCAGTAAATCTCACTGTGAACCAAAACAAAACTTAAATTGTTATTCTTGGCAAGCCCAAAGTATCAACTCAAAATAAATGCCAATCGCTGATATGTAATAACACATTACAAGTTGCATCTGAATATAAATATTTGGGGCTACACTTTAAAAATTCCATTTCAGAAAAATCGCTTGAATTAACAATTCGACTTAAATTAACCAGGCTCATTTCCCAAGCTAAAATCATTCATGCAAAATTCGGTAAATTTACTTGCACTCCGATTATGAGCTTTTACCAGCAAAAAGTGCTACCCGTTATTACATACGGGTTACAATCTTTGTTAGCCAGAACCTCCAAATTCTGGAATGTCCTAGAAGCTAAATTTTGGAAGAGCATACTTGGGCTTCCACAAAGCACTCCGAATATGCTCTTAAAATGTAAACTGGGTTATTGTCAATACATGTCCAAGTCACTTGGAAAATGTGTACCCTATTAAGGAAATGTATTATGGGCACATCTAATCGAGACAGTCTAGCCATTCTAGCCAATTATTTGCTGACCTTGTCTCAGACGTTTCCCTTAAAATGGAGAACACGCAACTCAAATGCCCTTGAAGAGGCAAATATCTCGATTGATCTACTTGTTACCAATCCGAATCGTGCAAAGATCAAACTTTACCAAGCTGATTGTCTTTCACGCAAGAAAGAAGCCTTGAATTAAAGGACTTTAACAGAACTCTCTTTGGTCACAAACAATTCCGCAGCATGGCAGATTACCTTGTTAGATGGCCATCACCATATTTGAGACTAAAAATTCTAAGGTTTTGTCTTAATCTTTGGCCGGTCAATCAAGTTTTGCTAAGACGTGGACTTGTTACCAAGGAACTGAGTTTCTGTCATTTCTGCAAAGACCTATCCTCCATTTAAACACTTGGTCACATTATAATGCACTGTAAAGCCTTTATCTTACAACAAACTAAACTTGATAAATGCTTGACTCAGAAATATGCAGATCGCTCTTATGATGAAATATGGGCTGAAATGTTTGGTTCTAGAAAAAGATCTGTAAGGATTGCAACAATACAAATCCTTGATGCCGCTTTTCCTTTTGAAGGAAAGTCTCTCACTGCTCTAAAATGAAACATACTATAAGCATATTTTGAGGGGAAAATGGAAAATGCTTTTATACTTTGCCATAAGGATCTTCCTGATCTCTTGTTTTTAAGAAATGATCGCACAATGAACAAGAAGTAATAATTGCACAATGAACAATAAGAAAACATGTAAACTTAGTGTCTATTGATACATGTGTTTTTTCTCCTTTTTACTGATGAATATTTGTAAAGTTGTAATTTCAACTAAATCAAATAAAAAATTAAAAAATAATAAATTCACTGGCTTACTTTCCACTCTGTTCGTCACAAGGAGGGGTAGCCGACTAGTTGAGACATACTATAACTTCTGTATGTAGTTAGTTATATTAAACTTGGTGTATACAACATTTCACCAATGATTAATCCTAGTGATGTAATCTAGAACCCCCTGGGGAGGTGTGGACAAGACAATGTAAATTGTATTGTATGGGTATGATCCATGTTATTTAAGAGAGCCCACTCTATTAAGGTACAGTTTTATTTAATTATTATTGCACTCCATTTTCTTTATCAAAACAGTAAAAGCCAAAATCAAATTGGGAAAGCAAAAAGGTACAGGCAACAATAGAGCATAAGTCTCAGACCTGTTCAGTAAGCAAAGAAATAAAGTAACCAAAAAAACAAATTAACTAGATAGTGATAATAAATTTTAGACCAAATCTCTGCGTAACATCGCTTGAGTGGTAAAATTCTTTACCAAAAACAGCAGAGGTACATTTGCATTAATTACAAAAAGATAAACAATTTTGTTCCCCATCCAGGGAATTCTGCAACAAGAGCAAAGCAGGACAGACTGGTGCGTGTTAGTAACTGGTGTACATTTGCATATAGGTAAGGAGCAATTTTCCTTGCAATATCAATTTATGAGTCCTGTATAGTTGTACACTAATTTTTCGATCTATGAGTGACCAATCCGCAGTCGGTCACTTTCCATTCTGGCCTGCTCTTCAACTTCCTTTGTATGGTCTTCAAATCCTTTCAGTCTTGCTCCTCTGCATCTATCCTCACTTATTTCTTTCTAATCGCTCTTTTTGCTCTGAATCTATTCCTCCTCACTGTGCCTCTTCTCGCTTTTGCTCTTGTTCTTTACTCGCACCTCTTCATTGGAACACGGCTCCCCTTTCTCTTCGTGCTCTCTTGTCCTACTCTCACCTCAATCATCATTTGCTTTCGTCATAATATTATTTCCTTTAAGTTTTGTCATTTTCTTTTATGTTGTACCATAATAACTTTGTGAATCAATTTGGCGTAAAGCTCTACATAAATGGAATTAAAATACAAATACATAGACATAGGGAAACTAGTTAGATGAAAGGGTGAAGAGGTCACTCTGGGAGAAGCCTTTATGGACATTGGAACAGAAGGAGTACTCCTATCATCCTGTGGAGAAGCCTCTAGACATCCACCAGTGCCAACACACGCAGAACATTCAGCAAAGCAGGATCGTTCCTACAGCCATTGGCGGATGGGGGTTGATGAGGTGTAGGTGAGTGCCTTGGCCAGCATGGGATTTGGAATCAGATTGAAATCCATGCCAATTATCAGTTTGCCCTCCACGAAAGCCACAGGATGGGAAGTAGAGACTTCGGAGACCTGTGTTGATCATTATTTAGGAGGTACAAGGAAGCCAGAGTGACCCTTTTCGGGGGAGGACTCGTTCATCAGGGTGATTCAGGAAGTCCTTTTTTTAAAAAAGGGGTATCTTTTCCTATCAAGATTGGCACACTCTCAAAGCGGAGACAAAGTATCATTTTGAAAATTACCTGCTTTTCAACCCGATTCTGTTCTGCGGAATCAGGTGGGTTTCTTGAATCATAATCAAATCCACACAGGATGTCTGGAGTCTGCCCAACAAAGACCTCCTCTTAACAGGAGAATTCAGGCCCTGCGTGTTGAGAGTTGCTATAGTAAGTTTTTCTGCCTCGGTCACGTGGACCCAGTATTCCGAGAGGGAGATCGGCAAGGCCACATTAACAGAGATAAACTACTTCAGCTAAGCAATGACCGAAAGGGTAGAGTGAAGGAGAAAGGGGGACTCCTGATCAGTAATAGGTCCCTGAACGGGCCAGAAACCAGGCAGGCATACAGACATGTGGTCAGGAGGAATCGGACCAACAAGACAAAAGGGGCTTTGGGGCTCAGAAAGTTGAGCCAATCAGCAAGCTAGAGTATGGTGGCCCGAGATGGAGCGTTAGGGACAACCAGTGCCCTGCGGCCCCTTGACCTAAGGACTTTGGACTAAGTGGCAGCCCAGGATGGGCAATCACCACGCTGGTCCCCGTTGTGGTCGAATTCGAGGGAGACATGTATAAGGGTTCATGATAGTCACCTCTTGCATCATAAATGGCTTCCTTTCCATATTAAGGGAGCAGATGATGGCACATGGGAAGCCTCAGCAATATTTCAGGCCTTTGTCCCATAGCCAAAGTGTGAAGTCCCGAAGAGTCCACCCTTGGCCAAAGTGGACGGAGCCAGATCTTGTAGGAACATTATCCTGGAACTGCGAAACTCCAGATCCGGAGCCGCTATAGAGGCAGTCATGATCTCCTCCAAAATATGAAAGTAATGCACCCTGGTCCGCAAATCAGGGGTCCACAGTTATGAACCTGGACTCAGGAGTACACCTGGCGAGTACGGTGAAGTTCAAAGTTTTGATCATCCAGCCATTGCAAAAGAGACCTAAAGAGTTCTAGAACATACGATTTCAGGTCAGCATCCTGTTTCTGAGTCGGGGACTAACCCCCCCCCCAAACCTCCCCCCTTAGACGCATATTGTTCCACCTGGATCTTCTTTCGGAGTGCTTCTACCACAGCTGTAGCTGAACATGTGATTCAGGCTTGACAGTTGGTTAAGTGAGAGCTCATAGGAAGGACTTACAAGCACCATTTTCCAGGTTGTCAATATGCGATTCAGTGGACTGCACCCATTTGTTAATCTCAACCACTTTGAGCCAATTCGCTTACGAAGGCCTGGATTTCCTTCTTCTTGATTTCCACCAACATTAATAGGAGATTGGTTCTAGAGGCAGGAATTGTCTTATCACGACCTGTCTCAGCTTTCGCGTTGACCTGGGCGTCGACAGAGTTTGGTTCTTTTGGCTCCCTCCTGGTTGTGCATTAGTACCAGAACATCCCTGATTGGGGTTGAAAGACTGAGTTAGAAATGTTAGAGGGAGAAAAGACTGAAGTATATTTTTTCGAAATAACCTTCAGTCTTTTCTCCCCTTTACATTTCTGCCTTGGCCAAACCCCTGCCCACACCCACACCCCTGTCCACGTGCCCCACCACTCTACTTATCTTGCCTCCGACTTGCTAGTCCCCACGACGCACGTTCCCTTTCACTTCCCTGATTGGGAATAGGCGCTGCAGGGTCCTTTCCTTTGTTTTGGGATGACTGCACACAATATAGTGAGCAAGAGTGCGGGGGATACCCCCAAAACCCCCAGCACCGAATGCGTGGTTTGGTCCAACTTTTCAGCTGTTCAGAATTTTCAAACGGCTGAAATTCGCCCAAATCATGCATTCAAATAATTTATAATTCTCTTTGGGTGAACCCAACATCCCCACTCTTGACGCCCTTGGCCAACTTCTGGGACATCATCATAAATTAGGGCCTCCAGCCAGGGAAGTTGCACCTCAAGCTTCGTCTTGACTGAGGACAGCAACAAGCATTGTTCCCAAGATGGCAAAAGCCCACAAATTGTGCCCTGTGTGCAGGTTCTGTGCAGGTTCTTTGTTTCCCCCTTGCACCTCAAAAAGCAAAACGCTCTCCTCGGGGAGAGAGACCAATAACCCTGCGAGAGCATCCATTGCCAGAGGAGTCTGGGCTCCAGGCCTCGGGTGCCATCGTATGTCAAGGTAGGCAGACTCCAGCCGAGGGGCTTGTGCATCGCGGGTCAGAAACCGAAAGCTGAAGGAATCAGTGCGGTCGGGCCACAACTTCGCCCCCCCCCCCCGCCAGAGTCTGGACCATGGGACGCAGTTTGGTGGTGGCCCTGTTACTCCCGGGCTGGTCACAGAGCTCCCATCATTTGTGTCCTGTGTGGCACTTGGCTCCACCCCACAAGCTTGCATTTTTTAAGCGCAAGGCCAGTAACTTGGTAGTGAGTGACTGGGCCACAGCAGTCAAATCATGGGCTTGCTCCATCTGCTCTTGTTGCAGTCTGTCAGGGACTGATCTTACCTAGACCAGACGTTTGGAGTAAGAGCGGAGCGGACAAGGCCATTCTCTCTATAAAGGCACCCTGGTGACAAGAATGAAGCAGCTGTGATAGTGGACCTCTGGAAGCAGCAGCCAGCATGAGAGGAAAGCCTGCTCTTGGGAAGGAAACACCTCTAGATTGGATGAAAGGCCAAGGTAGGTATTGAGATCCACCCTGCTTGACGTTTGGTCACAGGATAAGTAGCAAAGGGCTCCAATAGAGTCAGAAAACAGGCAGGATAAGACAGTTAGAGCAAGAAGGTAAGGGAGTAAGGAGAATTATGGACTAAAACCTGGAGCGAATGGAATGCAACAGCTGAGACTTGAAAGTTCAGGGTCCAGGCTTTCATCAGCTGCCTCCACATAGTGCTTTCAAGTACTGCTCCTCCACAGGAACTGGTGCGCTTCTCTCACTGGCTGGCTGTATATGGGGAAATCACCATCTTCTGTCAGCTCTCCCTCCCCCTCTGACTCCCCTTCCCTCCCTCCCCCTATCCCTCTCCCCCCTCCAAGAGCATTACTTTGAATTCAAATCTACAGGAGACAAATGCAAGCGGACCACAGTCTACATTGAAATGGCCTACGCATAGCCAATACAATCACAACCCCACACTCCAAAACAATTCTAGCAAATCAAATGTTTTATAGACACTTGCCTCATGTTGGAATGGCATAATTGAAAAAGTTGGTGTTTAGACTGAAGCTCGTTTTTTATTCAGTTTAGGAAAAAAAACTTTACACATGAAAAAGAAATAGTACAATAGATAAGGCAAAGAAGAAGAACAGTGCATATAAATTAGACAAAAACAATGTATATAAATTAGACATAGGCAGCCAAATGTAATTATTACATTGATCAATTGATGCTTCAGAGTCCAAATTACCCTCAATTCATAATGCGTTTGTTAGTCCTCCATCTTATATATCAATTAAATTAAACTACTCCAAATAAATTACTTATTCATCTTCCCAATTCATCTTCCTAAAACATTCCAAAACATTTAAAACGTAGCCATACCAATTAAAAAAGGAGACCGCCATATCAATTGTAGTTTATCATCTATTAGATCACCGATCGCATAGCGACAGTTCATAATTGATCAAAAAGAAGATGCCTCTGTTTTTATTCTGTCACAGATATACACCTTTCTACCTCCTTCCAGATTCTATACAAAGCAATCTGGAGGCCCTTTTTATTAGAGTTAATAACTTGTTTCCAAAAATAACGATCCTTGGTGGTATCCAAACAGTGAACAAATCTGCCTAAATGCGGGGACAAGCTGGACTAGAACACTGAATCAACGACACTTTGTGCAATGGCATCCTGCCTTGCGATGGTAACCGACTCTGGAACAGGCTACACCCACTCTTCAAGGCTGGAGGGGGGGATCTGGGGGTGGTTTGAAATGAAATGATGGGTTTCATCTCAGGAAGAAATTTCAGAAGCAATAAGTGGTACGCCACGGTTTATGTATATGATAAATCTTTAATAAACAGATGTTACAAAAGATCTGCCTAAATGCAACATGTATACATTACCTAAACGGGGGCACTCAGGACATGTTTAGCCATCTCCGGGTGATCTTTATTACCACAGACACAGCAAAAACGATCCTTCACAGGCACTTCACATGCTGCACCAATTAAAGTAATGGCAGATAATTAATACGAAGAAGGGGCGAGGGGCATATATTCAGATAAGGTTGAGCCCTTTTGAACAAGTACAGGATATCGGAGATAAAAGCGTAACTTTGAATGACTCTAAATGCAACATATTCTCATTCCAATCCCAAAGATCTACTAAGTTACCAAGGGAGACACTTATGTTAACAAGGTCATCTCCCCAAATTTGATACCAACCTATGTCGGGGAACAGACTATCCATGCCCTTACTGAGGGGGGGTATTTAAACCTTTGTCTAGATTGTTCTCTGCCCAGGGTGGTCAACAACAGATGTGCATGGCCATTCAGCATGCATCTTAAGATATAGGATCGCTCCCTTCGTCAGTAAAAGGGATTTTAGGGACATAATTCCAAGTTCTAACTTAGACTGAAGCAAATGTAAAATAGAAATGTTAAGTCTAGTATTTTTTTAGAATACAATATATATATTTGTAGACTGTTTGAATGAATGTGTGTATGGACTGAGAATAGTGAGCTTCATATAAGCAGGCCATTCGGTTTTTTGGTATGAATATTGGTTTCATTATAACACTGTATTAATCTCCATGATGTAAATCTGGCCATTAGCCTTTTTTTTTTTTTAAATCAAATTTTATTGGCATTTAATAGTAACAAGAGGATTCTACAGCGTGTCAACTTTTGGGCGAATGCCCATCATAACTTTACAATCCAACTATACATCCCTTGAAATTCCCCCCCCCCCCCCAATTCCCCCAAACCCCTTAGTTCAAGGTATGGGACGGAACGTCCGTAACTCTTCTCCTGGAACAACTCTTACCGGGCTAATGGCCGTATGTGGTTAAACCGACTCCTCCAGAACTAAGGCATAGTGTTACATGCTACGGATGGTTTCAGGCCGGGTCATGAGACCCCGTGAATCTCAGGGCGTTTCCTCTGTGTGGCCGAAAGCCTCCATAAATTGTAGCCAGTCCATCTGTATCTGGGCGCTCGAGCCCTGCGTAGCCGCTGTGAGTCTTTCCATGAAGTAGATATCCTTAGCCACAGCTATCCTTAGCCACAGCTACCCACTCACTTTTCGTGGGAAGGCCGGTCGTTTTCCATGTCCTAGCCCGAGCTGCTCGAGCTGCCAGGAGCAACGAGTGCGTCAGGTCAGGAAGTTTCTCCCAACACTCATCCCTCAGCTGAAGGCCAAGCATTATCAGGACATTATCCCGCCTCCCTTAACCAGCTCAGGACCTCAGACCAGAAGGCTTGAACCTTTGTGCACGACCACCACATATGCCAGTAGTCGGCTTTTTCCCCCACATCCGTGTCAGCACTCTGGGTCAATGTCCGGGAACATCCTTGATAGGGTGATCGGGTCGTACTGCCATCTATGAAGGAGTTTGACAGCATGCGTTTTATATTGGCAGGAGATGGATGTCTTAAACGCCCTGCTGCAAATACGCCCCCATAGCCCGTCCCCCACTCCACAACCCAGGTCCCTCTCCCATTTCCTTCTGAGGCTTTTGGTCGTTCCCTCCCGAGGAATCATAAGGGTTCCGTAGAGGAGGGAGATGAGTCCTTTCATTTCTACGTGTGAGTTTAGGATTTTTTCAACCGGGGTGAGCTTTCTTTGTTTGCAGGGCTTTAGTTTGGGTTTCATTAGGACACACTTGAGACGTAGATATAAGAGTGGGGAGAGGGTGCCAATTCCCAAGGCCTCCTCACGTTCCTGTATAGAAATGAAGGAGTCCTTCGCACCAGCTGACCGGCTCTGGCCAGACCAGCCTCGAACCAGGGCTGGTAGTGTTCGTGGCCTGGGATTTGCTCAAGAACTGGTGTGGACCAGATATGGCTCAGGGGCGAGGTCCAGGTGATCACCTTTTCTCCGATTCCCTTTCCTGCAAGTGCTTTCCACATACTCCCAAGGATGGGGTTGACCCCGATTCTTTTGGGTAGTTTTTTCAGGGGGACCCATAGCCATTCCCCCATGCTGACTGGGTGTATGTAGGTAGGAATTTTTAAGAAAAACCCATTGTTTATTGGGGTCCTCCCTAAGGTGTGGGGCCAGGGCCCAAGATGAGCTGCTCTATGGTATGTTCGCTGGTCTGGGAGGGCTAAGCCCCCTCTATCCTTGGGGAGTGCGAGGGTCTCGTATCCTATTCTGGGTCTCCGGCCCTGCCATATAAATTTAGTTATTTGTCTTTTGGCTTCGCTAAGGTAAGATTCTGGGGCCTCCAAGGGGAGCATCTGGAAGACTTATAACACCCTGGGTAGAAGGTTCATTTTTATAGCATTAATTCTTCCCATCCAGGAGATGTGTCCCTTCGCCCAGCCCTCCATGTCTCTGAAGAGTTTGTCGAACAGAGGGGGGTAGTTTGCCTGGCTCAAGTCTTCGTTTGGTCTTACTATATTGATCCCCAAATACTTTATACCCTCGGGGCAGACCTGGAGGCCCAGTGGGATCAATTCGGCTAGGTTTCTCTCTACATCAGGAGCAAAAGGGAAGACCATGGACTTGCTAACGTTTACCCTGAAGCTCGAGAAGCGGCCAAATTGTTCTATAACCTGCAGGGTGGCCGGGACCAATCTCGTAGGTTCCCTCAAGTGTAGCAAAATGTCATCTGCGTAAAGGCACAGTTTGAACATCCGGCCTCCTATTCTATACCTCTCACCATCTGGGAGCCTCTGATGCTTTCCGCCAAAATCTCCATGGTCATTGCGAACAGGAGTGGGGAGAGGGGACAGCCCCGTCTTGTCCCTCTCGGTAGGGCGAAAGTACGTGACAGGTGGCCGCCGACTGACTCTGGCAGAAGGGGCCATGTATATGGCTTTAATGGCCTGTCTAATCCCCACCCCGAAGCCTAGTTTCTCCAAAACCCCGTGCAGGAATCCCCAGTCCACCCGGTCGAAAGCCTTTTTTCAGCGTTGTTGGACACCAGAAGCGGGTTATTACCCTTCCGTGCCGCCTCCCTCATGACGTGGAGGGTCTTGCGAAGGGTATCAGCCCCCTGCCTCCCCTGTATAAAGCCCACCTGGTCCGAGTGGATCAGCTCCGGCATGTGGTCATCTATCCTCGTGGCAATAATCCTGGTAAACAGCTTCGCATCTACATTAAGGAGAGAGATTGGTCTGTAGGACCGACAGTCTGCTGGGTCCTTCCCCTTCTTTGGGATCACGGTGATCAATGCTTTACCAAATGATGGGGGTGCCCTCCCTGTGGCCATGATGTTGGAGAATAATCTTGCCAGGAATCCTGCTAGGTGGTCCGAGAATGCCTTGTAGAAGCCCACCGTGTACCCATCCTCCCCCGGGACCCTTCCAAGCTTGAGGCCTGATATTGCCTTGAGTACCTCCTCCTCTGTTATTGGGGCGTCCAGGGCCTCCGCCTCTGGGGCTCGCATGGTGGGGAGGGCGACCCCACCGAGGTATGCGTCAAGCATTTCCTTCTCTGCCCCCCCCGGTCGCTCCCATACAGGGTTTCATAGAAGCCGGCAAAGCTCTCGGCTATGCCTTCGGGCTTTGAAGTTTCCTCTTCTTCCCCACACACAACTCTGGACACCCACCTCTCTGCCCGTTGGCCACAGAGTTTAGCCTCTAACATAGCATCTGCCTTGTCTCCTTTTTAGTAGTATCTTTGGCGTAAGTGTTGGAGTCCTGCCACAATCCTGCCCATCTCTAATTCCCTCAGGTCCTGCCTTTTCCCTCTTGCAATGCCCAAGTCTCTCGCCCTCTCCTCCTCCCCCTTCCCTTCGGACCTTTCCAGTATAAGGATCTCTGACCTAAGTCTATGAGCCACAAGCATCCTCTCCCTTTTTTTAGAGGCCCCCTCGCTAATCAGCCTGCCCCTCCAGGTTGCCTTCGCCGCCTCCCACACTATCCCTTGGTCAACTTCTCCAGTATCATTTAGTTCGAAGTATTCTCTAATCGCCTCTATCATCTCCTCTTTAAAGACCACATCCCTTAGGATGCAGTCATTACATCTCCACAGAGAGTTCCTAGGTTTTAGGCCCTTAGATGCTAATGTCAGACCAGACGAGGTCGTGGTCTGACCAGCTGACTGGGCGGATCTCTGAGGCCTCTATTCTGCTCATGTGCTGGTGTCTCGTAAAGGAGGTAATCAATCCTGGTTCTCGTACCGTGGGCGGCTGAGTAGAAGGTGTATGCCCTCTCCGTTGGGTGGAGCTCTCTCCATATATCCACCAGACCCTTCTCCCACATTAGGTCCCGAAGCCCTCCATAAGGTCGTGCCCCCCCCGCCACCTGGTGGGACAGCCTCACCACTATGGTCCAACTCCCTGTCAGCCCACATGTTGAGATCCCCCCCCCCCCCCCCCCAAGAGGAGGAGCCCTTCCGCTCTAGTCAACACCTCCACAAGGGCTTCTTGGATGAATCCCAACTGCCCTACGTTGGGGCAATATATGGCTGCTAGGGTGATTTTCGAGTTGTGCAAGTTGCCCGACACTACCATGGCTCTCCCGTCTTCCCGCTCCCATCGGGATACCTCTGTCAGTTTATGATTCCTATGCAGAATAATTCCGACACCCCCCTTCTTAACCTGGCCGGATGCCCAGAAGGTCTGGCCCACGTGGGATCCCGGGATCGCCCTCTCTTCCCCCCTCACCGGTCTAGTTTCCTGGACAAAAAGGATATTGGTTCTCGCATTTTTCATTTCCCGCCCCAGAAGTGAGGGCTTTGTCGGGGGGAGGGGGGGGGGGGGTTCAGCCCCTTGACGTTGAGGGAGCCTATTCTGAGGGACTCGACCCGGCCCTTCCTCTCATTCTGTGTCATTAGTTCTATGCCTTGCATTCATCTTTTCCCCAGTCATGAGGAGATTGTCATGTTCCCTTGTTGAGCTTGGTTCGGTCTGGGCCCGCGGGCCTCTAACTACCTCACCCTTCCTTCCTCCCTGCCCCCTCCCTTCCCAAATCAAGACGCCTGCCAACGGGCAAGCCACCTGGGTGAGAGAGTGTCCGTACCTCGTGGGATTCTCGATGAACTCTGTGTCCCCGGCCGGGATTGCAAAACGGGTGTCCCTGTATTTTCCGATCAAAAGTCATTGTTCACCTGGTCTTCCCCAGCTTCCGACGTGGGGGTGTTTGGTTTTCTGTATTTTCTCCTGCCCTGTGTCTTCTTCGTGGACTAAGGGCCCTCAAGTTGTCTCCCGGGATCAAGCTCCATTTGTGTACCTCCTTCGTTCCCTCCCTCCGGGGAGTCGCTCTTGAGGACTTGTGTGGCTTCCTTGCCGCTGATCACCCTGTAGCCTACACCAGCTTGCTCAAAAGAGAGGGCGAACGGGAGCGACCATCTAGATCTTATGTCCTGGCTGGTGAGCCACTGAGTGAGCGGGCGACAATCCCTCCTGCGGGTGAGCGTGAGGGTCGAGAGATCTTGGTAGATCCTAATTGTGTCCCCTTCAAAGATGAAGCTCTCGAGCCTTTTTGCCTTCTCCAGGACCTCAATTTTTTCTCTGTACCGAAGGAAGCGTACCACTATAGACCTCGGGGCCCCTCCTCCGCCCCCTCCAGCTGGACCTCCCCCCCCCACCCCTCCAAGGCAAAGAGTTGGTTATTCAGTCCTTGAACCTTCCTTCCCACATCGGCCGCTGTCTCCCCTCTTTGCTGGGTGACGCCCATTATACGCAGGTTATTTCGGCGTTCCCTATTTTCCAAATCATCCATCTTCAAAGTTATGTCCTCATCTCTCATTTCAAGGTCTGTTAATCTCGCCTCATATTTCATGTCCAACAGGTCTGTTTGGAGGTGGTTATTTTCCATTCCATCCATTTTTTCTTCCAAAGTTTCCACTCTTCCCCTGAGTTCCACTATAGAGGCTTGTATGTCGGTGCGAATGGCCTTAATTTCCTGAAGGATGTCCTTGAGGCCCTCCTTCGTTAATGGTGTGAGGTGCGGGTCGCTGCCTGAAGGCATGGTGGCACTGCGATCCTCTCTCGAGGCTGAAGCTGTATGTGGACGGCGAAAGCGTTGGAGGGAAAGGATTGCCCGAGTGGTCAAGGGCCTCTCCAGGGTGTCGCTCTTCATTGGTAACCTATGGTGCGATGCATCTACGAGGCCAGCCCGTGGTGCTCTCAGCGTGTGGTGGTCAGGTTCTATGGAGACGGGGCGTCGGGTATGTAGGCCTCGACTTGGTGCCGAGGAAGGCCTACGGGGCCCTCAGGTTTTAGGGCTTAGGCCCACTTCGTTTTGGGGGCCTCTGCTGTGGTGGCAGGGAGGAAGGCGGCGCCGCTGGCGGAGCTTGAGCCGCCCTGCTCCGTTACTTTTCTTTTCTGCCTGTTTTTGGGAAGGGGGGGGGGGTTGTGTCCCAGGAAGGTGCCCCAGGAGGCCAGGGGGGTGGGGGGGGGCACCACAGTTTCCTCAAATGTCCCCTTCACACCTCCGTCTCCTCACCTCCTCCGTGTACTTAGGGAGGCTGGGCCTCAGAGCCCGTATTCCTCCTCCCGCTGGGGTGGCCACGAAGCGGTGTCTCGTGGGGCCGCCTCGCCCCGGGTTAGGCTTGAGGGGACGGGTGTCCCGTAGTCTCAAGTCCTTGGAGCGTAGGCATGGGGACCAGGCTGTATCTTGGGTGAGGGATCTGTTCTGGAGTGCGGGGCGTCCCAGCGATCGACGAATCGAAATGTCGACATCCCCACGAGTACTCTGCGGGGGGGCCCACAGGGCTGTGCACGGGTTGGCGGGGACTCCCTCTCCGCCCGACGTCTTCTGAGCACCCTCGTACATGGGGGGGGGGGGGTGTCGCTCCCTCTGTCGCCGGGCCCCCGTGGGCCTTCGACGGGCAGCACTTGTCCTGCTACGACACTCGCCAAGGGCCACGGGCACCGGGGCCTCGCCTCCCGCTCCGGGTCTCCTGGCATGTACCGTGCGTGTAGGGGGGCCACCCACTGTCCGAGTCGCGCCCCGGTCTCAGGAGGGGGAGGCGGCAGTGCGGCCAGATGGTGTGCGTGTGGGGCCCCGCTCGTCGCCAGTCCACTGGTAGCTCGTCGCCTTTGGCGGTCTTCAGGGGGGCTGGCCCTTTGGCCTCCCACGGTGCTGAATCCGGGCCCTTGATCAGGGGCTTCAGCGGGGGAGATCGCCCCAGGTGCTGGTCCTCCCTGGTTTCAATGCGAAAATCCCAGCTGGGGATTGAAAAGGCCCACTAGGCCCCGCGAGGCAGGAGGAGCGCGAGTCTCACACGACTTGCATGCTCTGTGCCCCCTGGCGGTCTCCGGCCATTACCCTTTTAAATACATTTTGATTTCTGAATACCACACACTATCCTTGCCCAGAATTGTGGATTGTATAAATCAGGGACATGAGACCGGTATGCCACACCTTAGTGAGCCAAGTATTTAAATGCAGGGAAAAACAAAATATTCCTACAATCCATATAGTCGGAACATCAGTGACTGCACCTGTTGATCTAGGTCTACCTTGGTCTAGGTCTGAGGATTGCATTCACTCTATATTCCATATGGAATCTTGGGTGATTATGCTATTTTGAAAATGCAGCACTGTAATAATAGGTAACGAATCAGTAACAATCAATCTAGGTCACATCATTGCGGTGGCCATTTCACTTTTTTGGCAGGAAAATAATTATTGGGCCAAGCCCCCATACTCGCTCCTCAGCATTCTTAAAAACAATGATATGTGCCCATACCCCACTCCACCACTTTTTTTTTAAACTTTATTTTTGAGATTTTCATACCAACAAAAAACAATTGCACCAACATGGTGCATTGTTAAGACAACAGGAAAGGAGGGGAAGGGAAGGAAGGAGGAGGAGGAGACAGGACACAAAAAAAAAAAAAAAAAAAAAAAAAAAAATCATACAACATTCCCCACGCCTGGGTTAGTCTGTATAGCCACTCCCTCCCCCATCATCCACAGCAACTAATATCAGTACATTCTTTGCTTAATGCCCATCAGATTGAAGTCATGAGTATGTAATAGCCCTCAGTTCCAAAGCTCTATGCCAAGTTCAGTTGCTCTCGGCATCAGATGATTCTGTACAGTTTAGCAAATATGCAATATAAGGCCCCCAGATGACTGGGGGGCGAGCATGTAATGGTAGGGTTCTAATAAATTCACTCTCCACATCTTGACAATATGTTATGTCTTTTTTCCAGTCTTCGATTTTGGGCAGGGGCCCTCTGCTCCATGTCATGGCGATTCGTCTCTGGGCCAACACCAAAAGATGGGCCGCTAGTTTACGGGAAGTGGGTTGTAGGTATTTAGTGAGGCCAAGAAGGGCTGCCAATGGCAGCAGAGCCACCTGTTCCCCTATAATGTCAGCAGTGATTTGTAAAACTGAAACCCAGAAAACGTCGAATTCCTGGACATTCCCAGGCTAGATGAAAAAAATCTGCGTGTGCCGCCGCCCATCTTTCACACTGGGCTGATGCTTCTGGGTGATGCCGATGCTTTTTTGCAGGGGTATAGTATGTTTGGTGCACAAAGTTGAAGTGTATTAGTTTATATCGTGTATTCACCGCGACTTTTTGAGTTTGGCGTAGGCTATAGGACCAGTCTTCAGCGTTTATTGACTCCTGGGTGGCTGACTCCCATTTCTGCTGTGTTTTAGCATTAGGTGACGCGGTGTCCGCCACAAGGGATTTGTAGAGCAGTGAAACCAACCTCCCTTCTCCCTGCGCCTGGATGGTGTTATGTAACAGATCCCATATAGGGGGTTGTTCAGGAAATGTGGGAAACATTCTATGTAGGGTGTGGCGTAGTCTAAAGTAAAGGAGGGTGTCTAGGGAGGTGTTGCCGCCCCCGTCCTTGGCCATTTGTGGGGTTAGGAAGGTGCCCACTGGGAATAGATCGCCCAAGGAGTGGATATTGATCTTATCGGCCCATATTAAGAATACTTTCATTTGTGAGCGGGATGCCAGGAATTAATCTGATTGGTAGTAGCGGGGAATATCTTACGGTCATGCCGTATTTAACAGCCATCCTTTTCCAGATTGTGTATGTGGATAGGACCGTATTTAGTGTGTTGTACGGGACTGGGATTTGACTTATGATAACGGCACTGAGCAAGTCGGGTGAGGCAAGAGCTCGTTCCACCTGCACATGTGGGCGAACGAAGTGGGACATGTACCAGTAGCTTAAAAAATGCGCCTGGGCTGCCCAATAATATTTTTCTATATTTTTTTTAATTTTTTTTTTTTTTGTTTTAGTTGCATAACAACTTTTCAAATATGTTATCACCATTTGTACAACAATTACACAATTCATACAACACAAAAGTTTTCCTAAAACAACAAATAAATCCAAATTGCATAACAAATATAAAAGAACCGGTAAAAATGTTTTCCCCCTAACAATTTAAACTATTCCCGCTCCATTAGGCCAAAGGAATATTAGGGTCCAAACAATCCTCTTAACATAAAATTCACTCAAACCTCCTAAAATGGGACCAACATCCTATTTCACAGCAGACTTTATGACTTGTGAGTCTAAGGAAGGATTATGTCAGTTTGACCCCCTGTGGCTTCAACTTTCGGGAGAATCACTCTAAAGAATTGTACCACTGCAATTTGGACACTTTCTCTTGAAGATGAAAATATTATTTGCCATCTACTCTCACTTGAGGTATGAATGTGAAAAGTGAGAATATTAAGAAAGCATCTATTCCGGACCTCCCTTAAAGCCGGGCAGTCAATTAAAAGATGCTGACGGGTTTCCTTTTGTGAAGTATCTAAGCAATATCTTCAGTAGTTCTGTGCTGCAGTTATGACTTTACGCTGGGCCAATACCTCACGCGTGCCCCACAGATTAAGTCTGAACCTTAGAAATTCAGCCCTGGTCTCAGGTGATGGACATTTTACCAGGTACAATGCCATTCTCCCATAAGGTTTTATGCCAAAAGACCAGATATCAAAGTCTTTATAAAAGGTTGCAGGTAGCAAGCGTCTCAGCCCAGTCTACGTAATATATCTTTCTTTTAGCCCGGTCCGGATTCAGCAGTAAGTGATACCTCCGCCTTGGCCAGACAATTTAACACACAATTGAGCCATTCTCTCGCAAATTTAATTCTTAATTTCAGCAGGGCAGAGGCTAACACTTCTAAGATGGTACTCGTGTTGACCCCCAATAAGCATTTTCGCAATAACGACATTGTCTCCAACTTGCCTGTGCGTGGAGGGACAACAGGCCCAGCTCGTACCTAATCAGTGCAATCGGAACTCCCTTTGGTACTGATAAAGTCTCTTTCCAATATTTGGATTCAAGAGCGTTCCATGGGTGAGATTTATTTAGTACCATTCCTTCCACCCCATACAACAAGATCGGGGACACGTTCATCTTATAAAAGTCAAGTGCATGTTTTAACGTGAATTTCCCATACTTTTTAATTATTATTCTGGTCTGTGAGATCAGCTGCGATAACTTCCGCAGAGACCTTGCACAATCGTCACCCTTACGTTGACTATCCATGATTAGGGTTCCCAGATATTTATACTCTGAGACTTTTTCCAACGTTATGTCTTGGATTGACCATTTGTGATTGACTTGAAACCTCTTACTAGTTATCGAAGGTTTACATGTTAATACCTGGGATTTACTCACATTAATACTCAGGCCGTTTTTGCAGGCATAGGTCCCCAACTTCTCCAACATGCGTTGTAGCCCCTGAGGTGTTTGTGACAGTAATTTTTCTATATCTGGGAGAGCTAGACCACCCTTCGACGTTGGTAGAACTAGTGTTATACGCTACACGCGCAGGTTTGCCTGCCCATAGCAGTTCCAAGACTGCAGCTTTAACTTTCAGGAGAAAGGATTTGGGGAGGAGTAGCGGAATATTTGTGAACAAATACAGAAGCTTAGGAAGGATGACCATCTTCGTCAGAGAGGCCCTGCCCCAAAGCGTTAGCGCGAGCGTTTTCCACCTATGTATTTGGTCTTGAATGGAATTGAGCGCAGTGACAGTTATCTTTATGTATTTCGTGGTGATTGCGAGACATATATATATCTAGGTAGCGCACCTTCAAGCTCTCCCATTTAAAACCATGATCGTCTACAAATTCCACTGTGTTTGGGGTCAGGGGAAAAAACACAGATTTGGAGGAGTGGTTAATTTTTAGACCTGACATTTGACCGAACCTTATTACTTCGCGCATTACCGGGTTAAGGTTCTCTTGGGGGTTGCCGATAAACAATATGACATCAGCATAAAGGGAGACAATTTATGTGGACCTAGTTTAAGACCCCTATGTATTTGGAATTCGCGTAGTCACAAAGCCAAAGGTTCCATAATAAGGGCGAAGATTAGAGCGGAAAGTGGGCATCCCGGTCTCGTTCCGGTGATATGCTCAAGGACCTAGTGTTTCCAAGTGTGACATATGATCGTGGGTCATTCTATAACAGGGACACTAACTTAATGAAGAAGTTGCCAAAGCCCCATTTGTCTAAGCGTTGCCATCATAAAAGGCCATTCCACAGAGTCAAATGTCTTCTCGGCGTCGAGGAGCACTGCTATTTGCCTGCTGTGTCGGGTCTAGGGCCTCTATGACGCCGAACAGCCGTCTGATGCCATAGGTGGTGCTGCGTCCCAGGATAAATCCTGCTTGATCTCCGATTGCTAGAGCTGGCATGAGGGGGAGAAGCCGTGATGCAAGAATTTTTGCGAGGATTTTATTGTCCAGGTTGATCAAATAAATCGGCCTGTATGACGCACATTCATCAGCAGGTTTGCCGGCTTTATGTAACACTATTATGTTGGTTTCTTTTAGGCAGAAGCCTGTGCAGTTCCCTCTGGGACCACTGCAAAATATTTAGGACTACAGGTGTTTGGCAGTAAACCCACTTGGTAGCAGTCTGTACTACACAGATTCACTTGGTAGCTGTGGCTGAGCAGTCAGACTTCCCTCAAGAAGAGTTAGGCAGTATACAGAGTATTCACAATAGGTCAGGAGCACACAATAGAACAAGTAAACACTGACCAGGGCTTGGTGTAAAAGAGATATAATTATTTATTAAAAACCACATCTAGAAAAAAAAAACACACAGGCACTAATAATGAGCAATTCCCAAACACGGTCACTAAAAGATATACACTCCCTTAAAAGAATATTAGACAAGTCTTAAGTAAAGCACCACTTATTTTCAGACAGCGGTGAGCGCTTAACGTAGATGGCCCTCTAATAGTTCGTTTTTAAAAGGGAGGGAAAAGCAGAGAACAAAGTGAAACAGATCACAACGCTTTTTCAAGAACACAACGAGGGAGGAAGGCAAAGTAAAACCGTGAAGTTAGAGTTCAAGAGGCCGGATCCACCTTCGGAGGATCCAAACGAAATGTGTCCAAGGTCACACGGTTGCAGTGCACAAAGGTCTTGTAAAGGTTCAAAAAGGAGTTGGACCACAGAAAGGGACCAGTTAGAGGGTCAAGGCGGCCAGCCCAGTCCAGAAGGTTAAGGAGATATTATTACCTTGTAGCAATCTTTAGAAAGGGAGGCCTGGCGGACACAGTACCTTAAAGTGGTGAGAACGCTCCAGAGGGGCAGTTGTTCCTGGCAGCGGGTGCAAGTCGGTGCTTCGGCCGGGGGAAGAGAGGATCTCGTCGTGGAGGAAGACAGGAGTCCGTTGCACTGCCAGGGAAAAAACCAGCCGCAGAGTTTCTCAGGTACAAGGAGCGGTCAGGTGGTTCGTGATTCACTGGTGAGTGGCTATCCGGCTGCCGGGGTGCTTGGCATGGGCAGTTCGACCACAAACTGGGCTGGGGTGCGAAGAAAGAAAGGAAAACTGGTTGTGCCCACCAGTCAGGGGAAGAAGCCGGGAGATCTTCTCTGTCGTCGGGAAGTGGTGAGTCGGTTCTGCAGGGCTCCACCAGTGGCGTCGTCGTGTTATGTCGGCTCAGCTTCTCCCTCGTCGGATTCTCGGGTCCTGTGGCAACTTCTGAAGTTTCAGTCCCCAAAGCCCTGCTTTTATGCAGCATACCCCCATTCACTCAGCCAAGCTGTCAATCAAACATGCTAAGGGCCAATCACACAAGAGTGCGACCTGAGTTACCTAGGGAACTCGGTCCAGGGTGTCTAAACCCCCTCCCACATCCCCTGTGGTACCCAGACAGAGTGGAACCACTTTTGGAGGCTTCTGTGGAGAAGCCCGCCAAAGAGTGGAACAAAGGGCTCGACTTGGGTTGGAGTCACAGAAGAGAACACAAACACCATTAAATAAACCGGCGGTATGTTCGAGGCTATGAGAATTAAATAATTAAAATTTGGTAGCCTCGAACAATGGGAAAATCCCATAGGAAAATATTCGCGGTCGAATATAAAAAGTAGTTTCCACTGCCACCAGCCAAAACTCAATCAGGGGGGATGGAGACGTGCCCCCTCGACTAACAGACCCCGGGGCAAACGAATTGCCCCAACCAGTACGTCCACAATATGATTGTGTGTACTGGTTTCTGTTACAAATTTGGGACTAGTAAAGCCAATGGTGACTTTACATGCCCTGGGAGACAGTAGTCAGTCCCGGCTTACCAGACATTTGGTCGAAAAAAAATTGGTCGACCAGACAAATGGTCGAACCAATTTGGTCGAAAACCAAATGGTCGAATTTTTTAATTTTCACCTTTTTTTTTGGGGGGGGGGGGCCTTTTTTTTCTAAAAACCCATTTTTGTAAAAAACGAAAAATAAATATATAATTAAAAAAAAAAATTCGACCATTTAGTTTGACCAAATTGCGTCGGCCAAATGTCATTCGACCAGTTTTAGGTCGACCAAATGTCTGGACACCGTCAGTCCCAGGGTATGGAATCTATGGTGGGGTGCCACTATGACACCCCTGTGTTACTGCACGGAGGGTGCTGTGTAACACACATAGGAAAAAAAAAAACACATGAGACCCTATGGAGTAAAGGACCCCATAGCCCATAAAACACATTACCAATCAAAGGAATACCATGAATCATGTCCAAGAGTGGGAGAAAAAAAAAGACTCACTCTTGGCAGGAGGGAAAAAAAAAAAAAAAAGAAATCCAGCAAAGCTGCTGGGGGACTCACTAGGTTAGGAAATTCAGCCTAAAGAGAGAATTCTCCCTAACAGCTTCACGTAGTGTGGAGGAAAGGCAACCGCGCTCAATAGATTCTTCATAGACTCGTAGCAGGAGAGGAGCCAAGATGGCCGCGTTGGCCTTGTAAAACTCCCGAATGAGACTGTCTGGTCCCGGCGCTTTGGAGCTCGGGAGGGATTTTATTGCCATTATTATTTCCTCAGCTGTTATTGGTACGTTCAATGGCTCTCGCAGGGCTGCCTCCACCGAGTACAGCTCAGGGTCATTGAGATATTCTTGTAAAAAGAGTCAGGGTCCGAGTTACCTCTGGAGCTGTACAGGTTCTGATAGAAATCTCGGAATGCGTTGGCGATGTCTCCTTCCGAGTATACCAGCTGTCCATGTGTGTCTTTAATGCATTTCACGCGGGTTGGGGTGCGGTCTATCGATAGTAATCGGGCAAGCAGTGCACCTGGCTTCTGGCCCTCTCCATATTGTCGGATCTGATGCTTGCGGCCGAGGAATTTTAGTTCCCTTTCGGCGGTTTCCCTGAATTTCCGAAGCTCTTCTTTCAGCTCTGCCCGAATTTGAGGGTTTGATGCTGTGGTGGTTTTCGTCTCTAGTTCCTTCAACCAACGCTCGCTGTCGGAGAGTTCTTTACGGATCCGCTTTAAAATACTGTTTTCTTTAGCAAGGCATATACCACGTACAAAGCATGAAGGTTATTTCTTGACGCAATTCATCTGCGAAGACGGCGTCTGAAAGCGAGCCATGCTTGAATCTCCAGTTTAGTCCGGGAACTGTTGCGCCTGCCAGGGAGTGTGACCATCGAGTGGTCAGAGAACGTGCGAGGTAGAATTTGACTCGTTCCCTAGGAGAACGGACAGTGAGTGGATGCCATATGTAATCTATCCTGGAGCTAGTGTTGTGAACAGGTGAATAAAATGTGAAGTCTCTCGCATTGCGGTTATGATGTCGCCAGGTGTCAGATAGATCAAACGCTCTGCATATTTCTCGAACTTGAATGCTGGCTCTAGACAGGTTCCTGGTTGTGTTATGGGATTTGTCGAGTTTGGGGTTGATTGGCGTGTTGAGGTCAGCTCCCCATATGATGGTTTCAGCGTTGATCCTGCCAAGTTGGGACATCAGCCAGTTGAAATTGTCAGGTCAATCACCACTTCCTTCCCTGCGATTATCCCCCTTACCAGCAGGGCCCTTCCCTCAGTGTCTTTCCGCGACTCGATGAGACTGAAGTTTGACTTCCTGTCAATGAGGATTGCAACCCCTCTGGCAAAGGACGAATACGACGAGAAGTACCTGTGGCATCCCCAGGATTTGGCCCACTGCAGTTCCGACGCTGGCGGGAGATGGGTTTCTTGAAGTATGGCGATGTTGATCTTATGTCTACGGAGATACTGGAAGATTCTCCTCTTCTTTGCCGGTTGATTACCACCCCGAATGTTCCAGGTGGCGATTTTAAACGTTGTTACTGCCATTCAGGTGGCCAGGTAGGTTCTTACTCGTCAGGATGTGAAGGTGAGACTGATATCTTGAACTGAATAAGTGACTGAAGGGCCTGGCTTCTGGGGCATCAATGGAGTGCATCATACTTGCTGTTAAATGAGAGTGGGGCGAGTAAGGCGGACGCGTAGAACTCGATTCTCTCCCTAGTGTGGGCAACCCCCAACTGGCCCGCGAAAATCCCTCCTTTAGAACCAGAACTGTAAACATTGCTGCGCTAGGGGCGCTAGTAGCCCGCCAAGAGGGTACCGGGCTCCCTTTGACAACAGGGTTTTGTTCCTGTGGTAATTAGCATGAATGAGAACGGAAGGGTGCTGACATCATCCACTTATTGTTAGAGTCCTGGGTTACGGAGGGTCTCTTCTCACTCGATCTTCACGTCGAGGTCTCGGATTGTTCCCGCAGTGCCTGCAGCCGGCCCGGTCCAAATAGTCGCTGGCCTCCTCGGTGGTATTGAAGAAGTGTGCCCTCCCTTCATGTTGAATACGGAGTTTCGCTGGGTACAACATAGAATAAAGGATATGATTATCCTGCAGGCACCGCTTGACTGTTATGTACAACCTCCTCTGTGACTGTACTGCCTGGGAAAAGTCTGGTAAGAGCTGAATGGGGTTGCCGTCGTACTGGAGCTTCCCTTTGTCTCTGGCTGCCTCGAGTATCGCATCCCGGTCTTTGTAGTTTAATAGCTTGGCTATAATCGGTCGGGGGTTTGGACCTGGCACTGGTCTGGTGTTCGGGATTCTGTGCGCTCTTTCTACCACGAAAAGCTGAGACAGCATTTCTCTTCCGAAGAGTGCTATGCACATCTGTTCAACATGATCTTCCATTTTACCCGGAAGTTGTTGCTCTCTTACTCCGATGATCCTGATGTTGTTCCTTCGGGAGCGGCCCTCTAAATCTTAATTTTTAGCGCATACTGCCTTCATCTGTGTTCGGAGCGCGGAAACTCGGGAGGTCAGTGCCGCCGTCCCGTCGTCCAAGTCGGACACGCGCTGTTCAACGGTGTCGAGTCTATCTGCCTGCTTGTCGAGTCTGTGTTGGAGTTCATCTACCTTCGTCGACAAGGTGTCCAACTTGCTTCCCAGGCCACTAATGCCGGCTTTTAGGTCCATCAGGATCTCTCAGATATCCGATTGTGGGGTCTGTACCTCCATTAGCGCCGCATCCAGCGTATGGGGATTCAGGTCTGCTGTTGGTTGTGGGTTTGTTCAAGGAGCTAGTTTCAAAATTCAGTTTGAGTCTTATCTGTTTTCCCCATGATGGCTTTGGGAGAGGCTCATGGGAGAAAGCTAGGTTTTGTTTGTTCTGATCAATGACAGCACCTGGTTGGACCCAGACGACAGTGGCGTTTAGTTCCTTTTGTCGAGGGGCATGTACAGTTTGTTCAGTGGACGTTGCAGGATGTGTACGGCAGGTAGGGCGCAGCCTTTTTATGTCCCACGGCTAGCCTGGGTTTCCTATGGTCTTAGCGGATAAGGGAGAGCCTCGTGTCTTTACTTGAATTAGGCAATACCTTCTGTGCTTCGCGCCTCTTGGGGGGGCCTCCGGCTGAACCTGTTTTTCTCCTCTCCAGCAGCGCCAGTGGGCAACAGTGCGTGTTTCGGTTATCAGAGCAGCATGGGTACTGAGTTTGTGTGACGAAGGATGGAGTGCTTGAGTAGGTTTTCAGTTCCCAACTGTGCGTCTACGAGGTGCGGCTTTGTTCGAGGCAAGCCGATTTCAGGCTGTCTGTTGCCCAATTGTCCCCAGGTTTCGTGTAGCTGGGGTATGTCGACTTTTCTGTTGCTTGATGACCCGGTCGGGTCTCGCTAGAGTTGCAGTGAGTCCGATTGACGCTGGGGGTGATTTTGCAGAATTGCGTGTCCTGACTCAAGCCGTTGGTAGGCGGCCTGGAGCGTGGGCCTTCCCGCGTGCTGCCTGCCTGGCCCACGCCACGGCGCCCGCTGCCTCAACCCCCCGCCTCCACGGAGCTCGTTGTCGTGAGAAGTCCAATGTACAGCGGCAGTGACTTCGGTGCTTTTGTTGCTAGAGTTCAGAGCTCGTTGGCCCGGGGGGACCTCGCCGACTGTATGCCGCCAGGAAGGGCTCGGGGGAGATGGGCACGTCTCGTCTGGAGACCTCGCGAGGGACCGCTCCCTTGCCTTGGCGTCTCTGCGTCAGGATCCGAGCCCGCAGGAGGTTTGCCCGGGGCGGGGAAGCGGGCCCACCCAGCCGCCGCGCCGCCGGCCGTACACACCACATCGCTCTCCTACCTGGACTGCTACGGAGCCCCGGCGCCCCGGGCTGTTGCACTGCTGGTCCCGCACCAGGCTGCTGCATGGACGGAGACCACCGCGTCTCGCGAGTGCCGAAACGCACACGTCCACCCGCCTTCTTGAGCGGCACAGTGCACGCTCCGGATGACTGTTTTTGCCAGGTGCTCGCCTCGTCTGACGGCCCGAGTCCCCAGGAGGTCTCTCACACGTTGTCCGTCGGACTGCAGGCCTCGGATTCAAAAGTTTGTATCTCAGGCTGTGATCGAGTGTCAGAGATGAGATTGGTCTCAAATTAATCAACAGGACACTGTGGATGTACACAGCAGAGGATTGGGATTATCTGTCTACCACAGGAGCGGCGCTGTCGCAGGATTCATTAGAGCCGCACTGAGCTCACTCAGGAAGTAGCCATCTTCGGTGGCTCTCTAGCGCCCTCTCTACCCCACTCCACCCCTGATAAAATGCAGTGAAACAGGCAAAATGTTGTTGGTTTACAATTTATGTTCAGCAGGGATTTCTCTTTGAGACCATCTATTTACTCTCAACATTTAAGGTTACCCATAATAAGTTGAGGGCTATGAAATTTGTGAATGCCAACGTTTATTTAAACCTTACCTCACCCTCCTCTTTGGATTATTGCTAATGTGTTTTGGTGCCTTGGAAGAAGGAGTCAGACTCTTTGAGGACATTTCTAAATTACTTACATTAAAATGATCAGAGAAAAACCCTAGTTCTCTCCATTTTAAAAGGGGTCGTCCGACCTGTCTAAAGGAATACAAAGGTGCGTGTCTGTCGTCAGGAAGTCCCAAAGGAAGAAAAGTCCTTCATCCAAACCTAGTTCTATCCTGACCCTACCCCCAAGAAACTAAACCTAAACGATATTCAGGAGATGGACTCGATTCTCCTGATGTACAAGTCTTTCCAAGAGCCTCTTTGTATCAATGTCTTTTGGATTATCTCGTAGGGACTTCAGTGATAGTCGCTCTTTACTTCCATCATTAACACTTGTAATTCCTTCACAACCTGGAGTTTGATAATCCTTTTAGCGACGTATTTACGCTAACCTTCCTCAGTAGACTTTTGTTGGTTGGGATTTTTAGGACTCGCACAGTTTATTGATCCAGGCTCTCTCAGCTTGGCTGGGGTTTCTTTCCCATTTCCATGTCCCCCGCTTAGGGATTCTCTCTTTCTCACCACTTTCTGCACTTGTCGTTGCAGCTTCTTGCTCACATAATAGCTTCCCTATGTTATTATGTTTTGACTTGGAAACTTCATAGGCTTTTAAGTCAGGTTTACCCAGTCCCCTCTTTCTCAGCTTTATACAGTTCCAATTACATATGTTTACAGTAAGAAAATCTTCATAAGTAATGGGACAAGTTCCTCATCTCTTGTGTTTCCCCAGTGAACTCCTGCTTCTCCTTGTTACCACTCTGCCTGTCAGAGAACATTGCAGGCTCTTGCCTTCACTCGGATGACCTCTTTCACTTTGTCGCACCCTTGTCCTTGGCTGTACTTCTGAGAGCGGACAGTAAACGGGACTGTGCTGAGCCCAAGGTTGCAAATGGAAACATTATATGAACAAAGAATGTGTGGGCGACTGAACAATGTGGGATTCACTTCCCTTAGCTTTCTTCTTGACATTGCACATCATTACGACCCAGGCGGTAAGTTTATCTCACCCATTATACAGTTCAATAAACACCCTTGTATTGTCATCACTTGTGTCGGTTTTTACTTCAATACCATGCCTTCCTTACAGTACCATTGCTGGTAGTGCCCGCGCAAGGAATCAGAATGCCAGGTTTAACTCACTGGCTTCTGTGTTCCTTTCTTTGCTTGTTTCACAACTTCATTTGGGACCTACACCCTTCCTCGCTGAAGGAGTTTCCGGTCCAGCCACTCAAATAAGAAGCCTCTCGCACTCCTGAGACCCACGGCTTCACATCAGCTGCTCGCCACGGTCTCCGACACGCTTCTTGCTGCTCAATCTCAGCAACTAGTCTCACATGGGAAAAGGCAGCCTTCCTAAATGCAGTGTTGGGGTAACAAGACCCTCACAGAAAAAGCAGATGAAATCCCTTGGTTTCTCCCACTTCTGCCTGGATTGCCAGCACAGTGTCTTCTTCCTTCTGCTGCTACTACTACATACACTCCAGCCACAGTTCCAGCTCCTTCCAGTTGCCTGCATCTGAGGGGGCCTCTTAAACCTCTCATCTTCCCTCAGGTGTGTGCTAGAAGGCTTAATTGCTTGACAACTCCTACAGCATGCCTCTTCAGCCCTCTTTCTCGTCCCAGTACTTTTGGGATTATGTAACTTGTAGTCAACAACACAATCATTTATTTTGAGTAAATTATTGCTTTTAAGGGTAGATTTATTTTCCTTAAAGTCAATTATGGAGGACCCATTAGAATTTGTGGTTACAGAGGAAGACAGTTTATTTAAGGCAATATTTCTAAATTCCTTTCCATTATACCTTCGGGAGTAGGGAGGATTTGTATCCTGAAGTAACTTGAATGGTTTTTCTTTTGTTAAGGTGTGTTAATGTTTTATGGCCTTTGTGCCCAGAGCCTCATATCTTATATGTGGTTCAGATACACCATAATGACAATATGCCTTTACCTATTTTGGCAACTTTAAAAGCTTCACCCTTTTAATGGACAAATACTGCGTCTCATCCCACAGAATCTCCTCACCACCCTGGGCATTGTCTCCCCCCAGGTGATCCTCCCACAGTACATCACCCCCAAGGTCGGGAAGCATCTGCCTTTCCCTGACCACCTGGGAGCAAATTTTAGGCAGGGGTTTAGTGGGGGATACGTAGGATTTGTCACAATACTTTAAGAGAACCTAAGAGGGAGGTTAAGGCTCCAATAAATACAGTGAAACACCCATTAAGTTAAGAGTCTTTTGTCCTCCCCCTAACAGCACTAATTCGTTGGATCCAGTAAACCCCAAACTCATTCCCAAAGATCAAGTCTCAACACTGAAAGGCAGTAGGGCTACAACTGGTCTTGGTAGTAAATTTCCCCAAAATATTTGCAATTGGGCAGTGAGGAAAATCCGTATTTACTCTGCCTAAAATCTGTTAATGATAGGTGGTCTACAACTAGAGACCATCAACGTAAAATCTTTGGCCCTTGAGATTTCAATGCCGAGTTGTCTCTCCAACAAGGTTTCAGTGATTGAACAGCTTTTAGCAAAAGGTGCAATGCATCCAAAACTTCAAATTGCAGTATTTCATCTCCCATTATGTCTAAACTACGGGTCCTTCCTCCTTCTAGTGCACCAAAAGGTTCATTAACTATTAATAAAGTAAAGTACTTAACTACGTCAGAATCAGTGAGAGGCCAAACAGAAGCACCTCAACACAAAATAGTGAGAGAAACGCATCTACAGATAACCAGGATTTTCTCTCCTGGCCTAAGTCTGCAAATAAGAATCCAGATTACTGCATGAATTGTCCCCTAATTCCCACCCATCCCTTGAGACACTAGTTGGGGTTTTGTCTCAGGTTCCTTCACTTAGTGGATCCAAATTGGAAACTAACCTTAGAAACAAAATTAGACACTGTAATTGCTCCAATCTATTTGGGTCGCTTGGAGAATCCTCAATTGGTACAGATGGTGAGATGCATCACTTTGGGTTGGGCCCACAAGTAAATCTGTGGAAGGTTATTGCACAGCTTTTTTACCAACCAACCGACTGTTTGCTATATTTTAAACTCTAATTTGGTGTGTCGAAATAGAGAGAGGTATCACAACTTTACCACTAGATTGTTATAACTAGCACCACAAGGAGCACTTTTCCTACAGCCATACTGTCACTGAAGAGGTTTTAAGTAAACTCCTTTTAAGCAAGTATGTTCTTCGCGCACCGACTCATTGTCACACTGTTCTTACTGAAGGAGAAAATGAGGCCTCACAATCGCTATAGTTCTTGACTAAGTTAATATTCTGAAGGATTCGAAACACCAAACTAGCGCTTAACCCCAAATCATCACCTGGGCCATTTTTTGCCTCCCATTTTCAATTAAGAAGATGCCAATTTGAACTCTAATGCCTCTTTTTTTATTTTATTTTTTTACTTGGACCGTGTTTGGGCCGGGACAGAAAAATCAAATATTTTGTGTTGTTGCTTAGCAAACGTGATTCATTTGCAGGGAAAGTGGTAAATTGATACTATGCATTTGGAAGGCGACACCCCATTTGTTATGCAGCCAAGTTAGAAATGCAGGGACTATGCACAGTGGTTTCTTTAGAATGGCTTACCAACGTCTTGGTACTATGAAACAAACATGATTTACAAATGCTGAAACCATCCATGTCTGGAAACTCGAAACTGCTGATAATGAATTGGAACCTTTCACTTTAGGCCAAATAGGATACATTTTATTTTGAATTGTTAGACAATGTTATTGTTTGATAAAGAGATGCTCACTTAACTATGGCTCCCTTGATTATGAGTCATCGTGATTTTAATTAAAAAAATAAGAAGAGGCGGATGGGGGGACTTATGCGTGCCTTGACATTTCTGATCAAGACAAATAAATGAGACCCAGACACAGAGGACTCATGGTTTTTGGTTATAAACGTTTAATGAAACAAAACGTGTTTGGAAAAATGCCTCAATCCCCAATACAGGAGGCCGTTTCCTACCGCAACCAAAAAAAACAAAGGGTTCTGTCTTTTGTCAAGATGTCCAAGCAAAATGATGTCCTGTGTCCAAAATCATATTCTGGCATCACACTCTAAAACGAATTCTAAGTTGCAAAGGACATCGTCTCCGATTCGCAAAAGTGCACAAACGTTCAAATCCAACACAAATGGTATAAATTAAAATAAAAGGTTCCCAATTGACAATGTTCACAGTTCCAGGGAATGGCTCCCTTCCCCAGATTCCTTTTACTAGTATTGAAAGTTCCAACATACAATAGTCAAGATCTTTGAATCCAAGACGATCCATCCCTCCTCTTGGCGCTTTCAGAGTACTCTGGGAAATCGCTCCTTTCCCCAGGTTACTCTCCACCTTCAACATGATTTAAAATCCTAAGGGTATACATCTTCCTAGGGATTCTCCTTTTATTACATTACAACTTGGATGCAAGTCCCAAACTTGCAGGTCACCTGGCATATTCCCCTGCAGGCTCTTCTTGCTTATTTACAATAGCTCACAATTTCAAGGCCATGGATCTTCCTTGAGATTATCATTTTATTGTAGCTTGTGCACACACAAACACACACACACACACACACACACACACACGTTTGCCTGGTGTAATCTCCTGCCAGGACTTTTTTTTTTACATTTTAACCAATGCAGTGAGACCGGCCCATCGTTGGCTTATCAAACCTTGTTTCGTATTGGTTTTAATTTTCGTTTCCACTTTCACCAAAAGGGATCTTTGCCCCTTTGCCAAGAACATTCTCTTTGCTTTCTCCCCTGAGATATGGCTTCAATAACTAGGCTGTGGTTTATGATATGGCATGTATGATGTAATATGGCATTTATGGTATGCTACACAAATAAACTTCTTCATTGGCTTCTCTTTGCATCTCTCGCTCAATTCTTATGCTCAATTCTTATGGAACGGTACATGCTTTCAAGCAACCAAGTAACCAATCTGTCCTCCCTGGGCTTATCAGTTGCTCCTCGCGTTCCTTTGCTTCAGTTCCCTTCACTTGGCATCTCTCACTTTATTTTTATGTAGCGGCACATGCTTTCAGACAACCCTGTAACCCATCTGTTTCTCCTGGGCTTACCAGTTGCTTCTTGGGTTCCTTCAACTCGGTTCCCTTCAACTTCCTGGCTCAGCATGCGTCCAGTTAGGCGCTGTGCCTTTGCCGTCTCCTTTTCTGCAGTGCGTGATTTCTGCTGCCATGTGTTCCCAGGCGGCAAATCATCTGCGCTCAGGTTTCTCTCTCCGCTGTTCGGACTCGCCTCCACACCATTTGCCATGGTGCGTTTCCTCAGCATGGTGCTCTGCATCGGCACAGGTCATGGTGCAGCCCAGCGTCTACAGATCTCTCCTCTTCTGCCCGTCAGCTGTAGCCATTTTAAATTTCCCGCCATGATTACATAGTTTCCAAAGACTGGACTGTTGCAATGATTTACCAGTCGTCATCTTCGATGCTCCATTCTCTCTCATCTCAGTTTTTACCAGGTTGTTCCTTGTATACCGTGAAGGAAGACTATTATGGATTTTATTGTGAGTGATCATTACTGCTCCCTGCCTCTCCCTCATCCCAGTTGTTAATAAACTGTTCTTTGTGGGGTGTTGGGGAATATTCAATGTAGATCTAGTAAGAGGTGGAGGAAGAGTGTTACAATATGCCATTAGGGCATGAGGAATGGAGGAACCATCCCTAAAAGGGAATGGAGGGCATGTGACTTCTCCAATAATGTCATCCCCTGACGATCGCCTCCCCCCGAGATGGTCCACCCTCATATAGCCACAGCCAGGGTCTGGATCAGGTGGTGGCTGCTGCCCCAGTCCACACAGGGAGAGGCTACCTCAGGGAAAGGAGTGATGACATCCTCATCAAAATACAGACAATGTGGTTTCCCTGATTTTGTAAGCTGCACGTATCGACAATGGTGGATTGGTTCTAGGGGTGTACCGAATAGTAAATTTACTATTCGGCCGAATACCGAATGAAACTATTCAGCCAAAACCAAATAGTTACCAAATAGTAGGTTACTACTAGAAATGTGTCAAGATATGCATAACAAGCCAAAACTGTTGGCTTTGCCAATGCTCGTTTTAACAGTCCTTCAGTGAAGGACATGCTTATAAATAGATCATAGAATAGCTAACAAATGCACAATAAATAAAAGATTCCTTAGTTACTTCTTATGGCACATCACAAAATTCTTAGGACCCTATAAATAGATGTTCCTTTGTTACTCAGAGGCCCCATTTCCAATATCACTTAAAGCACTGGAGAGTAAGGTATATTTGAAAGGTAGGAAGATACAGTTTTTTCCACTAAATGTGGGCTGTCCACCTATATGTTTTGCAAACACAAGTGCACCAGCAGGCAACAGACCTATGTCAATACCAAACATTCTCCAAATTGCAAAACGTTTGCACCGGTGCAAGTGCCATTTTGTACAATACTAACACAAGGGAATACATTGTCTTAGTGCAAACAATGTATTATTTGTATGCGTTTTTGCACCAGGTCCCCTAAATGAAGGGATATCTTACAGTATCTCAGAGAGGGAACAAAGCAACCCCACAACAGCAGTGAACAGCACTTTGGTGTAAGGCGATTTATAAATCAATAAATACAAATACAATACAAACATACGACTCCTGACACCTTCTTAAGTGCTGACTGAGGCAGGCCTGCGGGCTTGCCTCCATGCATCTTTTCAAAGACACCCGGCAGCAATTGGCAGCCAGTCCCCTTGGACTGTAACAAAAAGGAGGTTACCTCCCCACTCTTAATCAGATGGACCGATCTCCATTAGGAACTCTTTGTCCAGATGCACATTTAGGAGTAAGCTCACCAGGCCCCACGCTGACTGTTTACTGTAAGCAGTCCATTCCTCCCAACGAGAGCTTAGCAGGGCATGTCACTGCTTCCCAAACGAAAAGCCGATCATATTATGCAACTGCTTTGGTTGAAAAGCATTGCACAAGGCCCCCAGGTTCGTACTGTTTTACAGAAGGAGAACCTTTTAAATAGACACTTGCACACTTCCCCAACCACATTCTTCGCCAGGCAAACCTCGATTTACTTTAACCTGAAGCGGCTTTATTTTTTTCTTTCCATGATCACAAACGCTGCTTAATTGCAAATTAAGCAATGTTTACTTAGTTACACGATTTCATATGCAGTCATACTGTCCCGCTCGGCCGTTTCACAAAAATTGTCTCTTTTTTATATTATCAATCTAAAATGCAAACTGAATTCCAAAACGCTGCGCTCCCACCAGAGTCCAGAATATAACACGTGCTTTCTTAACCACTTATGCTTATGCGGGCGGAGATAAAGGCCTCTCCGATTCCTTTTGGCAGGCACTGCTGGGAAGCTCGGGTGTGGTTTAATAGGGGAAGCTGCCTCATTAGCAGAAAACAGGATCTGCCGGCTGTGACCTGTCAATAGGGCGCAAGTGCCAAGCAGCTACTCTGGCGCTGCTTACATCACCCATTGATGCGCCCAGTAGCCCCTCTCCTCTGTTCACCAAAAACACTGCGATTGGGACCTGCAGGAGAGGTCAGCTCTGTGCTATTGAAGCCCCCTGCCCCTTGATCCCACTCAGATGTAAAAAGGTATTACCCAAATTGTTTGTTTACAATTGTTCGAATGAACAATTGACCGAATTTAAAGGGTCACAATTGAACGAATATATATATATATATATATATATATATATATATATATATATATATATATATATATATATATATATATATATATATATATGGGTTTTGGAGGGTTTGGCGTTGGGTGAGGGGTTTCCCCCCACATATATGGTACAATTGACCATCACAATTCAGTCAATTGTGAAAAGGTCAATTGTCATTCGAGCAGTTGTAAAACGAACAATTCGTATACAACCGATGTAAATGCTGGGGCTATTAACAGTGATGATTAATTTGTCTGTGCACCTCTCCAGCCTCCCTGGGGCTTCCTGCATCACCCGCCTTCCGCTCTCAGCCCTGCATCGTAATTCAGTGGCTGTACGTGTGTTTACTCGCGCCCGATTGTGGGCCTCTGTTCGCGTCTGTCTGTACCTATTATATATAGCTTGTTTGCTGTGGTGGCACTTCGGCTTTGAGTAATAATTAATTAATTAATTATTCAGCCGAATAGCTAATTTCAGCTGGAAATTCGGCCGTATAATTACTCGAAGCCGAATTTCGGTACACCCCTAGTTGGTTCTATTAAAATATGCACACGATTGGGGGTGGCTTATGGTTAATGGCCGGATGCCCTCTGATCAGCTGGGAAAATGCACCTTTTTAGAATCAAGGAGAACATCAATCGACTATTTTTGTTATCCCCTTCCAGATCGAAAGTTTAATTTATGATTTTAAGGCGATTCCACAGCCAATAACTGATCCCGCATCACGGTCATTGAAATTCTCACTACAGTGGCCCACTACCCCCCAATATGGTATCCACCACAAAGTGATAACAATTGTGCTACAATAAAATTATAGACAACTTACTAATAAAAGGTATACATTGAATGTCATCTTGCTGGAAGAGTCTCTACCCCTGCATGATGAACCAAGAGAAGCCTTACACAAGTTCGATCTTTTGATTAGTAATGAGGACAACTCACCAAGTAGAGCTGGACATTTTCTACCCAGGTGATCCTTCCTCGCTCGTCCACCCCCAGGGTTGGGATCCAGAGAGATGGCCCTCCCGTGTCCACCTGAATCGAGGGCTCTCTCGGGTCTTAATGGGAGAATACCCCTAGGTTTCTCACATTGTGTCAATTTAAAGTTTGTAAATGGACAACTTACAGAAAGCCATAGGCTTCTGCAAATGCACGTACATTAATATGTTTGTACACCAACATGTTTTGTTTGCTTCTTTTCCTTGCTGATGCATAGGTCTGAATCAGCAGTGCTGTGTGCTTTGAAGTGGTGGCATGAATGATGCTCACAGAAGAACAGCATATGGGTATTTGCTTTGTTTGTTTATTTTATTTATATCGCGCACCTGACCCGGAGGTAATTGGGCGCTAGAGGATGGTGATGGTTACATGGCACAGTATAGCATTCACAGAAAAAAATTACAATGGTACATATATACATAGACATTGTGCATATTATACATAGGTCATGGCAGTAGTATAGGATGGATGACACATGCTAGTTGTACAGATCATCTCACGGTTAGTGGTAACAGAAACTTTTATGTTTTGTTGAGTATCCATGTGATGACATGGCTCCTGAATTTGTTAAAGGTTTCAATAGCCTGAATATTCTGAGGAAGAGTGTTCCAGAGCTGGGCGGCTAATACCGGGAAGCTGGAGCCTCCGGCTCTTTTAGATTATATCTGGGCACTGCCAGACATGGTATGTTGGATGATCTAGTGATTCTTTTGGATACCTTCCAAGTGAACTTGTCTCTGAGATGGGGGGGACTTGGTAGTTAAGCACTTTGTGAGTTAGGCAGATAGTTTTTAGGACAATTTTGTCATGTATGGGGAGCCACCTGTAGTGTTTTCTGGTTTCTGATATGTGCTCTCTTTTGGGAATATTTAGTGCTGCTCTGAGCGCGTTATTTTGCATAATCTGGAGTTCATTTAGGATGGTTTTGTTCGCTCCTAGATAAAGGCTGTTGCAATAATCCAGTTTAGATTGTATAAGCGCTCTCGCCAGCGTAGGGCAGCTGGTGGGGGATAGAAAAGGTCTACAGGCTCTGATCTGCTTGCCTGTGTAGGCTGTGGCCGATGAGGTCATGTTAATCTGCTTAGTTAGGTTGGACTGGGCATCGAAGTAGAAACCTAAAGTTTTTACATGTTTGGCAATGGGTATACTGTTCTCATCGATGAGGATATTTGTGTAATGATGACTTAGTTTGTGAAAGTTGTTGGATGATCCGACTAGGAGTAATTCTCTCTTATCATTCAGGCAGAGGCCATGTGTGGCCATCCAAGCCTGAATGATGATGAAGACTTTGTTAATATGCGCAACGTCTATGTCATAGGTTCCTGAGAGGGGTAGGAGTATCTGGGTGTCATCCGCATAGTTTGTCAAATAGTGGCTTTGTAAAGATGTTATACAAAGTGGGCGAGACGCAGGATCCTTGAGGGACTCTGCAGGGGATGGGGTGAGCAGCTGCTGGTGAGAACACGCGCATAGTTCTGTTAGCAAGGAAAGATTGGATCCAGGCGACTGCAGAACTGGACCGCTGAGGATAGGTGGTTGAAAAGTATGGAGTGATCCACCAGATCGAAAGCCGCCGAGAGGTCGAGTAGAAGTAGGATGGCCATCTTTCCTTTGTCTTTTAATTCATCGATCTGGCTTTTAAGGTCGACAAGTGCAGTTTCTGTTCCGTGCTGGGGTGTGAAGCCAGATTGTCGGGTGCCAAGTAATTTGTGGGCTTCAAGGTAATCTTGTATTTGCAAGTAGGCTATTCTGTCCAAAATTTTCAGTAGAAAGGTGACTGTCGTAATTGGTCAGTAGTTAGTGGGTATGGCCGGATCAAGGGTCTGTTTTTTTAATAGTGGTAGAACCCAAGACTGTTTAAGGTTACTAGGGACAGAGCTGTTAGTGAAGGAGGAGTTTACAAGTTTAGTAATGAATGGGACAAGGTCTCTAGCTGCATCCTTTATAATCAGGGCTGGGCAGCTTTCGCCCTTACAGTTAGATGATTTAAGAAACGCAATGATTTTGAGGACTTCGGGAATGGTGACTTTTTTTTAATGTGAAACCTGAGTTAATGTGAGGGGTAGGGGTAGGTGCTGGTGTGATGACTGTTAGTTGGGATCTTTTGTCAGTTTGCAAAACTTAAATATTGTGTCACAGATGGCCCCAGAAATCCACACAGTTGGTATACTTAAGGTGCCTTACAAAAATGTTAAATGGCTGGTATAGAGAGCCTAGGAGCTCCCTCCTCCACCCAAACCCAAGCATCCTTAACCCTCAGGATGTCCCAAACATACCCTACAGCCTGGTAACCCCTATAGACTTGATCTTTCAAAACTTGGCAGGGAAACCTTAAAGCTGTGGCCTTGTTCATCTCCCTCAGGGACTCTCCAAGTGATACGTTTGGTGCATGTTGACTGCCCAATGTTACCAGGGCCCCTCTTCCATCCTCCTCCATCTCCTAACCTTACATGCCATCTGCCTGTGCTTTGCCAACTATTCCTCCTACCACCTTTCACAAACTCTCACTCACCTATTACACACTCTCACTAAAGTACACACAATTCGTATCACACACAAAAATCATCACCTGCACTCTCACTAAACCTTACCACAGTACTCTACGTTACCATCTGCCCTCCGCCTGGTCTCTTGGTCCACCTGACCGTACCCGAACAACATTGAGTCTCCTCTATGAAGGTGGTAGAGTGAGCAAGGAAAGCCTAGGCAGCAAACACTCTTCCCAGCTCCCATTGGTCTGACACTTCCCATGGCCAATATCTAAACTATCCATGGGGGTTGGGACTTTGCTGTAAGGTTTTAAAAAGTGCCTTTTAGCCCCTACCCCCTTTTTTAATCTCCATTTGTAGGCTGGCAGCCATGTGCTCAGAATGCATGTTTGCCAATTGTCCTCATGTGCAGGCAACTTTTGTTTTCAACTCGGTTTAAGGAGATTTTCAGCATCTCCCCTGCAGTCTCTTATGACTAGAAGTTTATTTTCTATTGCCCTACCATCCCCCTGGGGTCCGTCTGGGATTGGTAAGGCAAGTGGTAGGCAGCTCATTGCTTTTGAGCAGGAACAATCCTAGTCCGTTCCATTTACAGTATCAATCCCATTTCCCTGGTTACATTCTGGGTTTTCTTGGTTGCACCCAGTTGCATTCAGGGAATTGTAGTTCTGAAAAATCAAACGAGAACTCTGGCCCAAAAAGAGGCCAACTGGCATTATGGGAGAGACCGATATCCATAATTCACAAAAAAATGTACACTCGGGAGTGCCCCGTGCCCCTTCACACTACCTCTGGGGTGGGACTGCCACACACCCTGGTAGGCTGCCTATCTGAGTCAGGAAGGAACCTTCTCCTTACCCCCCCCAACCACCTGACAGGGTCATGACCCTGACCCTCTCACAATTGAAGCACATTCTTTTGCATTGGCGCAAACTCTTGAGTGGAAGCGAGAAGCGCTCCCAGGGAAAAGGCAAAAGACCATCAGAGACTCACACAAGGGCCCCCAAGACCTCCCACTTTTGGAATGCTTACCTTGGGGAAGGCAAACGGCAAGCCTACCCCATTGAACTTGCTCAATGAACTCTGCTCAATGAACTCTGTACTATGCAATTATTCAGCAGCAGTCCTGTGCAGACAACGCTGGCTGGGCTTAGCTCGCCATTTATGAGACACACAGAGAGACACACAGACGTATTCAGACGTGGGAAGATGGGTCAGGATTGGCTAGGGGCAGAGAACCAATCCCCAACATGGAGGGAACATATGAGCGAACAGGAAGCAGGAAGTTGTGGTTTGCTTGGGTGAGGGTTGAGAAAGACGACCAAGGGATCGGAAGGAGGAAGTAGTGCAGCATGGAGGCTATTGTTGGAAGCGTGATGGATTAGTGAGTGCAAGGGTTCTTTTGTGGGTGTGTATGTTAAGGGAGTTAAAAAGGTATAGTTAGCATAAGGAGTGTCTGAAGTGAAAGAAAGGTATGCTGGTACAGTGGGTGGGGAAATCATACAAGAATGTTGCCCTCATTTGTGCGCCCCCGCAGTTACTGCGACTTTGGGGGCGCACAAAATGAGGGCGGCATTTACTGCGCCCAAGCACAGCGGGGGTGTCCCCCACTCTGCTTGGGCGCCGTAACGGGAGTCGGGGGTTGCGGGGTGTCCCCCGTTTACCATTTTGGTAAGCAGGGGACACGAAAGAAAAAAAAAGAAAAACAAAAAGGAAATCACCCTGCGGCATCAGCTCTAACCCACGTTAGTGGGAGGAGCTGATGCCGCAGGGATAGCAGGGTGCAGGCGGCACACACAGAAGTGTGCTGCTGTGAAAGGTAAATTGGGGTGTGGGGGTGGAGGGTAGGAAGGGAAAAGCAGGCGGGGGAAGCGGGCACAGTGATCTATATGATCACTGCGCCGCGCCGTAACTGGCATCGGCATTTCGTCCGTCGCAGTTATGGGCGGCGCAGTGATCACATAGATCCGTGGGTGGTGGGGCGCAGGAGTGGTAAAGAGAGAAGGAAGAGAGAAGTAGTGGGAGGAGGAGTAGTGAAGCCGTGTGGAAGGAGAAGCAACACCAATGGGTGGAAGGGGAGAGGTTGGTGGATTGAAACATCAAAATCGACAGATGATTGGAGGGAGGAGCGGTAAGCATAGAGGAGAGAAGGGGATTACGTATGATTGGGGTAATGAGAGTTACACAGAGAAAGTACATCTAACAATCCAAAATAATTAAACTCATTAGAACACTAAGCTTTGGTTAGAGTAGGGAAAGCTACAAAGTCCTGTAGGGAGTATGGATAGCCTGCATTAAGGGAGCCATGCTTAGAATGAGAGAATAGGGGTTACGGTCGGTAGCACTACCCAGGGATGGATGCCTGGATTAGGGAGGAAATTTCAACAGGAGATGAGAGAGAGATGGTTCTAAGGCCCACAACATTTTAATAAACACTCCAACTGTCTCAAAGACTCAGTGGTTTTTCTGTGCCAACTGATACAGTATGGACCTACAGCGTACATGTAGTTGTGAGTCTATTCCCTTGTGTACAGGGGCTTTTTAACGGATTAACGGCACATCAGTCAGATCAAATGTTATTAAGCAAAGTTTTGCAGGGGTGGAGTGTGAGTGAGTGTCGGCCGATGGATGGAAGGATTACCCGTTTTAGATAATGGGTGTGGCTTGTTTTCAGTGTCTTTTTTTTATATGCTTTGAATGAGATGACCATTTTCATATTACACACTTGTGGCTGTGTTTTAGTTACATGATGTGTTGCCATGGGCTGTGAGTACTATGATGGTAATTCCCTCATTAGCCATTAAGAATTTGGTGATGCTCTATGAAAGTGTACCAATTTTCATTCAATTGGTTTGTGGTATTGCACCAATGTGTTTTAGTCCGTCTGGTTTGTGATGTGGAGCACATTATATTTTTGCAAGGACTTGAAAACCTGTATTTCTTAAGGTGAGCGTGCGTCTTGTAGGGTTGAGGACACACCATTTAGGTGGGGCTAGGGGCAGTCCGCCCGTGTTGCTGCATGGTGTTTGGCCACCCTAATCATGACCCCAAGGAACAGTCACTGGACTTCATCACAATGCTTATCTGGATCCTTCATGTTAGACCACAACAAAGTTGTTATTATAGCTCCCATCTCCTCATATCTGCTCAACTGTGGGGTACTGTAGGGTTCCATCCTCTCCCCCCACACTCCAATAGCTACGTCTCCTCCCTGGCCACCCTTATACACAAATATGTTGTTCTGTTTTATTCCCACATGGATGACACCCAGATACTATTCTGTATGTTTGTTTGTTGGTTCATTGAATTTATAAAGCGCACCAAACCCGGAGGTAACAGGGCGCAGCAAGGTTATGCAAGGCTTACATAACAATGTACAATATACAAGTAGTAAAATTTCAAAAAAAGGACGGAATTATTTACATCTTAGTGTACAAACGTATGCAATGGTTTACAAACTTAGGAGGCAGACAGTGCAAGCGTGCGGTAGTTTCAGTTGAAACTAGTTTTCAGTCAGATTAAGGTGGGTAATGAGGTTCTTTCTGAAGTGTGAAAAATAAATAAAGAATAATTCTTCCAAAAGAACATGAGTAATTTGTTCGTAGGGTAGGGTAGGTCAGCTCTCAGCTCGTGTGGCAGGGAGTTCCAGAGTTTAGCGGCCTTCACAGGGAAGCTATTGCCGCCAATCTTGGAGGATTTGAATCTTGGTACCAAAAGGCAGTTAGTATTGACAGTTCTGGTAGGTCTACAGGAAGTTCTTCTAGACAATTTGTTAATTAGGTAGCTAGGTGCAGCATTGTGTAATGCTTTGTGTGTTAGGGAGGCAATTTTTAGTTGTATTTTGTTATGGGTGGATAACCATTTATATTGGCGTCTGATTGCAGTCGTGTGCACTCTTGTTAATGCCAAGTGCGGCTCTGAGGGTGTTGTTTTGTAATCTTTGAGGTTTTTGGATACTGGCTTTGTTGGCACTACTGTAGAGAGCATTACAGTAGTCTAATCTGGAGAGAATTAATGCTCTGGCCAATATAATGCAGCTATCATTTGATAGGAAGGGTTTACAAGCTCTGATGAGCTTACACGTGTAGGCTGTAGTGGAAGCCAGAGATTTCAGTTGTTTATTGAAAGACATTGTGGCGTCCAGGTAGAAAGCAAGGGTTTTTATCTCCTTAGAGACTGTGGTATTGTTGCCATCAATGATGAAAGAAGCGCATTCATGACCTAGTTTAGAGATGGTGGAGGAGGTACCGCGGATCATCAATTCGGTCTTGTCATCATTCAAGCATAGGCCGTGTGTGGCCATCCATGCCTGAATGATGAAGTAAATCCTATTCACCAACGCCAAGTCCTTGCCATGGTCCCCGGAAAGTGGGAGGAGAATCTGAGTGTCATCTGCGTAATTAGTGTAGGTTACACCCAGAAAGTCCAAATCATCGAACAATGGTTTGGTGAATATGTTGTACAGAGTTGGAGACAATCATGAGCCCTGGGGGACCCCGCACACGATTGGGGTTGGATCAGCAGCTGCTGATGGGGAGAATACTCTGATGGTTCTGTCGCTCAGGAATGATTCTATCCACTTGACAGCACCTATGGAGAAATGGGCTGCTGAGTCAAGGTGCCTACAGAGGACCTTATGGTCCACAAAGTCGAATGCAGCTGAGAGATCAAGTAGCAGCAGTAGTGCCGTCGTCCCCTGGTCTCTCAACTCGTCGATTTAGGTTTTCAAATTTATCAGTGCGGTTTCCGTCCCATGTAGCAGGCGGAATTCTGATTGTCTGACCCCTAAGAGTTTATGCAGTTCCAGGTGTTTTTGAATCTGCAGGTAAGCAAAATTGTCCAGAATTTAGTAAAAATGGTACCGTTGTAATGGGGCGGTAGTTGGTGGCGATAAGTGGGTCTAAAGTTTGCTTATTTAGAAGAGGGAGAACCCAGGATTGTTTAAGATTGACTGGGACGGTGCCAGAGGCAAATGAGGTGTTGATCAGTTTGGAGATGAATGGGGAGAGGTCTCTCACGGCATCTTTTATGATGTGAGCTGGGCAGACATCTCCTTTACAGTTGGAAGGTTTAAGTGAAAGGATGGTTTTTTCCACTTCTAGGATAGAGGTTTTGGTGAAACAGAATTTTGAGCAGGAATTATTTTATTCATCGTAGGAGAGTTAGTTGGTTGAGGTAGGTTCAGGGCGTCTTTCTTATTTTTAATTTTGGTTTGTAGAGCATTTATTTTATTAGTTAGGGCTTGTTGGATCTCTGAACACCATGTCTTATTTTTGATACAGATGTCGGGTGTGGAGATAGGAGACTATTGTAAATAATTATTTCATGCTAGAATTAGAATTGGCAATACGTTCATTATAAGAGTTTCGTTTTGCCTGGCAGATTTCATTTTTGTAGTGTGATGCAGTGGAATTTAGCTTCTTTTTATTCTCATTGGAAGGGCAAAGCCGCCAGGCGGTTTCACATTTTCTTTTTAATAGTCGCAGGTCCTTTAATTGTGGAGTGAACCACTTATTAAGCTGTGCTTTGGCTATACTTGGTCTCAGTTTGAGAGGGGCAACTTTGTCCAGTGTAGAGAGCATAATGTTATTGTATTCCTGCACCAAGGTACTTGGGTTGAGGTTGTCTGGCACAGAATTTAGGGTAGGTAGAATATTAGGAATCACAGTATCCACTGTGATATTCTTTTTCATTCTGGTTAGACAGGGTGGCGCTACTTGTGGAGCTAGGATTATGGGTCTCGTGGTGGATAGAGTCAAGGACACGAGGGAGTGGTCAGTCTATTATAGGGGAGAGATAGAGGTAATACTTGAGAGGTAGGTTTGAGATTACTGGCAAGTATATTATGCAGGTCCTCCTCAAATGTTCCAATGGCCCAGGAGGTCTGTATATTACATGCATGCTAAGTGATTGGGAGTTATTTAACGGTAGTTTAATAGAAAGGGATTCGCAAGATGCAAATTTTGGGGAGTGGCTATTCTCATAGATAGGCTCTCTCTGGATATGATAGCTATTCCACCGCCTCGGGAACCATCTCTGTCTTGTCTGGAGATGGTATATCCTTCTGGGACGGCTAGCGTAAGTGCGGGTCCTGCAGCATCATGTAGCCAGGATTCCGTTATGGCGAGGAAGTCCAGGCTGTCTTCTATGATTAAGTCGGCTATGTCGATGGCATGAGCCACCAGAGAACTTGCATTGAGGAGAGCTCATTTGAGGGGTTGTCTACTTTGGCTACGATTAGGCATGTAGTAAGGCTGTTAAAAGCCGAAGCCTTGGGGAGGTATTTCGTAGTCTGTGTAGCAGAGGCATGGACGGGAGTAAGACGTTAGTGTGTCTGTGCTTGCCTTACATCCAATAGTAAACGGATAAGTAATCATTGGCTTAAACTAGACCTGGCCAAAACAGGGGTAGGGCGTGGCCAGATTCTTACTGGCTCTCAATGGGCTCTTTCCCAGTACTTGCCAATGGAGTCCATGTGCCTGCCAGCAATACACAGATGCCAGCATTCATCAGCACAGGGACTGAAGATCTCTTATGGATCTGTTCATTTTGGACTGAACATTAAAAAACTACATCATGGATTCTATTTCCCATAGACAAAATGGGCACATGGCCTCTTTCGGCACCATTTCTGACAAGTGACCCAAGGTTGAATTAGATGGAGAACACAAACTGAGTCTTGCACTGAAACGCTCAGATTCAAAAAAGGGAGAACATCCCTGGTACGGCTGTAAGCCACTTGGCAAAAAAAGTACATCCAATATTTTGCTCACTGATTTCTCAAACTCACTTATATTTCTTTTATTGTAGTTTTACTTATTTTAAGTACAATTGTGTCCTTCCTTTAGGAATTGTGGGATATATTGACCCACGCAACAGTATTTCACCACATCACCAAGCTGCCTGTCTGCAGAAAACAGCAAATGGCTGTGCTGGCTCCTGTGTGCACCAGGACCACAAAACTGCATTTTTGCAGCAACAAAAAGATGGCTGCACCGTCCTGCCAAGCACACTTCAGGCAGGATGGAACAAGGGGACACACTGAAGGAGCGTGCCAGTGTGTTCTGAAACATATAAATGGAATAAAGTAAAAAAGGCAGCACGGCTTTGCTGAAAATCCAAAATTCCACATCAAAATGAAACTTTTTCACCCTTTATAAATGCTGCTTTCACTAATTCCATCTGTTCTTTCTTAAACTGCTGTGATTAAAAAGGCCCTGCCATGCCCAGGATATTTTATTGTGCCTCAGCAAAACCATGCACAATTCCTGAATGACAGGCACTGTCAAACCAACTCTGAGGGAAATCAACCAGGAACTTCACTCTTTACTCGCACGGGAACACACATTTATTTATTTCCACAAGTATCCAAAGCTCAGCAGTTCAAAGAGACTAACTATCTGAGCCAGGTCAGCTTCAATATATCGGTGCTTCAGACAAAACTCCTGCTTTCAAGAAAATGACTATGGCTGCAAAGACCGTGTGGGAATCTGATGGAGCTGCCAAACCGAATTTAAAGAAAGAAATGCTAGCTTTTCATCAAACATGTAAAAATGGGCCTTTTGCAAACTAAAGAAAAAAATGGCTCATTTAAAAAGTAAATTGATGAATGAAAGCATGCATTACCTAGCAATGTGAAGGGGTTGGGTTGGTGATAATGCACACAGGGGCTATTTTATTCCACAGGTTTGTTTTAATTCAGGACCAATAATTAGAAAATAAAGTTTTTAAAACACATGGGCTGAATTTGCAAGATCTCAAAAACCAGTTGTTCAAGATGGCAGAGCTATAAGCTTCCCCCTAAGGTAGGGAGCCACACCATAAACTCTCAGCAGGCACTAACACCTAAATGATAATTACTAGGTTGGAAAGAATCTAGGCTAAGGAAGTGTGAAGGGGCAATAAAACCTTCAATCAAGCTGAGAAACCCCGACCTTGCTTTGAAGGAAATTACATTTGGTAGCAGTTGATGGAAAGAAAAAAAAAGACCCAGTGACAAAGGACTGCCATTTGTTTCCAAAGACTATTTCATAAATAAACTTTAAAGACTCATCTCTGCAGCAAGACTTTGTAAAAATGTAGAATTTTCGCAGTGTAAAAGTACATTTTTGGACTTTCTTTTAAGACATGGTAGAATTCACTGACACCTTGGGGACAGAAATGGCCAAATATGGCGGATTACAAGAAAAGCATCCATGTTGGAAATGCAAATTTTTGTACATAAATCCCTTATGATAATCCACACCCATGTATAAATGTATAGAATTTTGAGTAATATAAATCCCATTGAAAAGCGTGAAAACTGGTCGAAGGGTGAAACAAGGTCTTACGGACTGGAGGATTGGACTGCAGTGTGCTGCACAAAATATGTAACATGTGTATATAATTTGCTAAGAGATTGCTATTGTATAAATGTATGTTTGTGGCAAAATAAGATTTTAGTTAAACTGTGGGAGGTTTTTGGACATTGTAAAATTCACATCATAAATCTGACATAATTTTTCTGAAATCCAACCAGCTGAGAGCGAGGCGGAGACTGTCACCCTTGTCCAATCCCGTTGTTAGAGGCGCATTTAGTTAAGCCTGCCCCAGTCATATACTTTGATGATGTCACTATGCATAAGAGTCCCTGACAATTCTCTATACAGACACTCTTCCGGACGTTCCATCCATCCAGATTCCAGAGCCCAAGGCCAAAGCATTGCTGACTACTCCAGGGCCCACTGCAAAACCCAAGCCTTGCTGATCCTATCCCAGCACGGCCCAAATTATGAAATCCCACTAAAATTACCATTAAAAAGGGGAAAGCTGTGGTGTTTTGGTAAGCATCCTGATACCCTTAACTGCATGCCATCCTCTTGACCTAGTATCCAGTGATCAGAATTACCAGTCCGCTGCCACCCGGTGACCAGAACTGCCCAGTGGTCGAAGTGAGCGGAAGCGGTTGGGAACGTTGCTCCTCTACTCTTTTAAATTAAGTTGTACAGCTCCTATACTTTTAATTTTAAAAAGAAACCGTTCTGAACAGTTTCGTCATAAAATAAAAGTGTAGGAAGAAGCTGCAACTTGCACTTCGGTGCGCTGCACATAACGTTCCCTTAAACAGCAGGTTCAATTGTTTGGGAGGGTGTATTGTGTGTGGGAGGGGACGTGGCAATGGGGTTTGTGGGGAGTGGGGGCAGACAGGCAGGGAACATAGTTTCACTACTTCTTTTTGTACACTTCGACCACTGTTCACTAGGTCATGTTTTTTGATGTGATGGGTCTGATATTTCTTATATGCATTTAAAATGGGTTTTAAATTAAAATTGATAATGCTGTATACATTATTTGAAGAAATAATTGTTCTTGATTGCCTGAATTAACACATTTGAGGAGAATGTGAATAAGTGGTCAAATTATTTACTGAACAATTTCCAATGGGATCAAACCCCCTTTTGTGCCATAGATGGTTTTCGTCCCAGTTCTCCTATGAGGAGGGCTGATCTCCCTTTAGTATATATAAGGTCCTGCGTGGGGAATATCCTACCATTGGGGAATCATGGCACAGAGAAAACCTGTTGTTGAAGGGATGCTCTAGTTATATTAAAAAAAAAGACATGTTCCTTTGAACAGTAGACCTTGACATCGTTGAAGAACATAACCTTCCAAATTTCCTAACTCTCATTCTTGAGCGGTCCAAACTTTGGGAAGAAGGTTTTAACTAGGTAGACAAAACACTTTCCTTCCAATACCTTTCCAGGTCGTGTCACTTCATACTGAACTGGCAAGTCCCATCATGAAAGGTCATCAGCCACTACTTTTTCAGTCCCAGGGATGCATGCGACAAAATAAAAGTCTGCCGAGCAAAGAAAAAAGCCCAATGGGCTTGGAGGGTGTTGGTTCATTCTGCTTGTTGCAGAACCTGGAGGTTACGATGATCAGAATGAACCTCAAATGTGTGTTTGGCCCCAATTAATGCAGACTCCATTCCTTACACTTAAGGGCTAAAAGTTCCTTTTCTGTAACCAAATAATTCCTCTCGTAATCCAATAGCTTGCACAAATATTATGCCACTGGGTGGTCCAAGTGATCCCCTTCCCTGGGTTTGAGAACAGCTCCTATGGCACAGTCAGAAGCATCAGCATTCGACCATAAATAGTTTGTCATGATCAGGTTGTCTTAAGATCAGCCCAATAGTAAAGGTGGGCTTTAAGCTCTGAAAAGCAATTTTACTTTCGAGTGGAGAGGTGAGGGAGCACCAAAGAAGAAAAGTGGGATACATTGGCAGTAGGAATTGGTGAGCCCCAGAAGTGTTGAACTTCCTTGGTGATGGGGGTTCTGGCCATTAGATGATAGCTTCAATCTCACATGGATCCATGCAGACTCATTTAGTGGGCAAGCAAAACCCTAGATAGAGCACGTCGACATCAAATAGACATTTTTCTGGTTTGACTAATAGTTGCTGGCTCTGCAGACTTCCCAGGACTTCCTCGATATCCCCGATGTACTGAGAAGAGGTTTTGGAGCAAACCAGGATGTCATCCAAGCACTGTGATGAATCCTGCAGAGTCCTCATCACTGATTTCTCTGTGTCGGTCTCCTCCTGCATGGCCAGGGAAAGTCAGCCGCTACCCTATCCGGACCCTGGAGGTGGTGTCAGGAGGGAGGATCATGGGGGAGGAGATGAAGACCCGGGAGAGGTGCTGGCTCTGATGGGAGGGACGCAGGATTCTCCTCCTTCTTGTGAGGAGGAAACCCTAATACCAGAGTTTTTAAATGGCATATTGTTGTGGAACATCTGATAACTTTTTTTCAAACATAATTGTTCAACAATGTGGTCCACAATAATGTGTAACTTATGGGACGTTGAAGAGGCACAAGGAGTTAATTCGTAGGGAAATTTGATTTTAAAACCAACATGCAGTCTTATGGTCAGCCCAGTCAATTACGCAGGATATTTAAATCCCCCGATCATCTGTGGAAATGTAGACGAAATTTTAGGAGATAAACCACTGTAGTTTACAAGCACCCCTCAGATGGGCTGCTATACAAACGAACAGTACCAGTATTCGACAGCAGCAAAGTCATGTACCTACACAGGATAGTACACGTCCTTTGTAGAAGTGCTGGTGTCTTTTCAATGGCACAGTAGAAGCACGCAATTGCCCATCTCAGCAGAATATAAAAAAGGACTGAACAGGCCGTTTCAGAACTTCTTTCTTAGCCTGCTGACCAGTTCTGATGCACACTGCCAATGCGGAAAGAATGCATTGCAGGATGGTAGGGGCGGGGGATCGGGGGGGGGGGGACTTCACTACATTCTGCTCCTATCCAGCACCTTTATACAGGCTCTCCCTGTCCCAGGCCTGACATGTTACTGACACAGCCTCAGCCCCACCAGCCTGTCGGAGACATCGGGCAGTTCATACATTTCCTGATTTCTCAGCCTGCCGGAGACATCAGCCTATGAATACGCGGATGTTTATGTAGCGTAATCCTTGCAGACAGCAATGTGGCTTATAAACCTTCTGGGAGTGCCCCTGCTGAAACCTAGATCTCATTCAGTTAATGATGTGCTTCAGAGATCTGCGTTTATAATGCAGGCCCCAGGACACAAATTATGGTGGAATACATCAGTGGGTTAGTGTGCCTACTGCAAAGATATATGCACGTTAGGGAGATTTTTGCCCAACTCTCTTGTGAGGACTGTGTAATCATCGAACCTAATGGTAGAACAGGGTGTCACTCAAAAGGAAAGAGCAGACTCTCCAACTGCAGCTGTAACAGAGCAGGCTTAACTTTAGGAGGGAGGAAGGGGTTGGCAGGGAGGTACAATTCATTCCAACAGACACCACAAAAGAATACACCACACTGGCATACTGAAAATATATACGCTATTTCCAAGGTCAGAATTACAATATTTAGAAGAGGAAACATAAGTCCTCAGGTTACACAGAAGACTAGCAGAGAAGAGACCAGTCCAGGCCCAACTCACTGTTTGCCCAATACCTGGTGGAGGACAACGCATATAGACTGCCAAGCAGAGTCTTCCAGACCCATAGACAAGATTACATTCAGTAATCCCCATCATGTTCAGGATCCAAGGGAACCAAACAGAATTTAGCAAAGGGGTCCCGCTACATTATAACCCAAGTAGTATAAATAATCCACATGCACCTAACACACTTCTAACATGTGGGTGTAACGAATAGGGGAACACAATGTCCAACATAGCCCAGAGGGGTACCAAAGTTCAAGATGTCCCTGAAACCAGAAGTGTATATTAAACACCAAGGAGGGAAACAAAAGCAACAAACATTGATACAACGTGCATAGACACTAGTTAGGAGTGCAATACATAGCTTTAAAAATGCTTAGGAAATTGGAGACAGTCTCAACCGCCAGGGCTTGGAGGGGTACTAGGAACCCAAGAAAAATGCCATTCTAGGTAGGCACCTTGCAGTATCGCTTGTAGGCGTACAAAGTTGAACAATGTGGCCTAAGAAAACAGCAAGACAAACTATGTAGGCTGATCGGAAGTTGTGATTAAAAACTAAGTTCCAGTTCCTTCTCATATGTACCCAGAAGAATGCAGTGACCCTAGAAAACACCAGTGGGGACCCAGAAGAGGAAATCCAATAGAAGGTTCGAGCCCCATGAGCAGAAAAGCAGACAGGATTCAGCCCCCAAAGTCAAGCAAAGGGTGAACGTAGTAGAAGACCTGCCGACCCCCAACAACCAGAAAAACCCAGAGGGCGAGTGTGATGATGAACCTGCCAACCCAGGACCCGGAGAGCGGCACTTACAACGATTGCTTCCAGAAAGCTGGTTCCCAGAAGATTAAAGGTTTCTTTTCAAATGGCGAAATGAAGGATCCAGTCACTCAGATTGCCACCCCAAGCCAACGATGACCCCAACTGCCCACAAAAAAAGAGGAATCGTCTTTTCCAGGAGTGGGGCCCACCATCCAGCAGTGAAATGAGCAACAAAGGTAGTTCCACGAGGAACTTGCTCATAGCAGAGACCCGCAGCTCAGCAGGATAGTGTTGATGGCACATCAGCAAACATAGCCCCTACAGCAAGACAACGGTGGTGACGACCCATACAAGCAAATCTGGCAGGGTGTTAACAGTTCAACACCTTTTCAGGCAGCGGTAGCTTTCAAACTCAAAGCGCACAACCTGGCAGGAAGAGACAGTAAAACGATCACAGGACTGGCCCCAGCAGAGGAGGACCACTAGCAGGGTGAGGAAAACGCAGGAAGGACACCTAGCAGTCAAACCCCCCAAACTGAAGCTATGCCCAGAACACTGCATCCAGCCAGTTTGGCCAGAAGAGAGCCTACAAACGCAGCAATGGTGGGAAACTGCCAAAAATCCTCAAGCAGCTAAGATGATCTGCTCACCGTCCAAAAAAATGCAGCAGCACAGAGTACAGGACAGCGTATCCCCTATATATTCATTCACTCCCAGGGGCTGGCTTCTGCCAGCCCTCCAATCCCATTAGGGGATTTAAAACAAAAGGAAGAGCGGTGGCATGCCCAGTGAGGCTGTCATCTTGGGCTCACAAAGAGCCCACATGAGCACAACTGCCATGTTAACGCCTGCCTCGTGGTTTCCCTGAGCAAAGGATGCCTCTAAAACAAAATGGCAGAGAGTGGGACTTTAGTATCTCAATGGCTAACATAAAAGGTATATTTGGCTGCCAATGCAGTAAATCCAGTGAATCCAAAACAAAATGAGCTGCCACCAGCCTAACCGCTAAAACCGATGAAGATTGACTCAATCACCCGATGGCAAAATAGGAGGCCCCTCTGGAACTCTATGCCTTATGCCTTAATGTGAAAAGGGCATGGTGGCAGGAGGACTTCAAAAGAAGTCCATCTGAATACCACAATACATTTGACACCAAACAATAAAGAGGGAAAATGCAAAAAGAGTAAGGATTTCATAAAATGAGACTGCAGTACCCCAAAAGTTTAATTCTGCCCTGTGTATCCTGGAAATTAGAATTCTGGATTCCTACTGAGATAGCTGTCCGATTTGGACAGAGCTGGCAGATCTCACAAAGCTACTATGGTTTAGTTTGGAAAATAATTTAAGTTAGGTTCATTTATTATGCATTTCAAAAATCTGCAATATTTTAATGGTTTGGGCCCAAAACTTCGTAGCGAGGCTACTACAGAGTATCAGCAATCCTTACCGGGCCTGCTTTACTTTGAATAAAAAAGTAAAAATCACACAGGATGCAGGATTTGATAGCTTTTTATTGGACTAACTGAAAATAATATGCAGAATTGGAACAAATAATTCGCTTTCGAAGTCCCACAGACTTCTTCGTCAGATGGTGCAGGAACTTCGAAAGCAAATGCTTTGTTCCAACTCTGTATAATATTTTCAGTTAATCCAATAAAAAGGTAACACCACCTGCATCTTGTGGGATTCTAAAACTGGACCAACATGCGTGGAACTTTTTCAAACTTTTTTGTTTGTAAAAGTTTTTTCTTTGCTGCTGTGGTTTCAGAGTAAAGATTGTAATGCATAATACTCGCCTCCATGTCTTTAATAGAATCTAAATCCCCTTCTCACGCTACTGAGGGGGGGGGGGATAGTTATTATTGGCAGTATCCTGGAAAATTTGTACAGTACTCAGAATCATAATGGAAGAGCCAGGAAAAAGGCAGTAGTGCACATGCATGGAATAGTAGTTCCGATGGGTCTTTGACACATGACGTCTGACAGGCTGTTCACTAGCACAGAAACACTGATGTTCGTTGTATCTCCTGGCACGGTATTTAAAACGGGTGCAGGGCCTCCTGACCTGCTACCCAGGGGCGTTGCTAGGGGGGGGGGGGCTATAGCCCCTGATCTTTTGGTTGTAGCCCCGGATAGAATCTCAGGAGCTACAGCCAAAAGACTAGCTAGCCCCCAGTCCCAACAGTTCCGACTTCAGCTTAGCCCCGGGTCTTTTCCAGACCTAGCAACTCCCCTGCTGCTACCTATCGTTGGAAGGATTTCTGGAAGGGTGGTGGCGGCGCAAGTTCTATAGCGCACAAAGTTTCCCATAATCACCAACTTGTGGTTCAGTGGGCACGGATTTGTTCAGATACGTGGATTTTTTGAAGAAGAGAAGTTCCCCTGCGAACTGTGACAATCATGGCTCACCAAACACCTGTCTAGCCCATGCCCACCACCTCTCCCAGGCACCCACCACTCCCTAGCCCCCAATTAACAACACACATGCAATTAAAAAACACGAAAACGGCCGTGGTGCAAACTACACGTTTAAAATGACAACGTGTCAAATGCCCGCGATAGCAACCCACCGTTTACGTTTAGGAAAGTGCTTTAAAACGCACGCTTCTTTTTGTCAAAAACATCTAAAGTGGAACTCACATTGTTTTCTGTTAAGATCTTTAGCAAAACGTGCATTATAAAGAATGAACACGTGACATCTACTAGCTGCGCAGTGAAGTAGCTGTTCAATATGGTCCACTTTGACAAAAAAACGGTGCCACAATTCCATGTTAGGCCTGCACTTCGGGCGCTCCTCATTTGGCCATCAATAGTTTAAAAAGTTAGACCTTGTAAGCCCGTACTTACAACGAAAAACTCGGAGACACAAATCCGTAGTATTGGGTGTGGACCGAGGCCCTTTTAAATAAAACTAGAGCTTTCTGGCCACTTTTTTTTTTTTTTTAAATTGATTTTCTGGTTTCAGAAACCTGCATGCGGTTAAATTATTATTATTTTTAAACATGGGTTAATTGGTTTATGGCCAGATACAAATAATTATCAACACATTGACTGAAAAACTCGAACCTGCACATCCAAACCGCCTTGGGAAAGGGTCAAAGAAACAGTCATCGCCTGCCGCTTACCTGCAGCGACCAGGAGAAGAGTGGCGAACGAGTCCCAAAACATCGAGGAATCGGGCTGCAGACTCGGCTACCAAATACAGGAGCAAATTTGCCACCAAGGGCCCTCCGCGAGAGGCTAACAACGCAGAAGTCAGTTCACCCCAGGAGCTGAAGCTGCACACGGTGCACACCCGAAAAGCAAAGACATGCACCCCACAAAGTGCAGTGGCAAAAAAACCATCCGAGCTCGGGAACGCCTTTCAAGCAGTGCACTAAGCGTGGGTCGCAGAAGCAGTCTCCTGCGTGAGGTGCAAGGAGGCCCAGCTGGCACCAATCAGTGTATATTCCCGGTCCGCTACCAGGATTTCTGAGCTCCCCAGCAGGCGGCGCCAACCCAGCTTTTTGAGAATGCGGGTATTAAAATATCATCCACACTTCTTGCAGCCGTGGCTGCTAACAAGCGCTGTCTGAATTTACCACTTTACGCCACGCGATGTCAGCAGTGCCCTGGAAATGGCCGAAGTGTTGCGCCAATAGTCTACAGGTCGAAAAAAACGTGTAGGTGAGCGTGGAGGCGTGGCAGAGGAGACAAGTGGGGCGAAAATGGGTCATATACAACGTCCAGTACCAATTGACTGACGTGGTGATCCAAACTAGCAATCCTGTAGAATTAATTTTTATTAGTAGTTTTACAGTGATTTCAATCAATGTTTGTCCTGTTTTAGGTGCCTTTGTGGAGGGATTAGTGTTTTTTTGCAATTGTTTTCTGCCTAGCTTGTGGTTTTCTGTGGGGTTTATTTTGTGTTTTTATTGACCCCACCCTGTTTTCTGAGCTGGTCTGCATCTAGGGTATGCAGCCTCTGTGGTGTAGTCCTTTTTTTAAAAAAAATATTTTATTTTTTATTGCATCAATTAGTTTCCATAGTAAAACTTTAAATGCAAACATGTAAAAAGAAAAAAAAGTCAATAGTACGGAAAAAAAGAGAAAAAAAGACATAAACCAACTCTGGGAGGGGAGAAAAAGTGAAAAAAGAACAACAATTCCCGATATTCAGACAAAGCACTACAGAAAAACAAAGGCGCTGGACCACTATATGCAAAATTACTTTCACAGATCATCAAAAAACTAAGTGTCCAAAGTTAAAAAAAATTCTCTCACAAAGTTCAAAAGTGCCAAAGTCAAGGAAACTTTTCCTACCCATCTTTAAAAAAAAACACCTCTCTAGTGGCGGAGTAAGTTTAAAATTCTCAAAATGTTTTGCCAACCATTTGTCTCTAAGAAGTGTTAAAGAGGTGCAATTCATTATCAAATGGTATAGCGTTTCAGTCTCCTGACCACAACAACGACATAACAGGGTCCGATCATCCCTTAGTCCTTCTTCCCATAACTTCTCTTGTCGGGTAGAGGTTCAGGCGAAATCTCAGGAATTGGCACCTTTCTTTAGGAGAAGGGAATCTGTCTAAATAGGGAAGCACTATACCTCTGCAATAAAGGTCTTCCCGTACCAAGGACAAGGACTTAAAGGAATGGAGCTTTTCCTGGGTCGAGATCCAGTCCCAGTCGAGAAGTTTTTTCTTCACCTTGGATGGGTTCGCCTCTAACAGCTTTACTGATTAGGCAATGTTGTCCAGGACGCCCTTGCAAGTTTTCTGCCAAGTATTTAAGACAGTAACCTGTTTAGTGGACAGCGCTTCATTAATGGGCAGGAAGCCACTTCTTTCCGGGGGCAGAAGGCATTTGCTGTATAGGGTCAGAGATTTCCAAACCATACCAGTGTAGAGGGAGGTTAGCCCCAGTTCTTTCCTCACACATTCAATGGGTAAAGAAGTTGGAAGCCTCAAAACTCTTTTCCAGAACAGGCCTTCTAGCAGCCGCCAGACTTCGGGAGCCAAAAAAAAGTTAGCCTCTGCGGCATAGGTCAAAATAGGTGATACTTTTAATTTGTAGAAATCAATCAATGGACGACAGGAAAATGAGCAGTAATGTTGGTTGATCAAGAGCGCTTGCGATGCCAGATTCTTAACTTTGCTTCTTAGCCTCTCCACGCCCGGACCATCGTTGATACTGTTGTTTAATGAAATCCCAAGATAAATCATAGATGAGACTACAGGGACAACCTCCCCTACCAAGGACTTCTTGACGATGTTGTTGGTCCCTAGTACCAGGATTTTCGACTTTTTGGGGTTGATTCTTAGACCATTGTCCTTTGTGTATGTTTCTAGTGCTGTCAGCTGTCGCTGGAGACCTATCACCATTTGGTCCAGCAATAAAAGATCATCTGCAAACAACAACCTGTCCACCGAGGTCCCCGCAATCTTTGGTGGAAAGCTTCTTGTATCATTAAAAGCTTCATACATGTCAGAAATGAAAAGGCAGAATACTGCTGGCGACTCTGCCAGGCGACACCCCTGTTTCAGACCGTTTTGTGAATCAATGTTGTTCGAGAGGGTTCCGTTTCTATCCAGTCTAATTCTAAGGGTTGTCCCCCTATGCAGTGCCTCCAAGGGCTCTCTCAGGTCATTTGGGCAACCCCATTTTCTCAGTTTATTCCACAGTAACCTGAGGTCAACCGAGTCAAATGCCTGTTCAAGGTCAATAGAAGCGATGTAAGTGGATTTATATTTTTGTTCCTTGACCATGCATTTTAGTATGTTGATGATTAAAACATTCAAGGTCGTTCCAATGCCTTAGGTGGTGTAGTCCTTTAGTTTGTTTCTGGGTTTTTTACTCTCCCCTCCCTACCCCTTGCAATTGGCTGAAATAGGTGTCTCTTTGCCCATTTGATTCTGATTGGTCTGTGCCACACCTGTGATTGAAACAGCTGTATTTCAGAGGCGCTTCCAGGGCAGCCCCTGAAGAAGCAGCTCCAGGCCGTGTTTGCCAGTGAAGCCAGTGAAGCCTACAGCCGTCAACCAGCAGCGACTGATAAGGTAAACGTGGTGTAGGTAAGGGGGGGAACAGCCATTCAGTGGTCAAAGTGTATGAAAAGAAGTAGTGGAACTATGTTCCCTGCTGACCTGCCCCTGCGCCCCACAAACCCCATTGCCACAACCCCTCCCACACACAATACACCCCCCAAACACTTGCACCTGCTGTTTAAGGGAATGTTCAGTGCAGTGCGCTGAAAGTGAAGGTTTCAACTTCTTCCTACACTTTTATTTTAAAATAAAACCATTCCGGAACATTTTCTTTTTAAAATAAAAGTATAGGAGCTGTACAAGGTAATTAAAAAAAGTATAGGAGCACCGCTCCCGACCACTCCCGCTCACTTCGACCACTGCAGCCGTTACTGTACTCCATTAACTACCCCACCCGTCTCATTACCCAATATCCTACTCCCCAGGCACTCATCCTAATTGCTGCTTATCAGCCATAGTCAGCATTTACCCCACTTGGATAAGGTAGCCTTTCTGATTCTAGCCTCAATGTGCAAGATTACCGTACTTTGCATCAGGCCAATTGGGTTAATCAGCCACAGTTTACATTTTGGGCAGTTATGGATGGGGTAGAAGTGTGAATAGCCTGTGTTAGCCTGTGTCTCATCTAGACAGAATTGTGAATATTAGCCTGTGTCACTACTAGATAGAATTGTGAATATTAGCTTGTGGCACATCTAGACAGAATTGTGAATATTAGCTTGTGGCACATCCAGACAGAATTGTAAAGATTGGCCTGCGTCACATCCAGACAGAATTTTGAAGGTTAGCATACGTCACACCCAGACAGAATTGTGAAGATTAGCAAGCGTCACATTTAGACAGATTTGTGAAGATTAGTTAGTGTCACATCTAGACAGAATTGGGAATATTAGCAAATGGTGTAAACCAAACTGAAGCTGCCAACATCACGTCACAGCTCTCTTGCACTCTTTTCTCACTCAGTCCTACTAACATACCCTACCCCCTTTCTTTTCAGATCCGCCAGGCGACCACTCCGGTGGTGTTAGTGCACAGTATAAATATCCTTTAACCAAACATAACATTATAAGTGCAAGGTACTCAGCTGACCCAAAGTCAGAGGCTTCTCGCTGTGTCGATTTTAGTTCTGGGTGGAGAAAGCTTTAGCTTTCTGTCAAGTCACTGAAAATTGATCACAATGAAAGTTCTGTTTAGTGTCTGTCGTTTTATAGAAATCAGTGCAACTGTAAATTGGGAAAATGTCATTAAATGTTGCCTTCAAGAGTGTCTTTTATTTCATTGCTGCTTGGTAAATTGATGTTTTTTTCCATTTTGTTGCAGAGTGGTAAAATAATGATTCTAAGTCTGAACACTGCAAACATAAGAGCAATGTTGCGGAAGGCCGCCCTTAGTTGACTGCCCCTCCCTTCTAATGATCGCATTCCCCCATGCTGTCCTTCCCATGCCCCTGTCTGCATGTATTCCCCACTGCTCTATTGTGGCGTACAGTGGCCAATCACCCTTACTATCGTGAGTGGGTGTTTAGATTCTATTAAAGACACAGAGGCAAGTGTTATGCATTATCTTCTTTAAATACCCATCCAGCAGCAAAGAAAAATAAAATTTTAAGAACATAAAATAGAGCTCCACAATCATTTTGGTCCATGGCCCCGGTACCAACCAATCACAGCCAGGCCCATTCCATAAAAGTCAGCCGCCTGACTCGTGAATTTTTCCAGCACCTGACTTCCCGGAATGACCGGGGGATTATGACCCCGGCATTCTAGGAAGTCAAGACGCCAGAAAAAATGTAAATCCCCATTCCCAATGGGGGATGACGGAAGCACCAGCACTGTTAATAGCGGTGCTGGTGCTTCTGTGAAAGACTGCAAGCGGGTGCCGTCCCGCCTGCCAGGTCAGGCCTGTCGGGCGGGACAGCAGCCACTCGTAGTGTGCCAGTCCGGTAACAACTGTGCCGGTAGGCTTAGCAGCACCGGTGTTACCGGACCGGCACACTTGTAATGAGGCCCAATGTTATATATGAAGATGAAGACTGTTCAGCATGACCGTTCCATCACCTCGTTCACCCGTGATAGGCCAAGAGAAGTTTTTAGATCCATGGCGTCCGTTTGTATATTGGCACCTGAGTGAAAAAAGAAAATCCAGTGTGTGACAGGCACAGATGACACCAAACTGTATTCTCCTGACATCAAAGTTACAGAAAGTAACTAAAGCAACTATACATAAATTGCAGCACCTTCGGGTAACCTACGAGGGAAACAATAGTAATAATATCATGGCCCACTAGCAAGGGAAATATACATCGACCTGTATAGAACAATAGCAGTTTCTCGCTTTAAAAGATAACGCTACTATCGGAAGTTTAATTCGGTGAAGACGTTGGAGTTCCCAGTGGGAACTTTACAGAAACAGACACAGGTATGATCAACCATATCCTTGAAAATGAAATAATACTCCTTGTTAAGACCCCCATCTTAATGAGAACAAAGTGAACCTCCCCAATTACTAGTCTTTTCCCCTCACACCTAGTCTTTTGCTCTTTTGTATGGGTGACCTTTTTATGTCCCTCCATAGTGTATGGTTGGAGGTATAGTTTCCCATAACTTTTGGGCTTAGGCTTTGTTGCCCCTTTGGACTCCCCTGTTAATATCTCTTTCCTATACTTGGGTGAACTACTGTTCCCAAGTAGTAAAGAGGGATTTGCATCCCCTTAACATTTTGTATAGTGAGCCACACACCCCACCTTATGTGGCGTGCTGCTGCTAGGCCATAAAGACTGCATATGAAAACTAAGGCACAATAACCATATACTTAAGTGACACGTCAGACACAAGGTTCGTTTTCCAAACAAATCTGGTTTATTTCAAAGTATTCTGTCGGCCGACCGGGTCTCACCGCCTCACGACGTGTGTTTCCAAACACTGTCAGATGCGAGAGAGAGCAGCGCTCAAGCAGCAATATATATACATTAGACATAATCTGTGTGAAGGCAATTCAATCCGCCCACAAACATGTCCTACAGGCTAGGGTTCAGTGATTGACAATTATGACAATTATGACACGTTATGACAAGTCTTCATTCAGCCTAAGCATAGTTATTCTAGCAAAGGCAGCAGAGACAGCTTTCTGTTATGGGGAACATGGAGCTCTGTTTGAGTAAGGATATCGTGTTCTTAGCAGGGAAACATTCCTTACTACGTTATCTGTATGACTTGGGTCATGAGCTAAGGGTCAGATAGTTCTGAAGCCGAAAATACCATTCTCAGCGAAGGAGCACCACTAGAGGAATATAATTCATGTTTTAACTGCCTTTTACTACAGCGTTTGTAAGACAACCCGGCACCTGGTCTGCTGATTAGATGCAGCTTCTGCTCGCCTTCAAGGACTTAGTGAGAGAGAAAAACAATGTATTTCTGCACAGTTTGACATTCCTGTCTGTGTTAGTATTTCAGCATTCAGGCCGTGGCCTCGCACTGTGTGTGAGTTCGAAGCATAGAATATATTTGCAAAGCATTTTGACAGAAAGGAAAAAAGCAAATGGCCGACATTTATACAAAATGGATGCCCTTTGGTTAAGTTGATGATTCTTTTGTCACGATGTTTGTCACATGATGCGATTGGTTTCAGGCCAACATACTATACATATCATTCAATTATAGGGTTACTTTTCTGGTCTAACAAACCCTCCTTTTGGCCGTAAAACAATAGCATCATCCATACATCGCGTCTTCATCGGACCATGTATCTGATTCCGAACTACCCATTGTTAGGGAGAATTCTCATTTATGGCTAATTTCCCTCACCTAGTGAGTCCCCCAGCAGCTTTGCTGGACTTCTGGAGTTTATTTTTTTCCACTTGGTAAGAGTGAGAGCTTTTCCCCCACTCTTACCTGGGTTTTTCTATGTGTTTCTACCTGTTTTTGTGATTGTGGACTCTGAAGTACACCACTTCAGTAGCCCCCTTTTTTTGTGTGTCACACAGCACCTTCAGTGCCATGGCACAGGGTTCTCTTTGAGACTTCCCTCGACTCCATTTCTGAGGCGACTACTGTCCCCCAGAAAAGGGTAAAGTTACCATTAACTTTACTTTGTCAATCTACCACAGATCCAGTACACCCCATCTTCCATGGAGTACTGGAAAGGGTTAACGCGCATCCCTTTTTATCTGTACCTCCTAGAGCATTGTTTCGCTCTTTTAACATTTAGACTTGGCTGGTGGCAGTGGTATCTACCCTAACTTTTCTACCGCGATTATATTAGATAAAGTGGTACTGTTCTTGGCTATTATATTAGCCTCGAACATAAACCCGCTTGACCAAATCGTCTTTTGTTTGGCTCAAGTTGGGTTTATTCGCCATTTCTTTTTGTTAAAGTCCTTCTTGTGTTTTACTTTGCGCGACAAACTAGGTTCGCCTTCTTTGTTCACTGTCTTTTGGCTGGCTTCTGCTCAGAAGCCCTCCTCAAGGTGCCTGGGTGTCTAGGTGGGCTGAATGTGAGGGAGGGGTGTAGTCACCCCCTGCACAGGGTATCATAGGAAACCCAAGTCGCACTTTGTCATGATTGACCCGGGTAGTTGTCCGGGCTGGACAACCCCCCTGCTGGGTGATTGACAGCCAGGCTGCGTGAATGGGGGATTTTCGCATAAACAGCAGGTCTCTTGGGTTAGAAGTCAGAGAGTGGCCACTGGAACTACAAGGAACTAAAGAGAAGTGGAGAGAACGATGGCTGCTGCAACTACCCCGTCCCGGTGAAGCCCTGCTGCAGTCCTGAGCTATCTGCCCTTCAACGACTCAGAGAAGATCCAGTCTGGAGTCTTCTTCCCTTGAGCTTGGTGGGGATAACCAGCTCATCTTCTACAGCCAGAGGATCCTCTTCCATGGTCGAAATCGCTGCACACTGCTGTAGTGGTCCGGATAGCCACCTGAAGAGCCTCTCCTCTTTTCAAGGAGTGCACCTTTATTCCGTGTCACTGCTGCCGGCCTCATCCCTGTGTGGTGCAGACCCCCTTCAGACGTCCTCCTTCTCGAAGAAGCTCCAGGAATCGTGGGTCTGCGGGAAACCAACATGAACAACTGCCAGGGCACCAGCTGCACCATTGGGACAAGGTACTGTGTTCTGTTGAGGAAACTGGGTGAATCCCTTTCTTCTTCATTTCCAAGGCTTGCCCTTGTCTTCCCTCCTTCTTATAACTTTTGCTTCCGAACATTGACAATATCGAAGTACTTTTGGCTACGTTGAATCGTGAACTGTCGGACCGTGTGATCTTCGGCAACTGGCCCCGGTGTCTTTCGACCCTGGCTCCGGCCCTTTGACTTTTGAACTCCTGCCTTTGAGTGTTTCTTGATTCTGCCTGCCTAACCAAAATATTGCCTGTGATTTTTGCCTCCAACTCCCTCTGGGTATCTCAGGTGCTAAGTGTGTTTTTGCCCCGGTAGCATTTCATGCCACGGATATGCGTTTGTTTAGTAGACCGAACTGTCAAAAAGTGATCGCAATCGTATACGCGGTAACGTGTTTTTGTGCCTAACACCGGTTCATTCCAACACAGGGTACTTACCTTGAGACTTACTGTACAAAGTGAATTGGTTAGTTGTAGTATATTTAACGTGTGTTTTTTTATTGAAGTTTAATAGAAGTGTTGTGTTTATAACGAATGGTTTAAAAATAAATGTACTTATATTTTTCTACCTGAAACCTTGAGTCAGTGTTTGCTTGAGTCACAGTAATTGTGGTCCCTTTGTGTAATCTCTGCTACTGCTCATATACTCTTGAGATAAGCCTGGCTGCTCCGCTACTGCTACCACTATGACATAGTAGTACAGGCTTTTACCAAAGGTAAAACTTGTATCACCACCTGTGGTCTTAATTGTGTGTAGTGGTCCCTAAGGGAACTGCACAGGATTCTGCCTAACACCCATACTGCTGTTATCATCAGAAATAATAAGTGCCATAAATTCTTTGATTATTTCATTTTCGTGTTGTGCACCTTCACTTAATATGCGAGGAGGTTTCGTTCTAATTGCATATACACACTCATTTGTAATTTGGGAGCAGAGGACTGGCAGGCATTGTATGCAACAACAGCAGACCATGATGATTCCAATATCATGACCAGAATTGCAATTAGTTTCCATCCCCATGATCGGAGCAGTTCCCAGAACCATGAAATTATATTCAGACTCCAACCACCTGTGGGAACATGAATTTCAGAATTTAGGACATGCAATTTTTTTATTGCTTCAAATATCGTGGGGGAGGAGACACTTACGAATACACAGCATGCTGACCCCACCAATTTGCATACTCCTCCACGATCAGCCAACATTATATCAAGGACCATTCTATTTTGAAGTGCAATCAATCTGATTGCTTTTTGTTCCAATGTCATATTATAGAGTATATCTGTAGTTCTATTTATTGTTTTTCCTAACACCCTAGACAGTTTCCTTATATTCCACAAATGTATTGCTTGTCCCCAAAATGGTATAAATGATTTCGCTATATCCCCTACGATCTACCCTGCCGGTATCATCTCGACGTGGCCGAAATCTAGATAGTTTTGCTATCTCAGAAGTTTTGGAAAGAAATACACCAGGCAGAAGTATACCTAAATAACAGGTCCCTTCCCAAGTTCTAGGTAACCATGGGTAGGCCTGATCTCCACATATGAAATAGACAGAACCTCCTATATATAATGGTTTTTCTTCTTGCTCAAGCACAGCAATGTTCATGCATGTACAAGAGGGAGGCACAGCATCGTTATTTCCTACCGGAGCCATTTTAAAAGTGATTAGGGATTTGTAAGGCCTAGAGAGCCTATCTACTGGACTTGTTGTTACCGGGTTTATTTTGCTTCTGCTTGTAAATACGGAACAACCCAACGGTTCCAATACCAATAATTCAAATGAATTTATGTTTGTTCCATCGAATTGACCAGTGACACTATCATTCCATTTTCCGAAAAATAACGCTCTTAATGATGCATAACACTCTGTATTAAGTGGCAATGGATGTACATACCAACCCATTCCTCTTTCCCCGTGCTGGGGTAAATGGGAACAGACCCAACAATTGGACCTATCAAGATAGCATGGGTCATATTCATAATCAGTAGCAATGTATTACTGTCATACCCTTTTCTATGTTTCACTTCTTGTGAGGAGAGAGTATAAGAGAGCACATGCACTGGGCTGCTCATAGTATGAGCATTGGTAGCAGTCAATAGAGAGTTCAAAGGATACACAGTTTCTAGATACCAGAATATTGGGACTAGTATAATAAAAATGCAAAGCGGTATCATAATCATTAGCATATTATTCCATCTGAACCCAGTCTTTCTTGCAATAGGCTTAATCTCTATTTCTATATCATCAACAGCATCGGTGCAGGAGGGAGCAGGAGCGAATATAGGCATTATCTGTAATCTCAGGCAAAGATTTTTCAGTGTCCGTCGGGGAAAGTTCTCCACAGCAACACACGTTAGCAACAAATGTTCAGGCCAGTCCAGGCTAGCCTGATTATTGATGATAGCAAGCTGATGTGAATTTGCACAGAGCTCCAAAAAGGCAGGAGCAAGTATCAATTTGATAGTGTCGGTACCATATGCCCCAGATTGTCCGTGCTAGGTTGCATTGGTCCTTCACTTTTCAATGGTAGCACGGGAAACCGCGTGTCAGAGCTTTCAATTTGATACAGCTTGATACAGCTCACACGCTCCTTTACCCTAGGCCTCCATTCCTAGCGTCATCCATGAGCTAGGAACAAAGGCGAAACAAAAGCTGATCATTTCCGATTTTGCGCACGTAGATTGTACCTCACAGCTCCAGGTACAGTATGATTGATGAACAATGCACTCTTATTTCCAGATGCAAGATCAGTGCCAGTTTGAGATGCACTGCGTGATGATGATGAGGCAGCAGTTGGACAAAGTTGAGGCACCTTTGGCCTTTCAATCTTCGTTGCAACCTCCCCAGGCCCTTTCTCGGGTTTAGGAAGCACTTCTGACAGAGAACTGGCGATGATATCTTTGTGATAAAGTGCAGCTGTCTTTCTTTCGATGTCAGGATCATCAAGCTCTTTCTCATATGGCAAAGGAAACACAACTCTTTTTGTGTGTGTTGCGTGGATCCAATGCTTGCGTCCATTAACTCGGACGGCAGTCTGCGTAGCCGTTAGCACCTAGAAGGGTCGCGCCCAACGCAGTGCAAGTGAAGATTTTCTTTCAAAATCTTTGACAAGTGTCCAGTCCCCAGGCTGCAGACAATGTCCTGGGCTGGTGTATCTGACAGGAAGAGCCTCCTGCACCTGCTGATGAATCAAACGCAAGTTTTGAGTTAACTGTTTACAGTAATCAATAAGTAATGGGTACTCTATGTCTCTCAACCGTTTCGGTCGAGGGGCATTCCAAACATTTGCTGGTCTCCCCATCAAGATTTCATAAGGGGAGAGACCAGTCACCGCCTGTACAGTTGTTCGCATGCACAATAAAGCTAGCGGTAGTGCATCAGGCCATTTCAAATTGCTCCCCGCACATACTTTCCTAAGTTTGTTTTTCAGGATACAATTCTGACGTTCTACTAAACCGGCACTCATCGGGTGTCTGGCCAAATGGAATCGTTTATCAATCTGGAGACCTGCACAGATTTGCAATATCACGGCCACAATAAAGTGCGGGCCGTTATCTGACCATATGACACGGGGTAGACCAAAACAGGGAAAGTATTCTTTTAGCATGGCTTTAGCTGTGGACATAGCTGTACTGTCTTCCAGCGGATAGGCCTCTACCCATTTACTGAAAGCACAAACCACCACGAGAACATACTTATAGTTTTGACACCTCTCCATTTCTGTGAAATCAAAATGGATGACTTCAAATGGCATAGACGGCGGGCTAAAACTACCTACTGTTGTCACTGTTCCCTTTCCAATGTTATGTTGTAAACAAGTCATGCAGTTCTGAACCAATCTTTCAGCAGTTTTTCTAATGTGTGAATTCTGCCATACAGAATCCAGGTGTTGTATAATTTTTTTAGCAGATGTGTGTGTTGGACTGTGGGTCATAGTGACCATTGCCATCACATAGGCATTTGGTAACATCCATCTGTTATTTTTCTTGTCCACCCAACAACCTTCAGAATCTAATTTTGCTGGGCCCTCAGACCAATTTTTTTATTTCATCTACAGTAGCTTCTGCTTGCATTTCCTTAACTGTTGCAATTCCATTCTCTATCATGCAGGGTACTTCTTCAAATTTTTCGACATACATTTATGTGTGTAAATCAGTGGCAGTTTGTTTCACAATTTTGTCTGCAAATGCGTTTCCCTTTCCAACATTACATGTTACTTTATTATGTGCTTCACATTTCATTATTGCTAATCGCTTGGGAAGTGCAAGTGCTGACAATAGTTTCACTATCAAAGTGCCATGTTGGATTTTGGTTCCGTGTGATGTCAGGTAACCCCTTTCAGCCCATAATCGACCAAAATTGTGTACCACCCCAAAGGCATACTGACTGTCAGTATATATGTTCACATTGAGATTTGCAGAGATTTCACATGCTCTTGTCAACGCTATTATTTCTGCAGTTTGTGCTGAGTTATATGGGATTCTTTTGCTTTCTATAATACTTTTCAGTGTAGTGATGGCATAAGCAGCAGTTGATGTGCCATCTGGTAATTTAAAACAAGAACGTCACAAAACAGTTCTCCATCTGGCTCTTTCGGTGGGGTGTCAGTTAGGTCTATTCTTCCCTTTGTCTTTTGTTCAGTAACCATTAAGCAATCAATGGGGAATTGTTTTTCACTCCTTTTCTCATTTGGAGGGGGCATTAACTCGGCCAGATTTACAGCGCAACACCTTTTAATTTGAATATGCGCTGCAAATAGAACTATCTCATACCTGTTAATCTGCCTGATGTAAGGTGTCGCGTCTGCGTTCTATTTAAAAGAACATCCTCTGAGTGAGGTACCATTACCGTTAAAGCGTGACCTAAAACCATTCCCTCGGTTTGTTTTACTGACGCAGCGGCTGCAGCAACTGCTCGCAAGCAACGCGGCAAATCACATGCAACAGGATCCAAAGTGGAAGAGAAGTAACCGCATCGTCTATTTGTCTCCCCGTGTCCTTGGTCAAAACAGCCAAAGCACATCCATTATTTTCATGCACAAATAACTTAAAACTCTTATCGTAATTTGGCGTGCCAACATAATGCAGCTTTAAGCAGGTCAAATGCTTCTTGACATTCCATGTTCCATGGCAAAGGTAAGGTAACATCTTTCCTTGTCAATGCCACTATTGGTTTCACGATCATCGAAAAGTTAGCGATCTACTGCCTACAATATGAAGCCATGCCAATTAAAGCTCTGACTTCTTTCTGCGTATTTGAAATAGGCATATCAGAGATGCTTTCTATTCTTTCTGGTGTCAATCTTCTTCCCTCCTTCGAAAGGAGGTAGCCCAAGTAGGCTACTTCCTTTCTGAATCCAATACTGGAATTTTTTCAACGATGCTTTGTGTCCATGTGCTGCTAAATGTGTCAATAATGCAACTGTACTTTCTTTACAAATCTCTTCTGTGTCTGCTGCAATTAACAAATCGTCTATGTACTGTAGTAATACGCAGCCTGTCGGTAGTTCAAGCATATCTAATTGTTCCTTCAAAGCTCTACTATAAATACTTGGACTTTCAGTATAGCCGTGCGGAATTCGTGTGAATGTAAATGAACGTCCTCCTAGAGTAAAAGCAAACAAATATCTGCCACCCGGATGCACTGGGATACTAAAAAATGCATTCTTCACATCAATCACACTAAAATATGAAGCAGAGGCTGGAATCATAGTCAAGATTGTAGTCACATCTGGGACTAATGGAAATTGAAGATCAACCACCTTATTTACTCCACGTAAATCAATTATAAAACGGTAAGGTATATCATTACCTCCTTTCTTGTAAACCGGAAGAATCAGACTATTGCAAGTACTACCAGAAGTTTCTTCAATAACGTTTCTTTTAATCAAATCCGATACAAGGCTTTTTCTCCCTCAGCCGAAATTTTATATTGTGAAATACGCAGCAATGTAATTCCTTCTTTCAAAACAATCTTTACTGGCTCTACTTTCAAACAACCAACATCATTGTCGTTCACTGCCCATATAAAAGCCGGTACTTTACTCAATTCAGTCGGTAGTGGCTTAGATACAAATTGCGATACAGGAGTCTTTTGTGGCGAGATTGTCAAATACACTCCATCAGGAGAACAATAAATAACCACATTCAATTTCTTCAATAAATTTAATGCCAACAAATTTTTGCCGCAATTTTTCGGCAAAAGAAATGGGCAAGACTCTGTGAATGGACCTAGTATGATAGGTACTGGTTTTGACACTGGACTAATTACTGGCGTACCTGAGAACCCTACTGAGACATTCTTATGCCCTGAGAGTGGTATTTCTGGAACCTGTTGATGGTCAATTGAACATTTTTGTGCACCTGTGTCCACTAAAAAATGTGCTCCCTATTCCCAACATTCATTTCTACGTAGGGCCCTTTCTGGTCTACGGGAATAGATACTGGTTCCAACTACTGTCTCGGGCTGTCCTAGTAGAACAGTACATCATCATCTGTAAAGTCACCAGAGTAATATACATTTGACTGATTGGCAAAAACATTCCCACCATTTGTATTGTTTCATTGTTGATTCTGATTTTGGTTCTGATTCTGATTACCCTGGTTATCCTGAAATTGTGGCGCTCTTTGGATTCTATTCTGTCCTTGTATTCCCGGACGACCTCTATTCTGTCTTCAAGGAAAAGTCCCATTTCTATTCTGTATATGCGGGCACTGTGCTCGCCAATGGCCTTCTTGTCTAAAATAGGCACATTGATTAATCCCTATTGGACCCCCTTGCATATTGGACGTTAATGCAAATTGGACTCTGGACGGTGCATTCCCACCACCTCTATTATTGTTCGCTACTTGCTGTAACAGTACTCTTGTTTTCAAATTCTCTTTGTCCCTCAGTTCCTTATCCTTTCCCGAACTTACTCTGTTCTCATAATACTGGGCCATGTGTACTTCACTTTGTGTTTTTGCTTGCCATGCACTTTCAGATGTCATTATTAAACTTTGGATTTTCAGTAATAACCATTGCACAAACTTATCAACAAACAATCTCTTTCCAGGTTCAGTACTTAGATCTTGACCACTAAAATCTGCAAATACTTCTTCAAAACGATTAAAATAATCCGTCGCTCCTTCCTCTTTGTCCTGCAAACAAGCAGTCAATTTATCCCAAACTATTATTTTCTCGGGCACCAAAGTTTTCAATTTCTCTACTATTCGCGATGGTAAGGCCAACATTACCTGCAGTGGCTTCTGTGCAGCCTTTCTCTCACTATTCATTCTAGTCAAATTCTCCCATGTATCACCTAACATCGGTGTGTCATTTATATTTCTAACCTGTTTCCATATGTCTACAGGAAGAATCACGTGAAACAATAAATCAATGTCACTCAATGTAAAAACAGATGAATTAAAAACAGATTCAATTTCCTTATAGAATCCTGACGTGTTTTTCCTAATATCAGGGATCGTTTGCTTTATAGTATTTACCTCTTGCCTGGAAAAAGGGACATGTACAAACTGGGCGATATAATGAGCTTCTATCGTTCGCGCTGGAGTTCCTCCAGAGGCAGCAACTTCTACTTTTGGGACAAACGTGGGAGGCACCGCTCTCATGGGTAATTGTAAACTAGGAGATTCTACATTTGTTTGTCTATTAAGCAGCAAAGCTAAATCGAGTGAAAAAGCAGTCGTTCCAGTTTCAGACGAAAATGCTCTTTTGTAAATCGTCATTAAATCAGCGGGACAACATATCTTATTCTTCATACATTCATCTTGTAGGTACTCTACCATAACCAGTAATACCTTTCTCTCCATGTCTGGTGTATAATGACTAAATGTATCATGCACTTCAATTGGGGAAATGGCGACATCCTTAATCCATCTAAGCACATCTCGCGTACAAATCCGCATTTCTTCAATAACAGGTTTCAACGGTGGCAAAAATCGTTGCTTGACATATGCGGTTTATCTTTTTTCAATAATTATCTATGCAATCAATCAAGTTCTCGCTTAAACACAAATATTCGTCCTACGTGCTCTCATACTTTCGTCGCATTATCTTGCAAATTCGAAAGAACAACCAAATCGCGCAACTCTTGCGGTACCACTGTATCGGTCAAATCACTCCACATTTTCACAAGCTAATTCCCCATGCATTCTTACAATACCTGTTGTTCACCAAGGCCTCTATGATCAGATATGGAACTTTGCACAGTCACTTCATTGCCATCATCAATATATGTTTTGGCCCATTCTTTCAGTTGTACTTTCCTTTCTTTCCTAATCGTACTACGAGTCTGTCTAATGCTTCCTTGCGCAGGCCCCATCTCTGTAGAACTGCCTGCTAACGCGGCTAACTCATGTTCTGAAGGCGGTGGAGGAAATATATTTTGTTTATTCGTTCGTCTGATGTATCCAAGTCTTGCTGAGGATATATTTTCTGTACATCTAATTCGAAAGCCCTGTCCATATTCCTAATGGCTTCTGTCTGCTGATGTTGGTCATGCTCTAGCGCTTTCTCTGCATTCATTTTATGTCTGCGCGCGTGTTTCTCCCTACTTCTCAATCGGAGATTAGCTTCCTTCCTCCAGTCTCTTACAACATCGAACGCTACTGGTCGGGGCCTCTTGCATAGCAATACCGATTCTAGGTGTTCTGTACATGCTAATTCAAAGCTCCCATTATTAGGCCACTGAAGGTCTGATACCCGTCTGGTCTTCCTATGCCAAATCACATTAAACAATATTGCCCCTATACCATACTTTATGTACATTTCATGTGCTGGCGACCCTTAGGTGGCGCGACCTGGCCAGTTTCCAAAGATTGTCTACCGCAGTGAAAAAAACACTAAACAGGAAGACCATTTCCTAGCATGGTTAATTCTTACCCTTTTCTTACCCTTGGCGTTTGATCTTGCAAGAGCAACACTCAACCAATATCAGGACTTTTAAGAATCGGGGCACGACTCACCTGATCAATCAATTCATCACTCAGGGCGCAATTCGCCCGTATACAGACGCAACCAAGAATCGTCGTGACTGCGTGTCTGGCTCAATCTGCCTCGTTCCAGGACCCTCACCTTGATGCTCTCTGGGCGCTGCTCGTCGATCAGGGATCGGCTGTGTACAGATCTGCAGAGGAGTCTCATCACTTCTACAGGCGCTCCCCGACACCTTCCGATCCCGGCTCGGCGTCCTCGACTCGTTTTTGCCTTCTTCAATTTCAACGTATATGATGGAGCATTAGTGGGAGGGTCCCTGTTTGGGTGCCATATTTGCTAGGCCATAAAGACTGCATATGGAAACTATGGCACAATAACCATATACTAAAGTGACACGTCAGACACCAGGTTCATTTTCCAAACAAGTCTGGTTTATTTCTAAGTATTCTCAGTCGGCCGACCGGGTCTCACCGCCTCACGACATATGTTCCCAAACACTGTGAGATGCGAGAGAGAGAGAGCAGCGCTCAAGCAGCAATATATATACATTAGACATAATCTTTGTGAAGGCAATTCGATCCACCCACATACATGTCGTACAGGCTAGGGTTCAGTGATTGACAATTATGACACATTATGACAAGTCTTCATTCAGCCTAAACATAGTTATTCTAGCAAAGGCAGCAGAGACAGCTTTCTGTTATGGGGAACATGAACCTCTTTTTGAGCAAGGATATTGTGTTCTTAGCAGGGAAACATTCCTTACTACGTTATCTGTATGACTTGGGTCATGAGCTAAGGGTCAGATAGTTCTGAAGCAAAAAATACCATTCTCTGCAAAGGAGCACCGCTAGAGGAATATAATTCATGTTTTAACTGCCTTTACTACAGCGTTTGTAAGACAACCCGGCACCTGGTCTGCTGATTAGATGCAGCTTCTGCTCGCCTTCAAGGACTTAATGTGAGAGAAAACCAATGTATTTCTACACAGTTTGACATTCCTGTCTGTGTTAGTATTTCAGCATTCAGGCCGTGGCCTCGCAAGGAGTGCGAGTTCGAAGCATAGAATATATTTGCAAAGCGCTTTGACAAAAGCAAATGGCTGACATTTATAGAAAATGGACGCCCTTTGGTTACGTTGACGATTCTTTTGTCGCAATGTTTGTCACATGATGCGATTGGTTTCAGGCCAACATACTATACATATCATTCGATTATAGGGTTACTTTTCTGGTCTAACACTGTGGGGGGGATACAATGTATCCCCTTTCTTACTTGCCTGAAAACATTTTCTTATAATTACGAGTTTGCATGAATGGTCGGTGGCAGGGGTTTTACCTTTATGACTTTTAGTCTTTATTACTCGCAGGCTGTTATTCAGCCTCGGTAATGCATAGAAGGGCCTACATTTTGCTAAAATGGTGGGCTCCTTCTTCTTTCTGAATTTCTTGTGTCCTTGCTGTTTCTGTGGTCTTCCCCTGCCATTCTAGGTGTGAACAACCTCAGTGGACATTTTGTCTTTCGCGGAAATCCTTTGGATTCCCTGCCCAGGCTCCAGAGTGTCTGAGAAAGCGGGAAGCAAGGGACAAGTCCCAAACTCTGCGGCTCTTTGTCTTCACCTTGCCTGAATGGACAGCCAGACCACCCTTTGCGGTAAAAGACAGGGTGAGAATGCAAAAGTTGTGCTATAGTTCCTGTTAAATACTCTGAACCTGGAAGCTGCTGGTAAGTCGACCACTGGAGCTGAATCCAAAGTGGAAGGTGAAGAAAAGATGACTGTAGCGATTTCCAGTGACCAGTGAGCCTGCTGTGTAACCAGAGCCTGCTGTAACCCATTCTTCCAATCAACCAGAGACTGGTGAAATCCACTAGTCTCAAGAAGACCTGTATTTTGAGCCTTCCCATGACGTGCTGCAACCTTGCTGGGCTGCAATATCCCAATACACTGGGACCTCGAGTCATTGTGCAGTGCACAGTCTTCTGAATTCCAAATCTTGTTGAACCTTTGGGGGCATCCTGCTGGACCTCCAGAGACATGATTTGAGTTCTTGAAGTCCCCTCAACAGAGTGCTGGACCAGATTAGCGAAGAAAATCTGACCGGTGATATTCAGTCTTCCGCTGGCTCCTGAAAAAAGGTGCCAAAACCACAGAACTGCATCCAGCCATGAAGAAACCCTTGCCTGGAGTCTTCTCCGTTGATCCCTGCTTCAAATTCCCTTCTTGTGTCCTGTCTTCAGTCTTCACAACAAGGAATTAATCGACCAGGTTTTTGGCTGCAGATCCTGAAGGCGTCCTGCTGCAAACTCTTCTGTGCTGAGATACTGTGGTGGCTGTGGTATTACATACCTTAAGCATTTTGTGATTCCTGTAAAGCTTTTGGGGTGATTCTTGTGATATGGAGTCCTCTCATCCAGTTCACCCATGCAACTGTAAAGTACATTACTTGTTTGAACCGCTTTCCTTAGGAACTCTGACTTTTCCTAGAACTGTGCCTGCCCTGACCTGTTTGTTGGCCACTAGAGACTAGTGACCAGCTTCTGCTACTGAGAACACTCATGCTCCAAGAATAGGGAAAGACTTCTAAGGTACCGGCATTATGCCTAGTAAATGCGACAAGTTTTTAAAAGTTACTGGTAATAGTGTTGGGTTGGTAACTGTCACTCTGAGATATGAGCAGTTACAAAAGTTCTTACTTGCCTTTGAATGTGTTTGGCCATTCTGAAAAGTGTATATTTATTCATTTATTTTTGCATTTATTAAGCGCACATAACCCTCGGACATCAAGGCACTGTTACAACCAGGTACACTTAGCATTGTGAGGAATGGGGGGAGGATAAAACCCAGAATGATGGCATTGAGAGCAAACAGTGCCTAAGGCTTGTTTTCAAACTTTTTCTGAAGGTCCAATACGAGTGTTCAGATCATAGATGAGATGGGAGTGAGTTCCATTGGTGGGCCGCCAAGGAGGGCAACTGGCATCTCCACTTGGGTCTGTGGGTGTAAGCCCTTCTGATTGGTCTGGTTGCCTGGACTTTCTTGAAGCATTGATTCAGATATGAAGGAGCTGTGTTGGACAGGCGGCTGCAAGTATAACGTTTAGAAAATTATCCTTTCCTTGAATGGAAGCCAGTGGACGTTTCTTCTTGCCTCATATATATGCTCTCTTTTGGGGATATTAAGAGCTGTGCAGATTGCGTTATTCTGGATTACTTGTAGTTTGTTGATGTTATGTGGTGATGTGCCAGCGAAAAGGATATTCCAATAGTCCAGTCTGGCTCCAATGATAGCTCTGGCAATAGTGAGTCAGTTGACTGGGGCTACGAGGGGTCTTGCAGCATTGATTAGTTTTGTTATGTAAGCGGCTGATTGATTGATTTATTGATTTATAAAGCACCTTACACCATGAATGATGAAGCAATGGAATTGACCTGGCATGTCAGGGAGAGAGAGGAGTCAATGTAGTCTTCACAGATGCAGAGACTGGGATCTGCAGGCTATCTGTGCTGAAGTTGGCAAATTGAGTACAAAGATTTTTGATGACTGGCTTGTCCTAGGACTTTATTGGTTTCCAGATAGTGTTGAATTTGCAGGTAGGCAGCTCTATCTAGGATTTCCATAAGGTGAATATTACTTGCCTGGCTTCACTTTACTATTTCTTTATTATTTCTGTTAGGAAATTAATGTATACGTTCCCCAAATGGGTCTTGCTTCCCCTAACTTGATGTATAGCCTGTTTTGAATAAGTCTGCCTTAGGTTTTACTTAGCTTTTAATAGATGTGTACAATTCTTAATACATGTATTGTGGCTTTTACTAACCTTGGTCTGCCTTGTGCCATCCTAAAATAAGTTAGAGAGTTATTGCTTACCTCAATCTGTCTCCCACTGATCTGAAAAGCACCTGTAATAGTTGATTACAACATTGGGTCTTTCCCACCTAGTATAACTGAGAGTTATCCTGAATGGAGTTATAGGTTTATACTGTTCCATGAATTTGTGTTCCACTATTCAGAAAAGTATCCTGGTAACAGGGTTGGTTTACTAAGTGATTCCTTAACTGAGTGTCACTGCATGACTGACAGGGTCTACGACCCTTGACTTAATGTAAAGTAATCTGAGAGTAACGTCTGGTTTTACTGCCGCTGAATAGGTGTGTTCTATTCTAAATGTATATGATTAGGTAAGACCTGCCTAGAAATACTGTTAGTGATTCTGAACAAGGTCTATGCTTTTGTCTGTGTACCTTCAAGCATTGTGCTGAGTTTTTATATGGTGTTCATGGCTCTATGACAAAGTAATTACCCACCAAGAGTTGCCGTGGCCTATTTGTATCTTTAATAAACCTTTATTTTTTCATAATACTTCTGGGCGTAAGTGTTCTGTTGAACCATGTGTATGCTATGGGTTCTATGTACTTTCCTACAGACCGCTCTCCCTCCTAAAATAAGCCTGGCTGCTCTGTCTATGCTGCCAAATACTCAGGTGGTACAGCCTTATACTAAGAGTGGAGATTTGTGCTGTCTTGGTTGTATGGTTTAACTTAGCCCTTAGTTGGACTTCAGAAAAACTGTCCTAACAGGTACCACTCATATCCACTTGTAATTACTAAGATGAGAAAAGGCACCATATAGATTCTAGATGGACATGGACAAGCAAACAAAAAGCAGGGTGTAAGAGAAAAGCATCCCCATCCTGGAAGGGCACTGGGACCTAGGGTGATCCTTTACAAGAATTCTGAGCTAAACAGAGTCAAACCAATTAATGTTGAAAGAAACAAGGCAGAAGAAACAGAGGGCTAGACTTAACTTGCTTCTTATTATACTTCCCAGATGGATGAAACTGAAGCTCAGTATTAACATTTTCCCACAAAAGAGGGTCTTCCGAGTTAGGATAATGACAATTCCATCTAGAACGGGCCATTGCAACAAAACTACCAATATGAGTATTCCTCCAAACATTCTAGAAGGATATATAGCCCTAAATGCTAACCCATAAGAGACGAAAACATATATTTCTGAACCCCAAAATGGACGAAATTAGTTAAACTGAGCCATATGTGAGGAGTCAGAAATGATAGGCTGATATAAAGTGGTAGTATTTTCAACATCAGACATCTTTATTAAAAAGAAAAGGGGTTGGATAAAGGCCTCTCAGTCCCTATCCTAAAGAGAGTTTACCTAACTAGGAAACTCAAACTAGATCAGTCTGTGTCTTGTCGTAAAACTTAAAGTAAACTGTTCTTTTGTCCAAAACATATCTGACCCTCAGACTAGAAATGAAAACCACTAAGAAGTAAAAGGTTAATTGTCTCTGCTCTAGATTTAACCAAAACGTCATGAAATGTAAAGCAAATGGATAAATCCAACAAAAATAGTTTCTTCCAAGGATATGTCCTTGGATCCAAAGGATGGTTCCCTTCTCCTGGATTATTTTCATAAAGAATGGTGAAAGTGTATTTTCCAAACAATGTGCTCTTAAGAATATTGGGGATGTTTCAGGTAGGATGGCGATGTTGTCTTTTCCAAACAATGTTCTCTTTTGTACAACAGACACTCCAAGGATGGCAAAAGTGTCTCTTCCACAAAATATCTTTCCAACGATGGCACAAGTGTCTCTTTTATATAACAACTTCTCAAGGATAACTTCCTGGTATAGGGGTCATCTTTGACTCCACTCTCTCCTTCTCCACTCACACTCTAAAAAGTCCAACTACCACCTGCACTGCCTCATAGGTACTCTTCCTTTTATTACCTTCCCCCAGCGGCTCATTGTCTCCAGAGCCCTGGTTCTCTCAAGGCTGGACTACTGCAACAGCCTCTTTCTCAACCTCCCTGCCTCTCCTTTGCATCCTCTGCAACTCCTCCAGAACAGAAGCGCAAGAGTTGTTCTTGGCCTCAAGTCCAGGGGCCGCATCTCTCCGGCACTGCAATCCCTCTACTGGCTCCCTGTGGCTGCAAGGATCAAGTTCAAGACCCTCTGCATTGTCCACAAGGATTTCTGGGGCCTGGGATCTTCCTATCAGCAACAATGCCAACCTAAATACTGTCCTTTCCAAGTTCTCTGCTCATCTACCTCCAACCTACTGCCTGTGAGCCGGTTCTCCAAGCAGATTTGGAGGGAGATCTTTATCCTCAGCAGGGGCCTCCCTCTGGAATAGCCTCCCTGCCACCCTCCGTCTTGAGCCTGATCTCCAGAAGTTCAGAAAACTCCTTAAGACATTCCTATTCTCTTCCTCTTTCTTTCTCCCTCTACCCTGCTTACCTTTCTCTCTGCTCTATCCCTCTATACATCCTTTTTCCAAACAGCATACTGACTGGCCGCCAGATGTACCTCAGAGTCTCACAGGTCCCTGGCACACCCGCCAGTCCTCTTGCACTGCCCCCGGGCCTGCACTTGCCTCATTGCTACTGTACTTGGTCAATGACCCACGAGAAAGGCATCTCTCAGCACTTACCCCAGTTTTCTTACTGACTGGGACACTTAGAACCCCCCCCCACTGTTGTCCCCCCTCTCCTGTATCGTCTGTGCACTTGCAATGATCTGAACGTACCATGCCTTGAAGATAGTCTATCTTCCCTGTCTCCCCTCCTTGCATGGTGGAGCCTCAGTGTACTTGGAAAAACTGCAGAATCGTCGTCAGACCTATCTGTTGTTATCTACACACTTAATTGTATTGTATGCACTTACTTTGCCTGTGCAGACTTGTATCATTCAGAAGTTCAAGGGCTCTGAATGACTATTGTTTTTCCCCTTGTTCCCTCCCTCCTTGAGCACTTTGAAACACTTGCCTTGTTTATAGGCGCTTTACAAATAAACATTGCCATACCATATACTCCCTTGCCAGGAACCCTTCAGTAGTTTCTTTAGATCTCCTGTTATACTCTCCTGCCAGGTATCTATTCACAAGGTCCTTTTCTTTCATATACTTTACAAGGATTACCTGGTGTACTCTCCTGTCAGGAATCCCCCTCTGGGTTGTATAGATCCCCTGATATAGTCTCCTGCCAAGTATCTTTTCCCCAAAGGCTCACTGCCTGATATACTTCTTTTACCAAGACTTATTTCAGTGTTCTCTTAGTCTTTCAGTATAGCACAGTTGTTCTCCTGCACTGTCTATACTTCATTAGCTACTTATTCCAACTTTACCGTATTGACATTTCATATATGGAGACTTGTTCAAGTTTTATCTTTTAATTTCTTCATCAATGTTCATTGGCTTGTGGCAATACTTGCTCCAACTTTTCCCATATTGGATTCTCAGATATGGAGATTTGTACAAATTCTGTCTTTCATCTTCTTCATTAACATGTATCTGCTTGTAATAACATCTGCTCCAACTCTCCTCATCCTGACATTTCATGCATGAGGATTTGTGCAAATTCTGTCCCTCTACTTTACTCGGTCGGTATTCAAAATGAACTTTCATTCGTTCCTGTCTGTCTGCCCCGGGATTCCCACTATCACTGGGCCGACACCAGTATTTGAAAGCCCTTCCAACCTTTGGCATACTGCTGCAGCAAAGTCCTCACTCAGGAATGGTGTCTTCACGCTTTGAACACCCACTTTCAGCCTTCCCGCCAGCTCTGTGCTTTCTCACCGGTGAAGCTGTTTAACACAACTGCGTCCTTGACAGATTTGCTGTTGCTGCTGCTGGTACTTTAGTGGCTCTTCAGTGGTGCTTGCCACGCTCCCCTGGGTGTCCTGCCATTTTGGTAAGAATGGCTGACAAGCGGCAGCTTGAAAGCATTGGCCTCCTGCTGCACTGTCTCTTCCTGTGAGCCTGCCTTCTCCTGCGAGCCTGCTTCCTGCTTCGCCTGCTATGCCTCTCTTCTCTCCGACACCCGACTGAAAGTGCAAGCCATTTTTAAATGTCCTGCACAGCTGATTTCCACTGAAACAACTAGCCTGAGTGTTTGGCTTGGGCTTTCTTTCCATCCATACTGACTCCTTCTTCCTCTTATTTGTCTCAGTAATTGAGGCGTTATGGGAGTTGGAGTCCATAGGATAGTTGTTAAGAACAAAAGCATCTGAGGACAAAGATGTTAAAAGTGAGTTATGTGTGTCTGAGGAATTAATGGGTTTCTGCTCAGAATGGCAGTATGCCATTAGTACTTTAGGTGTTCTAGTGTTTTCTTAAAAGGGGGTGGATACAGCATCTCTCCTAATGGAGTCGCCACTTCCTCCAGGTAGTCATCCCCTCCCACATGATCCTCCCTCATAATACCACCCCCAGGGTCAGAACCAGGTAGCGGCTGCCCTCCCTTGGCCATGTGACAGGAGACTTCACCAGGGAATCAGTGATGACTCCGGAGGGTTCATCACACATGTCACCATGACGATCCAGAAAAATTATGTTTGGGCAGATCTTCAGCCGAACCCTAGCATTATTTACATCCCTGTTAATGAGCATTCTCTGTTGTATATATTTCTTGGCACAGGTTAGCTCACAGCCATCCTACCTTCCCCAAAGTTGAAACCTCCCATATTGCCATAATAATATCAGACGGAAGAGCCACCTGATGGCATGAGCACACCAGTATTCAGAATAGATATCTCTACCCATTGCCTTCACTCAATATAAGGAGTATGGAGCAAACGACTGCGAGAAAAACTGTGAGAAACAAGAATACTGACCATCTCCTAGGTGCACAGATGAAAAATCAACCTTCTGCTTGCTGACGCTAACAGTGCTGGGAGCAGGTAAGTGGAAAGAAATGCTGGGATCTGATCCATAGCGTTCCACAAATGCAACACTCATGCCTGCCAATATATTACCCATACGCCATGATGTTTTAGTTTGGTGTCAAACTTTTCCATCGTTGTGAATTATTTGTGAAGTAAAATAGAAAGTGCAAAGAAAAAGAAAGGGAAAAAAATAAAATTCAAATAAAGATCAACGTCCAGGCTCTGTTTTGGTTCAGAGTTTTCTTCCGTGAGATCAAGGATAATGGAGAGGAAAAGGGCAATTGTATATATATATTTGTTGTTGTTTCCGCTGAGGATGGCAGCCCATCTTTCTTCTGTATTCATTTGTTGTGAAGCGAGATCAAAGTGGGAGCCAAATTGCTTGCATTGAAGTACAAGAGACTGACACTCCATAATCAGATGGAATATGGTTTCCGGTATAGTTTCAGTTTTGCAGAAGCGGCGGTAGTTTTGTGCTTTTGAAATCTGTCTTGTTGTAGCCAGATAAGAGTTTGTTGGTAGAATGTTCAGCCGGATTCTTAGAAATGTTGATCTGATGGTTTGATCAGGAAATGATAACAAGTACGGCTGTAGTTCATGTATTTTTCTGTTATCTTTGTTACATTGAAGTGTCTGTTTGTGTTACGCTCACCTGACTCCCACGGAGGCGCAGGCCTGGTTTGGAGTGCTGTTGCCTCTTCTATGGTGAAGCGCAGGACTCGGAAGATGGACAGGAATGTACCCTCAAATCTGGCTTGTCTGGCTCGCAGAAATATCCTTCTGTGTGTGAAAAGGGAGTATTAACAATCTGCGGGATAATGTGTAAGCCTCCCACTCTCTTCTCACCCTCCACGAAAACCTTCTGCGATTCCCCGTGAAGTCTCACCTTAGGGTCTGAAAGGACGAGCTCTCCATCCTGCTTCTGATGCAGGGGCGCGTTGTAATCCAGTTGCTTCACTGGATCATGGATTGTAGAGAGTTCAAGTTTGCTGGACCTTCCCGGTTAAGTACTGTGAGAATTCTGTGGAAGTATGAGCCCGAAATAATAATTGTCCGTTGTCTCTATTTCAGGTGCAGAACAAAGATTCCGAGATGAGCAATGGAACCGACGAAGGAAACTCAGGTGAGTTGTTTGATGAGAGGTTCCTTTAGTGTCCTTGCATTAATGCACTAATGCGTGTGTCTTTTTTCCCCATAGGGGCCGGGGTTCGGAAATGCCGGAGATATGGCACCGACCCGAAGTGAGAGGTGCAGTTCCAGTAGATATCAGGTAAGTCTTTAATGAGCGTTCAGGTAATGTCTTAGCATTTGCTCACTAACGCTGATGTCTCTTTTTTCCCCTTAGGGGCCGGGGTCCGGAAATGCCAGGATGCGGCACCGACCCGAAATGAAGTGGGAATGACCCAACAGGTAAGTCTTATGATGGCAAATTAAGGTTTTCTGATCCTCTTCCCTAGCTCACCTTTGTTCTTGTCTTTTTCTCCCTAGGCGCTGAAATGTGGCTGCGGATCCAGATGGTCGCTGATGAACATGGAGGCGCCTAGTAAAGGTGAGTGGAATGCGGCGCTGCAGCGATCGATGCGATGTGCTTTTAAAATGAATGTCTTCCTTTTCAGGATCGTCGGCGAAATGTCTCGGGAATGCGGTTTTAGCAGGTAAGGACTCTTCTTTCTCCTATTCTCTTCTCTTCTCCCTTTGCAGGTGTTCCAGGATGCTGGTGGGCGTGGCAGTAGTCAGGGTGCAGGAGCAGACACGGTGAGCGTCCAGCTGCTAGATGCAGAACAACGCGAAGCGTGAGTTGCTGCTTGGGCGTGGCTTAAATATCCTTCAAAGTAGTTCCAGGTATGTATCCTTCCTCTCAGGTATGTATTCTTCCTCCTGCCACACCCGTGTGGTTAAGTAGTCCCCAAAGATAAAGTAGTCCCATTCAGGCCTCTAGATGGCCCGGATGTTGCAGCATGGTCTGCATCAGGTAAGTTTACACCAAGCACCTTTAAACACAGAGTCATCTTTTATGAGCCTGGCGCCTATGGCACCAGGACTGTTGTCCAATATGAGCCTGGCGCCAAAGGTGCCAGGACTGAGTCCAAAGGGCCCCTACTTGGGGCTGCTGAGACTTCCCTCAGGGACATGATGTCTGCCTCTGGGGTAGCTGGGCCTGGTCTGGCTCCTTGGAGGTAGGCATCATGACAGTACCCCCTCCCAAGGCCCCTCCCAAGGTTGTTCTCTCCGGGGGTTTTGGCTTGTTTGGGAATTTTTGGTGGAATTTTTGTATTAATCGCGGCGCGTGTATATGGTCGCTTGGCTCCCAAGATCTCTCCTGAGGTCCATACCCCTTCCAATCAACTAGATAGAAGAGTTTTGACTTTAACACCTTGGAATCCAATATGTCTTTAACTTCAAATTCTAATTCCCCATCAATCTGAATTGGTTCTGGTGGTTTGATCAGTCTGGTTCCTGGTTGCACCGGTTTCAACAGTGAGGCGTGAAAAACGGGATGAATTTGCATGTTCGCTGGTAGATCGAGTTTAAACGCCACCGGGTTGATTATAGCTTTGATGGGATAGGGTCCTATGTATCTGGGGTTGAAAGTCCGCGGTCCTTTGAGAGGTAAATGTCTAGTTGCTAGCCACACCTGGTCCCCTATTTGGTACGGAGGTGCTTCACTTCGATGTAAATCAGCATTTTCTTTGTACTTTCTCTTGGCTTGCTGAAGATGAGTCGTAGCTTCTTTGAAAGCTTGGGTTATCGTGGAATGCAAATGATCTACCGCAGGTATTTCCAGGTTTTGAGGAGGGTCCAGGTCTGAGGTTCGAGGATGATGACCATACAAGGTGTATAAAGGGGTTTGTCCTGTTCCAGAATGTACAGAATTGTTATATGCATATTCTGCGATCCAAAGAATGTCTTTCCAATTGCATTCAGATTGGTGCAACATACACCGAAGATATTGTTCAAGGGTTTGGTTAGTTCTCTCGGTTTGGCCATCGGTTTGGGGATGGTGACTGGTGGATAGTCGTACATCAATTTGCGCCAGTTGACAACATTTCCTCCAAAAATGGTAAATAAACTGGCTTCCTCGATCTGAGACCAATATGGATGGAAAACCATGCATACGAACTATGTTCTCCAGAAATTCCTTGGCCAAGATGGAGGCTGAGGGTAACCTTTTTAAAGGGATAAAATGGGCCATTTTGGAGAAGAGATCTACGATCACCAAGATAGTGTTGTATCCATAGCAAGGAGGCAGGTCGGTAATAAAGTCCATCGACAAGGTGTGCCAAGGTGCCGGTGGAATATCCAAAGGTTGTAGAAGACCGGCTGGTCTTTTCTTTTGACCTTTATTTTGGGCGCAAACTCCGCAAGACATCACAAAAGATTTTATGTCTTTTCTCCAGGATGGCCACCAGAATTGTCGTTTGATCTTTTCCTCAGTTTTAGCGATACCAGGATGTCCTTCCATTAATGTATCATGATAATGGGCAATAACGAGTTCTTGCAGTTCTTTGTTAGGCAGAAATAATCGCACCTGGAAGTACGGTAAATCGTTATTAACGGAAAAGTGTGACCCCTTTTGGCTCCATTCTTGTAAGGCTGTGGAGTCTAATAGTTGTTTAACTCGAGTTTGAACGTCCTCAATAGTTTGTAAAGAGGTCAAACCCAAAATTCTCTGTTCAGGTATAATCGGTACAGGTTCTAAACTCGAATTTGTTTCTTCCATCCCAATCCGGGATAAAGCGTCCGCTTTGCCATTCTTGCAACCAGGGCGATATGTGATTACAAAATCAAATTCCGCAAAGAATAAAGCCCATCGGAGTTGACGTGATGATTGGGCTTTGGCCGTCTTTAAATATTGCAAATTTCTGTGATCTGTAATCACCGTGATGGTGTGTCTTGCGCCGAGGAGGTAATGACGCCAAGCTTTGAAGGCGGACTTAATAGCTAGTAACTCCTTGTCGGTGATTGCGTAATTAATTTCAGGAGCTGAGAATTTTCTGGACCAAAAGGCTACAGGGAGTAGTTGGTTAGTTATTGGATCCCTTTGAGACAGGACAGCTCCCATGGCTAAGCTGGATGCGTCGGTTTCAACAATGTAAGGGAGATCTGGACGTGGATGCTTCAACACAGGTGCGGAGGTGAATTTAGTCTTTAGGTCTTGAAAGGCCTGTTCTGCCTCATGAGTCCATTCGAAGCGTTTATTCTTCCGTAAGGGAGCTGTGATGGGTTGGACCACTCGAGAAAATTCCGGGATGAATCTTCGATAAAAATTGGCAAAACCAAGCATGCTCTGAACCCCCTTCACAGAGCTAGGAGATGGCCATTTGAGGATGGCGTCCACCTTTCGCGAGTCCATTCGGACTCCTTTAGGTGTCAGGATGAATCCGAGAAACTCGACTTCTGTGGTATGAAAAATGCATTTTTCGAGTTTTGCAAACAGTTTGTGCTGGCGCAATTTTTCAAGAACTGCCCTGACATGTTTTCTGTGATCGGATTCCGAAGAGGAGTACACCAGGATGTCGTCGATATATACGATGACACAAACATCGATAAGTTCCCGAAGAACATCATTCATAAAGTATTGAAAGGCGGCAGGTGCGTTGCACAATCCGAAGGGCATCACCTGATATTCAAAGAGCCCATATTTGGTGCGGAATGCAGTCTTCCATTCATCGCCTTCTTTTATACGCACCAGGTGATAAGCTCCCCGGAGATCTAACTTGGTGTACATACAAGCATCTTTTACCTGGTCGAGAAGTTCAGGGATCAGAGGCAGAGGATAACGATTCTTAATCGTTATTTGATTTAGGGCGCGGTAGTCAATACATGTTCTAAGGTCGCCTTCTTTTTTCGGCACGAAGAACAGAGCTGAGGAAACAGGAGACTTTGACGGGCGAATAAAACCATTGGCAAGGTACTGATCTAAATACTGACGCAAATGAAGGTTCTCAGGTTCAGTAAGAGCATAAATCCTACTACAAGGCGGTTGAGCATTGGGTACCAGATCGATTTGACAATCGTACGACCGGTGGGGAGGTAACGTGTTGGCCTGTTCTTTTTGGAAAACGTCTTGGAATTCTTGGTACTCAGCCGGTAGTTGTATAGTGGCGGAAGTTACTGAGGCCAGGCCCATATTTGGATTTCTTGGATAACAAGTTTGTTCACAATCAGGAAAGGTTATTCTCTTTGCTCGCCAGTCTATTCGAGGATTATGTGTTTCTAACCAAGGAATTCCTAGAATTACTTGAAACTGTGGGGCCTTGATTACGTCAAACACAATAGCTTCCCGATGTCCATCCTGACCCACTAGTGTCACTTCTGTAGTGGAATGAGTTACCGGCCCTGAGGCTATTTCGGTTCCATCAACTGTAGTGATGACATCCTTGTTAGTTTTCGGACGGAGAGGGAGATTAATCCTGGAGGCCAATTCACGATCTACATAGTTTCCAATAGCTCCACTGTCGATGTATGCCTTTATTGCATGCAACCGCCGAGGCTGTTTCGGATCCACGAGGACCATTGGCATGATGAAATGCGAGGTCAAAGAGTTTGTTTTCAAGCTCGGCAAGCGGACCTCTACGCTTGTTGGGCTTGGTCGTTTCCCGAATCAGGTTCTGTTAAATTGTTGTCAGTGGCTCCAACCACCTTCTTAGGTGGTTTTACCGGACAATCTCGTAGAAAGTGACCAGAAGCCCCGCAATAGAGACATAATTGCTTTTGCCGCCTTCTCTCCCGTTCCTTCTGCGTTAACAGTCCTTTAACTCCACCGATTTGCATAGGTTCTGAAACGTCGGTACTCTTGGGGTTAGCATGAGTTTTGATCAACACTCTGGTTTCAAACTTGGATCGATCTGCTTTTCTATTCTGTAGTCTGTGATCAAGTTGGACCACAAGGTCTATGTACTCTGCGCAGACTTGGGGTGGATTTACTATTTGGGGTAGCACGTCTTTAAGTTCTCCGCGCAGACCTCGATGAAATAATGTGATCCTTTTATTCTCTGGCCACCCAGTTTCCACAACCAACCTATTAAAGGTGGCGATGTAAGATAAGAGATCCTGGTTACCTTGTCGTAAGGATAGCAGTTCGTTGTCTAGGGCCTGTCCCTGAGAGTGTCGAGCGAATAATCTTTCCATGCTTGCCTGGAAGCCTTGAAAATCCTGGAGAATTGGGTCATCTTGATTTACCAAAGGAACTGACCAATCGGCAGCACTGCCGCTGAGATAAGATAATACAAAAGCTACCTTGGTCTGGTCATTAGGGAAGGCCCCAGGTCTGCATAGGAAGTGTAAGCGACATTGGTTCATAAAAACGGCATATTTCTTGGGGTCCCCAGCAAACCGTTCAGGCGGGGCCAAAAGCATGTTTCCAGGTAGATTGATTTGTACCGGGTTATCCGAAATCATAGAAGTGGGATTACCCCCGGAACTAGGTAAAGAAGTTTGTCCTGCCTGACCCTGCAACAACCGTTTGGCCAGGTCATCAGTTCTTTCCTTAGATAGGATCAGTTCTCTTTTGAGAGCGTTAGTCTCCTGGCGGGCGGAGTGTACTTCTGCCCGTAATTACCCCAAAAGCTGGGCCAGCTGGTCTGTCTCGGAAGTTTCCATAGCGCCTGGGTGGGAAATTGTAAGTAGGCTTCGCGTTCTGTTACGCTCACCTGACTCCCACGGAGGCGCAGGCCTGGTTTGGAGTGCTGTTGCCTCTTCTATGGTGAAGCGCAGGACTCGGAAGATGGACAGGACTGGACCCTCAAATCTGGCTTGTCTGGCTCGCAGAAATATCCTTCTGTGTGTGAAAAGGGAGTATTAACAATCTGCGGGATAATGTGTAAGCCTCCCACTCTCTTCTCACCCTCCACGAAACCCTTCTGCGATTCCCTGTGAAGTCTCACCTTAGGGTCTGAAAGGACGAGCTCTCCATCCTGCTTCTGATGCAGGGGCGCGTTGTAATCCAGTTACTTCACTGGATCATGGATTGTAGAGAGTTCAAGTTTGCTTGACCTTCCCGGTTAAGTACTGTGAGAATTCTGTTTATAAGTATGAGCCCAAAATAATAATTGTCTGTTGTCTCTATTTCAGGTGCAGAACAAAGATTCCGAGATGAGCAATGGAACCGACGAAGGAAACTCAGGTGAGTTGTTTGATGAGAGGTTCCTTTAGTGTCCTTGCATTAATACACTAATGCTTGTGTCTTTTTTCCCCATAGGGGCCGGGGTTCGGAAATGCCGGAGATATGGCACCGACCCGAAGTGAGAGGTGCAGTTCCAGTAGATATCAGGTAAGTCTTTAATGAGCGTTCAGGTAATGTCTTAGCATTTGCTCACTAACGCTGATGTCTCTTTTTTCCCCTTAGGGGCAGGGGTCTGGAAATGCCAGGATGCGGCACCGACCCGAAATGAAGAGGGAATGACCCAACAGGTAAGTCTTATGATGGCAAATTAAGGTTTTCTGATCCTCTTCCCTAGCTCACCTTGGTTCTTGTCTTTTTCTCCCTAGGCGCTGAAATGTGGCTGCGGATCCAGATGGTCGCTGATGAACATGGAGGCGCCTAGTAAAGGTGAGTGGAATGCGGCGCTGCAGCGATCGATGCGATGTGCTTTTAAAATGAATGTCTTCCTTTTCAGGATCGTCGGCGAAATGTCTCCGGAATGCGGGTTTAGCAGGTAAGGACTCTTCTTTCTCCTATTCTCTTCTCCCTTTGCAGGTGTTCCAGGATGCTGGTGGGTGTGGCAGTAGTCAGGATGCAGGAGCAGACACGGTGAGCGTCCAGCTGCTAGATGCAGAACAACGCGAAGCGTGAGTTGCTGCTTGGGCGTGGCTTAAATAGCCTTCAAAGTAGTTCCAGGTATGTATCCTTCCTCTCAGGTATGTATTCTTCCTCCGGCCACACCCGTGTGGTTAAGTAGTCCCCAAAGATAAAGTAGTCCCATTCAGGCCTCTAGATGGCCCGGATGTTGCAGCATGGTCTGCATCAGGTAAGTTTACACCAAGCACCTTTAAACACAAAGTCATCTTTTATGAGCCTGGCGCCTATGGCACCAGGACTGTTGTCCAATATGAGCCTGGCGCCAAAGGCGCGAGGACTGAGTAAAAAGGGCCCCTACTTGGGGCTGCTGAGACTTCCCTCGGGGACATGATGTCTGCCTCTGGGGTAGCTGGGCCTGGTCTGGCTCCTTGGAGGTAGGCATCATGACAGTTTGTAGGTGTTTTTCTGTTGGATGGTTTTGATCCAGTCATTCTGTAACAGTTTGGTTTTGGCGTGTTGAGGACGCATGATTAAAAGTTCTTCAGATATCTCTTCCTGCTCCATTTCTTTGATGATAGATTTTTTCCATTTTTCTAACACTGTGTTGTTAAGGGTGTTTGGTTGGGTTTTCAGGATTTGGATAGCAGGGGTTTTGTCGTCCGATAGTATTTTACGATAGAAATCTAGTCGTTTCCAGCATACAATGGATCCGATGGATTGTGTTGCTAGTACGTATCGTATTCTCGGCATTGGATACGATTGAGAAAGAGTTAGGATCTTGCGCCAAAAGGTTGACTCGAATTTCACCCAATTTATGTTTTCTGTGTTCATCATTGTCTCTATTCCGTATGTTATTATCGGGATGTATTTTTGCCTGTAATACGCAATGATAGGTTTAAATTAACATTTTCCATATTTCCAATGGAGAATGCATCACTGTCGTGCCAGTGCTTGAGCCTTTTGTTCCACTTTATCCAACCATTGTGATTCAGTCTTTGATTGTTTGATGAATATGCCCAGATATTTAAATGTTGTGACATTTTCTAGTCGTATTCCATTGATGTTGAAATATGGTTGTTGTTTTGGTTTTGATTGTGGTTTCGTCAGAAGCATTGTCTTTGTTTTTGAGATGTTGATTGATAGTTCATTTTCGTTCATGTAATTGCTCAATGATGTCAAGGCGGCTTGTAATCCGAATGGGGTTTTATCGGGCAATATGATGTCATCCGCATGTTCCATAACAGGGACAGGAGTTGAATTTATTTTCGGCGGATTAGTTTGGGTGTTTATCAAATGTTGTTCGATGTCTGATGTGAAAAGATTATAGAGAGTTGCTGCTAGAGGACATCCTTGCTTTAGACCATTTGACGTAGTTATTGGAGCAGTGGTCAAGCCTTGTTTTGTGAGTCTCACTTTTATTGAAGTTTCTGAATAGAGTAAGATGATTGGTTCCAGAATGCTCGGAGGACAGTTCCATGTTTTTAATTTTGCCCATAGCTTTTGCCGTGGTATGGCATCGAAGGCCATTTTTAAATCGATGAATACAGCATAAATCATGGTCTTGTTGTTGATTGCTTCGTATTTGATGAGATGAAGTAGAAATAGGTTGATGTTAGTTCCGACCTTGGGAGTGAAACCTGTTTGTGGTGTTGAAAATCGTCCATTGGAAGTGGCCCAAGTAGTGAGTTGTCTCAGGAGTGCTGTTGCAAAAAGTTTTCCAAGTGGGTCCAATAAAGCAATTGGGCGGAAATTCTGAGGCTGGTCGTGGGGTCCTTGTTTATGAATCGGAACGATTGTAGCCGTTCTCCAAGTAGTTGGAATTTCGTTGTGTGTATTTATGATGTCTATTATCTGGCACATGAAGTTTGCCCATGCCGGCGGATCTTGCTTTAGTACAGCATTTGAGAGTCCGTCAGGGCCAGGTGCTCTTGATGAATTGAGATTTTTTATCATGCATAGGAGATCGTCATAGGAGATGAATACTGTCCATTTTGGTTTATTATTGATTGGTTCTTCTTCAGATTGATGTGGTCGGTCCGCATAGATGGTCGAAAACTGGGTAATCCATGTTTGTTGTGGTACATTGGCTGTTAGCTTGTGTTGCTTCTGGGGATTGTCGTTCAATAGATTCCAAAGTTCTCTTGTGTTGTTTGATTGGTATGTCTTCATTATGGTTTCTGCGTCTGTTTGCAGCAAGATTGATTTTTGCGATTTCTTTCCAGTTGTTACATGATTGTTTCAATTTTGAGATCTGCATAGTACTTTCTACTATTTTGGTTTTCTTCAGATGTCTCAACGATTTTGCCAGCGCCTTTTTCTTTTCTGATATTTCCTCGTTATATGTGTGAAGGTGAGTTCTGTATGGACGGTTTTTGACTGTTTGTTGAAAAGGGAGCAGAATCCACCCATAGTTCAATTTTTCGAGATCTGTCTTTGGTGAGGCAAGTAGTTTCGCCGGTAGAAATGATATCGCTGTTTGTGGAATGCGGAGCCTTGTGAATGTTCCGTCAAGTTCAAGCACAGGTACTTTCAGTATGTCTTGTTTGATGGTGGAATGCGAATGGACTGTTAGCTTGTTGTGGTCACTGTTATCGCAGACCATCGTTTGGGCTGTGTTGACCGATTCTTGCAGATTTTTTGAAAGAAATATATAGTCAAATATATAGTCAATAATTGCGACTGAAGAGCCTCTGGCCCATGTTGGCACAAAGGGAGTGGAATTGTTCCTTGCATTGTTTAGAAGGGTGAGATCTTGCGTGATTATTTCGTTCATCCATCTTGATCCTTTTGGAGAGAGTTGATCAAGAGCTCGTGGAGTGCCATTCTGTGTGATTAAGTTGATGTTAAGATGTCCACAGAGTATTATTTCTAGATGGTGATGGATTCCGACTAGTTTGTCAATTGTGATGAATACACCGTCAATAAATGTGTCGGTTGTAATTGCTGCAGGGTTCCAATATAAATTCAGTATAGCAATTCTTGTTTCATCGTTTTCTTTGTTTTGAGTGTGCGTCTTCGTTGTTGTTATTGTTAATTGAATCCAAGGATTGATATTTTCATTGGTCAGTACTTTCCATTGAGAAGTTATTTTGATTAAGGTAAGAAGACCTGATGCTGGCCTGCCTTGTTTTTTGATTATGGCGGGATTTAGAAAGGCAAGGAAACCGTCGCACACTGGCGTTTCACTGATCCAAGTCTCTTGGAGGCATATGATTTGATCGTTTTCGACGTCAGTGGAGGGCTGAGTGAACAGATGCAGGTTTCCCCTTGTATTCCATGAGCAGATTGACCATATGATATCTGGTTTCATTAGTTGTTATGAACTGGAGTAAACTGAGCTTCTTGAGGATACGGTTTCTGTGAATGAAGATTCTCGCTCCTAGATTCTTTTGAATGGTCGGTCTAGTCTGCTTCATTCTTCCGATTTTGCGACATAGGTCGAGTTTGCGTTTTTTCCTAGGTGATCTTTGGTGTAATTGATCATCTACTTTCTCGAAGGATGTTTTTTTGTTGATGTAGATGCCCAGCAGTTAAAGCCGAGTTTATGAAGTTGGGCACGTTTTGATAGAATCAATTCTTGGTCATTTGGATCAGACAGTTCGGCAACGATCTTGTCTAGGAGCTTATCGTCTTTGAAGGTTATTAAATCGATCTTGTTTGTTGTTATATGTTGCAATTGTGAGATTGCTCCAAACAGGCAAAGAGTGTTTGTTCTGTTGAGTATTAAGGGTTCAGCTCTGTTGATTTTGTTTTCGATATGAATTTGTGCTCACATTAGTACAGTAAACTTCACTGCATCCTGTAGCAGCAAACAAAACCGCATTACCAATGGGTGACAACAAAATGCCATTTTCTTGGAAAAACTCTGTATTTCCACAACTAATGAGGTCATTGTTGCAGAAGAACATCCACGAGCGGACAAAAAAGTATCCATGCTTCTGTTGAAGAGACACTGTCCTGCGTCTGGCTCGGAACAACATCCATGAGCAGTGGGCCATACTCTTCGTGGTTTTATCGATGAGAAAAGCACCTTGGCGGTGGGAAAAAGCATCCTCACGACATCCAGCAATCTCCCCAGTGTACGGAACAAATCTAAGCAAGGCAGATAACCCATATGCATGCCGCCGTAATGGATGACGATAACATCTACTACTGGAAAAGTGGCAAGGTCTTTGCAAAGTGCATGCATATCAGCAAAATTGCACTCCTACACAGCGTTACACAATGCGTCCACTCCTTCCAAACCAAAATTGCAGTCAAAGTGTCTTTTCAGGGCATAGTTGTGCAGATCTATGACAAAGGGATCACCTACAGTCAACACAATGTGTTTTGCCATGTCAGCGACCCTCAGTACGCAGAGTATAATGTACAACAGTTTCACCTTCCCTTCCTGTTAACCACACCCACACTACCTGATTGGCTAATCCCCACACTGCCATGGCAATTGGGCAAGTTGGTGTAAAGGGCAGATTTTGGCACGTGCACCTCCCAAAGTAGCGCGAGGGCAGCACCCCTATAAAGCTGGAGCAGTCCTTCTTCCTTTTGCACTATCTTCTCTGCAGCTCTGCTTCATTGGGTCACACATAAATAGGCACAAACACATCCACCAATCACATCGAAGCCGCCATCATTCAACACTGTCACTCCTGTACAACACTTGAAATGTACCATTAAACATTTACAGTACAAATGTTGTGCCATTCCAAACATCAACTGCAAAGTTCAATGAAAGTATGCCGATTTCTCCATCCGCATACATCCACATAGCCACCCAGGATGCGGCACGTATAATCCTGAAAGTACAGCGTAATCCACTACCTTTACCTGAGGGGGGTAAACAATATCAAACTGGGTAGGGGATTCAGTCTTCCATCGTAGATGTATAAAGGTGGCGTTTTGTCTTTTCTTTTTTCGTGACGTGCATGCACGCATCTTTTTTTGTATTTTCTCCTTATATATGTTTCTGTTTGCCTCTCCTCACATTTTTACCACATTCTGGTCAATGCTTCTTGCACAGTGTAAAAGAAAACGGCATTGCCAATGGCGCTCAAATAAATTCCATTTCTACTGAACCACTGCATATTTTGCGATCTCATAGTGGGTGGAGAACATGCCAGCAGTCTGCATAAATTCATGCATAATTCTTTTTATAGCACACCTTCCGACCTCTGGCTGGGGACAAATTACACCGTCATGGACCCATATTCCTGTTGGTGTTATGCATGAGAAAACAACCTTGGCAGTAAGAAAAATACGCATCACTGCGGTCAGCAACCTCTTCAGGTGACGGATTAATCATCCACGCGACATGTAACCCAAATGTAGACTTCCATAGTGCGCCATGACAAAGTCCACGTTCGTGACAGACGCCACATATCTGCAAAGGACGAACCATCCCACCGAAACTGCAATCACCCTGACAGGCCCAGTAAGTGTCCACTCCTTCCAACCCGAAATTACTAGCAACGCCTCTTTGCACACAACACCTGTGCAGATGGCGCACAAAAGTATCACCGACGATAAGCACTGTGCATCTCTCCATCTCGGCCAACCTCACGACACAGTATTGGCCCCTTCCTGTGAACCACGCCCTAAACTCCTAATTTCCTATTTCCCACAATTCCATTTCCCTTTCCACCCTGCTCATAATGGCTGGATGTGTATGTGCGCTTTCCCCATCTACAGTGAGGTCCACGGCCCAGTAAAGCTCAGACAATACATCTTTCCATTGCACAGTCACTTTTTGCAGCACTCCCCCATTGGGTGCTGTCAAGTTTTCTAACACGCATGCACCAATCACATACAAAACCTCTGCATTGCACACTGTCATTTCTATACTCCACTGCATATTTACCGTTAAACACGCTCAGTGCACGTTCCGGTTGATTGCAAAGCCCCTCCACCAGAAACCTCTGCTAAAGAATGCACAATTGAAGCATCCTCAAACATCCTAAGACGCACCCAGCACACCTTTGGTCATGCACACAACATTGCAGCCCTTTCCACACCCACCACAACACTTTACATCCAAGCAAGCGATCATGTGGGCACCTAACATTATGCACAAACGTAACATACATAGCAGCACTTCTACCCAATTCCCCCACACCATAAAAAATCCATTCACAAAAATGTCTCACACTTAGCAGAGTCCACAAACATACCACAGCCTGTACCACCCCTACTCACTGCCATTCACAAACTATTGTGTCACTGGCAACCTATGCACAACAGCTTCACAGCATTGGGCCTACTTCAATAAATCTGCACACAGCAGAGTAACCAACCACATATAAGCTGCACTTCAACCATACCCACTTCCATACTCACATTACGTACACACTGCACCCTGTGACCACATTAACAACTTCTCATTGCACCATCTCCTGCCGCACACCAAATACTGTAGCATGTTCCAACTATCACCACATCCATGGAATGCACAATACATGCTTTGCAACTCACTTGTGGTGCTGTAGCGCGTCGACAATGTTCTCCACACCCATTCATCAAAGATCACCACCCTGTGCCTCATGCACTGTCAAACCTACATTTTTCAGTGGGTGTGCTCTTTGCACACATTCCCCCCCACCGTAATGCAACCATGCATGTCAGCATGTCACCAACTACCACTATGCACATACGCACCACTAGCACCAGCACTCCTAACGAACCTCCACACCGCAATGGACATGCACAGCGTTACATGCAACAGTTACCATAATATATAAACATTACACTGTCTCCGGCACGCATACACCCTTTCATTCACATACTATTGTCTTCCCCACTTCCACTCAGACAGTATTGTGTCACTGCCAACTTAACCACAAAATGTTTACAACATTGCCCATACTGCAAGCATTGTGCACACAGCACACTATCCAAGCACATATAGGCTGCCCTTCAACCATACACTCTACCATGCTGACAGTATGCAAACACTGCACCCAGTGCTCACACTGCGTGACTTTTCACTGCAGCATCTTCAACCACAGCGCACCGCCATGGAGCTATACAGCAACAAATTGCAACAGTTACCGTAATGTACAAACAAAACACTCTCTCCTGCATCCCTGTGCATTTTCAATCACATACTGTAACGCTCACCTGATTCCCACGGAGGCGCTGGTCCCGGCTGAACTGTTATAGTCTCTTCAATTGAGAAGCGTAGAGCTCGGATGACTCTCTGGACTGGGCTTCCTCTTGTTGACCGTCTGGCTTGCAGGGTAAGGTTTCTGCAGGCGGAAGAAAAAAGGGTTAATGACCGTTTGGCTGGACTTCCTCCTCACTAATCGCCAACTCTCCGAAAGTCCAATGTCCTGGTGAGCTCTCACCATAGGCGTATAAATGCTGGGCTCTCCATCCTGCGACTTATGCAGGGGTGCATGGGTTCCAGTTACGTCACTGGAGGTCCTCAAAGTCTTTTGTGGCCTTAGAAGTGGCACAGGTGCTGAGATGCCAAAAGGTGATGCCGCCGTTACTGCATGAGCGGATGCCAGTAGGTATAAAGAGTTTATAGTCTTGAAGAGATGGGCACCTTTAATGAAGTCTTTGCATTGTCTTTTTCAGGTGCCTGGATGCTGAGGGCGTGGTCACTGAGAGCGCGACATGTGCGGTTGTACGTAGGTATGGGAATTTCAATGACACCTCAATAATGTCCCTTGTTTTCTGTTTTCAGGTCTTGAGATGTTGCGGGCGTTGTTCGTCCGTTGCCGTTGCACGTGCGAAGTACGTGAGTATAATGATCTGTGACCTTATTATAGCACCTCTAACAATGTTCTTTTCTTATTTGCAGGTGTCGGGGCCTTGCGGGCGTTTTCCCAGTCGCGGATGCACGTGGGGAAACACATAAGTGTTAGGCTTTCTTGCAGTCTTTAATGGCACTTAAATAATGTCTTTTCTTGTTTTCAGGTGCCGGGCTGCTGCGGTTGAAGAGATCGTAATACGCGCACAAAAGCAGGTAAGAAAAGTAAATGCGGCCGCCTTCACCCGATTCCTACTTAACAATGTTCTTTGTCTTTACAGGTGCCGTTAGGCTGCTGAAGAGAAGGCCGCGAAGAATCCGTGAAAGCACAGATGGATCAGGTAAGCGAGCGCGGCTGCGAACGTGTTGCCACTTGCTAACCTTATGTTTCTTTTTCTTGCAGATTCTGCCGGTGTCTGGATTCCTGGATGGTAAGTATAGTTCTCGTGTCTTTCTTCCACAGGTTGCTGAGCTGAAGCTGGAGATGTCACTGGAATGCTGGAGCTGACTCGGTGAGCGTCCTGCTGCAGATGCAGAATAACGCGAAGCACGTTTTCCCAATCGGGTGTGGTTTAAATAGTGTTGGAGTGATTGGGTGTCTTCTTCCTCAGCCTCCCCCAGGTAAAAGAGTTCCTGTGTTCCAGAGCTAAGGAGTGGCACCAGCCCCACCCAGGTAAGAAAGTAGTCCCAGTTCAGGGAATAGTTCCTCCCAGCAGAAGGCTGGGGACTTCATCCTGCCAGCATTTGCAAAGGTGAGTATGCAGCATGGTCTGCTACAGGTAGGTCCACCCAAGCACCTTTGCAAGAATTATGAGCCCGGCGCCCCTGGCGCCGGGACTGAGGTTCCTTATGAGCCTGGCGCCAGAGGTGCCAGGACATGGTCCAAAGGGCCCCAATAGGGGTTTGCTGGAGCCGGGGACGAGGGTTGTGAGCCTGCTTCCGGGGATGCTGGGCTTGACTTGGCTTCTCGGGAGCAGTGCTCATGACAGCACCCCCCCTCAAGGCCCCTCCCAAACTTGTCTTCCCCGGAGGTTTTGGCCTATTGGGAAAAGTTTGGTGGAATTTTCTGACTAGACGAGGAGCATGGACGTGGTCAGAGGTTTCCCATGATCGTTCTTGAGGTCCGTAACCCTTCCAGTCTGTCAGATAGTATAATTTTGACTTGATGATCTTGGAGTCCAGGATGTTTTTAACCTCAAATTCAGGTTCTCCATTTACTTGAATAGGCTCTGGAGGTTTATTCAGTCTGGTTCCAGGTTGCATAGGTTTCAGTAGAGATACGTGAAACACCGGATGTATTTTCATGTGGGATGGCAAACCCAATTTGACAGCCACTGGGTTTATTATGGCTGTAATTGGATATGGTCTCAGATATTTTGGGTTGAAGGTGTGAGGTCCTTTAAGTGATAAATGTTTGGTGGATAACCAAACTTGGTCTCCAACCTGGTATTGAGGGGCGTCTCTTCGGTGTTGGTCTGCTCCCCTTTTGTACCGTTCTTTAGCCTGTTGTAGGAGGATTGTCGCTTCTTTGAAAGCTTGAGTGATAGCATTGTGAAGTTGATCCACGGCAGGCGTTCCAAGATCTTGGGGCGGGTCGAGATTGGAGGTTCGAGGATGAACCCCATATAAAATGTAAAAGGGACTTTTTCCGGTTCCTGAATGGATCGAGTTGTTGTAAGCATATTCGGCTATCCAAAGGATATCTTTCCAATTACTTTCTGACTGCTGTAGCATACAACGTAAATATTGTTCCAGAGTTTGGTTTGTCCTCTCAGTTTGTCCGTCGGTCTGGGGATGATGGCTGGTTGAAAGTCTCACATCGATTTGAGCTAAACGACAGCAACTTTGCCAAAAGTGAGAGATAAACTGGCTCCCCCTATCTGAGATCAAAACCGAAGGGAAGCCGTGCAATCTTACAATATTTTCGAAGGAATTCCCGTGCTAGAACTGAAGCTGAAGGTAAGCCCTTCAGTGGAATGAAGTGGGCCATTTTAGAAAACAAATCTACAATTACTAAAATAGTGTTGTATCCGGAACAGGAGGGTAAATCGGTGATGAAGTCCATGGAGAGGGTATGCCAGGGATGTGGCGGGATGTCTAGCGGATGCAGGAGACCCGCTGGTCTTTCCTTCTGACCTTTGTTTTGGGCACACACACCACAGGACATCACAAACTCCTTTATGTCTTTTCTCCATGACGGCCACCAGAAGTGTCTCTTGACTTTTTCCGAGGTTTTGGCAATGCCGGGGTGGCCCTCCATCAAGGAATCATGGTAGCAAGAGATTACCTGTTTTTGTAAATCGGCATGTGGTAGGAATAGTCGTCCCTGAAAATAAGGCAGGTCTTTTTTTATGATGAAGTCCTTTCCCTTCAGTTGCCAGTTTTGTAAGTCCGAAGGGGTCACAAGTTGTTTAACTTTTGCTTTGATATCTTCGATGGATTGTGAAGAAATCAGGCCCAGGATTCTCTGTTCTGGAATTATTGGCACAGGTTCAGGATTGACGATATTATCTCCCATTCCAATCCGGGAAAGGGCATCTGCTTTGCCATTTTTGTTGCCGGGGCGATAAGTAATTACAAAGTCAAATTCGGCAAAGAAAAGTGCCCAGCGAAGCTGTCTGGAGGACTGAGCTTTGGCGGTTTTGAGGTATTGTAGGTTTCGATGATCGGTGATTACCATGACAGTGTGTTTGGCTCCAAGGAGATAGTGCCGCCAGGCCTTGAAAGCGGACTTAATTGCTAAAAGCTCTTTATCTGTGATGATGTAGTTAATTTCAGGCGCCGAGAACTTGCGAGACCAGAATGCCACGGGGTACAATTGGTTAGTTTCCGGATCTCTCTGTGATAGAACTGCCCCCATTGCTAAGCTGGAGGCGTCGGTCTCAACGATGTAAGGGAGGTCTGGGCGTGGGTGTTTCAGTATGGGTGCTGAGGTGAACTTGGCTTTTAGCTCTTGAAAGGCCTGTTCTGCTTCTGTTGACCACTCGAAACGTTTGTTTTTTCTTAAGAGGGCGGTGATGGGCTGCACCACTTGTGAAAACTCTGGAATAAACCTGCGGTAAAAGTTGGCGAAACCTAACATGCTTTGGACACCTTTCACGGAAGTAGGTGATGGCCACTTGATGATAGCGTCCACCTTTCTCGAGTCCATGTGGACTCCTTTGGGTGTCAGAATAAAGCCTAGAAATTCGACCTCCGTGACGTGAAAAACACATTTTTCGAGCTTAGCAAAAAGCTTATGTTGGCGGAGTTTTTCAAGGACGGCTCTAACATGTTTCCGATGATCTGCTTCTGAAGATGAGTACACAAGGATGTCATCTATGTAGACGACTACGCAAACATCTATGAGTTCTCTGAGGACATCATTCATAAAATACTGAAAAGCGGCTGGTGCATTGCATAGTCCGAAGGGCATCACTTGGTATTCAAATAGTCCATACTTGGTGCGAAATGCCGTCTTCCATTCGTCGCCTTCTTTAATCCGTACCAAGTGGTAGGCTCCCCGGAGATCTAGCTTTGTATAAATGCAGGCGTTCTTAACTTGGTCAAGGAGTTCCGGAATCAGAGGTAGGGGGTATCTGTTCTTTACCGTTATCTGGTTCAGGGCACGATAATCAATACAGGTTCTAAGGTCACCTTCTTTTTTAGGTACGAAGAACAGAGCCGAGGATGCAGGAGACTTTGATGGGCGGATAAATCCATTGGCCAGGTACTGGTCCAGATACTGTCGCAAATTAAGATTTTCAGGCTCGGTAAGGGCGTAAATTCTACTACAAGGGGGAGTGGCTCCGGGTATCAGGTCTATTTGACAGTCGTAAGATCTGTGGGGAGGCAGGGTATTAGCCTGTTCCTTCTGAAAGACATCTTGGAATTCTTGATACTCCGGAGGCAATTGCGGTCCTTCGGATGTTGCTACCGCTAGGCCAATACTGGGTCGAGGATAACAAGTAGGTGCACACTCTGGGAACTGTATCATCTTTGCTCGCCAATCAATTTGAGGATTGTGTTTCTCCAACCAAGGGATCCCCAGAATTATTTGGAACTGAGGGGCCTTGATCACATCGAACACGATTACCTCCCGATGTCCATCTTGGCCTAATAACGTCACTTCTGTGGTGGTATGGGTTACCGGTCCGGAAGCTATTTCCGTACCATCCACTGTGGTAATGAAGTCTTTAATTACCTTAGGACAAAGGGGTAGGTTCATCCTGGAAGCCATCTCGCGGTCTACATAATTTCCAATCGCTCCGCTATCAATGTATGCTTTAATGGCATGCAAACGATCCGGTCGTTCTGGATTTATGAGGACCATTGACATTATGAAGTGCGAGGTCAAAGAACTGGTTTTTACGCTTGGCAAGCGGACCTCTACACTTGTCGGGCGAGGTCGTTTCCCGGCTCGGGCTTTTCGGAATTCTTATCAGAAGCTCCCACTGTCTTCTTCGGAGGTTTCACCAGGCAATCTCGGAGGAAATGTCCTGAATTTCCACAATAGAGACATAGCTGCAATTGTCGTCTCCTGTCGCATTCTTTCTGGGTTAGGGGACCCTTTACGACCCCTATTTGCATAGGTTCTACGGCTTCAACTCCTTTGGTGTGAGTTAGTGGCTTAGAGAAAACTCGAGTTTCGAACCTGGAGCGGTCTACCTTTCTGTTTTGTAGTCTGTGATCCAATTGGACCACTAAATCAATGTACTCTGAACAATCTTGAGGGGGATTCACGACCTGGGCTAGGACATCTTTGAGTTCGCCACGCAAACCCCTGTGGAAAAGCGTGATCCTCTTGTCCTCGGGCCATCTGGTTTCTACGATTAGTAGGTTAAATGACGCAATATAAGCCAGAAGATCCTGATTGCCCTGCCGTAGGGAAAGGAGTTTGTTGTCCAGGGCCTGCCCCTGGGAATGTCTTGCGAAAAGTCTTTCCATATTGGCCTGGAAGGCCTGGAAATTGCGAAGAATCGGGTCATCCTGTGTAACCAGAGGGAGCGACCAATCAGCGGCGCTGCCGCTAAGATACGAAAGCACAAAGGCTACTTTAGTCTGATCAGTCGGAAAAGCAGCTGGTCTACAAAGAAAGTGCAATCGGCACTGATTTATGAACACCGCAAACCTCTTAGGGTCACCAGAGAAGCGTTCGGGCGGAGCCAAAGGCACATTTCCGGGCAGATTGATTTGAACAGGATTGGCTGAAGCCGCCGGGGTATAGGTCCCTCCTGAATTAGGTAGAGGGGTTTGCCCCGCTTGTGTTTGTAATAACTGTCTGGCGAGGTCATCAGTTCGTTCTTTGGACATAATCAATTCCCTCCTCAGGGCATTCGTTTCCTGGCGGGCAGCATGTACTTCAGCTCTTAATTCCCCTAGTAACTGGGCCAGTAGATCAGTGTCGGAAGTTTCCATAGCGCCTGGGTAGGAGGTTATTGGAGGGCTTCGCGTTCTGTAACGCTCACCTGATTCCCACGGAGGCGCTGGTCCCGGCTGAACTGTTATAGTCTCTTCAATTGAGAAGCGTAGAGCTCAGATGACTCTCTGGACTGGGCTTCCTCTTATTGACCGTCTGGCTTGCAGGGTAAGGTTTCTGCAGGCGGAAGAAAAAAGGGTTAATGACCGTTTGGCTGGACTTCCTCCTCACTAATCGCCAACTCTCCGAAAGTCCAATGCCCTGGTGAGCTCTCACCTTAGGCGTATAAATGCTGGGCTCTCCATCCTGCGACTTATGCAGGGGTGCGTGGGTTCCAGTTACGTCACTGGAGGTCCTCAAAGTCTTTTGTGGCCTTAGAAGTGGCACAGGTGCTGAGATGCCAAAAGGTGATGCTGCCGTTACTGCACGAGTGGATGCCAGTAGGTATAAAGAGTTTATAGTCTTGAAGAGATGGGCACCTTTAATGAAGTCTTTGCATTGTCTTTTTCAGGTGCCTGGATGCTGAGGGCGTGGTCACTGAGAGCGCGACACGTGCGGTTGTACGTAGGTATGGGAATTTCAATGACACCTCAATAATGTCCCTTGTTTTCTGTTTTCAGGTCTTGAGATGTTGCGGGCGTTGTTCGCCCGTTGCCGTTGCACGTGCGAAGTACGTGAGTATAATGATCTGTGACCTTATTATAGCACCTCTAACAATGTTCTTTTCTTATTTGCAGGTGTCGGGGCCTTGTGGGCGTTTTCCCAGTCGCGGATGCACGTGGGGAAACACGTAAGTGTTAGGCTTTCTTGCAGTCTTTAATGGCACTTAAATAATGTCTTTTCTTGTTTTCAGGTGCCGGGCTGCTGCGGTTGAAGAGATCGTAATACGCGCACAAAAGCAGGTAAGAAAAGTAAATGCGGCCGCCTTCACCCGATTCCTACTTAACAATGTTCTTTGTTTTTTCAGGTGCAGTTAGGCTGCTGAAGAGAAGGCCGCGAAGAATCCATGAAAGCACAGATGGATCAGGTAAGCGAGCGCGGCTGCGAACGTGTTGCAACTTGCTAACCTTATGTTTCTTTTGCTTGCAGATTCTGCCGGTGTCTGGATTCCTGGATGGTAAGTATAGTTCTCGTGTCTTTCTTCCACAGGTTGCTGAGCTGATGCTGGAGATGTCACTGGAATGCTGGAGCTGACTCGGTGAGCGTCCTGCTGCAGATGCAGAATAACGCGAAGCACGTTTTCCCAATCGGGTGTGGTTTAAATAGTGTTGGAGTGATTGGGTATCTTCTTCCTCAGCCTCGCCCAGGTAAAAGAGTTCCTGTGTTCCAGAGCTAAGGAGTGGCACCAGCCCCACCCAGGTAAGAAAGTAGTCCCAGTTCAGGGAATAGTTCCTCCCAGCAGAAGGCTGGGGACTTCATCCTGCCAGCATTTGCAAAGGTGAGTATGCAGCATGGTCTGCTACAGGTAGGTCCACCCAAGCACCTTTGCAAGAATTATGAGCCCGGCACCCCTGGCGCCGGGACTGAGGTTCCTTATGAGCCTGGCGCCAGAGGCGCCAGGACATGGTCCAAAGGGCCCCAATAGGGGTTTGCTGGAGCTGGGGACGAGGGTCGTGAGCCTGCTTCCGGGGATGCTGGGCTTGACTTGGCTTCTCGGGACCAGTGCTCATGACACATACTATGGGCGTACCCACTTCCATTCACAAAGTATTGTGCCACTGCCAACCTATCCACCTTCTGTTTGCAACACTGGCCTATAACGGCTGAAATGTGCTCCACAACCATTCCTTACATTTCACCACCCTCTAACTGATGCACATTCAAAAATGCATTACTGTTGTGGGTGTCCTCAAGGCCTAGGCTCTTGAGTGCATGGCCTGCAGCCTTTGGCCATGCACCCAATAGTCTAGGCCTTGAACACACCCACAGCAACGGAATGCCACCATGCATATCAGCAACTACGACAATCCCCATACCCACCACTGCCACCATCACTCTTACCCAACCTGTACACCACCATGTCGCTATGCAGCAACAAATTGCAACAGTTAACATAACGCCCATGTGGGCAGCTAACATTATGCACAAACGTAACATACGTAGGTAGCAGCACTTCACCCCAACTCCGCCACACCATAAAACACCCATTTACGAAAAGAGGTTGCAATTAGCAGAATCCACAAACATACCATAGTCTCCACCACCCCTACCCACAGCCATTCACAAAGTATTGTGTCACTAACCACAACATTTTCACAACATTGGGCCTACTTCAAGAAATCTGCACACAGCATATGCCTTGAACACACCCACAGCAACGTAATGCCATCATGCATGTCACCATGTCACCAACTACGACCACCCACATACACACCACTGCCACCAGCACTCCTACCCAACCTGTGCAACGCCATGCAGATATGCAGCAACAAATTGCAACAGTTGACACTCTCTCCTGCACCCCTGTGCACTTTCATTCACATACTATGGGCCTACCCACTTCCATTCACAAAGTACTGTGTCACTGCCAACCTACCAACATTCTGTTCGCAACACTGGCCCTACTGCAACCAATCTGCACACACCACACCATGCAAGCACCACTCTCTAACGAATGCAGAGTCAAACATGCGTTCCTGCAGTGGGTATGTTGCAGCCCTACGCTCTTGAGTGCATGCCCTACACCCTACGGCCTTCGGCCATGCACCCAATAGTCTAATCCTTCCACAGACCCACTGCACCTTCATTCACCCATGCATGCCACCATGTGCCCAACTACCGCATTCCATCCGCAGCGCACTGCCACCCCCGCTCCAGCATGACCTATGTCATGTGCAATTCACTCCCCTTCTGCAATTGTCCAGCCACCACTCACCACGAAAAGAGATTGCTGCAAACAGGTCACGGCAGAAGCTATGGGGCTGTTACGACAGCTGCCTCCAAACACCACACAAAGTACTCGCCTACATATGTCACATGAACCACTTCTCACTCCCCCACCCGTTCCCTCCCTTATTGCCACCAACACATTTAGTACGGTACATTTTCCAGACCCTTCCGCCGCTGTACTGTCCTCCGATACACCATGGCGGCTTTCCCAAAAAATGTTGACGCACACCATGCTTCCCTCCTGTTAACCACCGGCCGCGTCCTAACTTCTCCAACAGCATGCTGGACCGCGAGCAAATTAAAGTTCTGCCTGCAGAGCGGACAGGGAAATGGGACAGCGGAGCGGACCCAGATATCACTAATTGTTTGGGACGTGCATTTCAGTTCTTTGCACCAAAAGTACTGGTCAGATTTCCACGAAACACACAAAAACATGCTTTCTGACCCAAGCCCCCGCTCCTGCTGCAAATTTGGTGAAAATCCGCCCAGCCGTTCGGCCTGTAGCCATGCGCAAAGTTTTTCCCCATTCAGTCTATGGAAGAAAAAAATTGTGCGACCCCCCTATAACTTTGCCCCCCCCTGCACGAAACCTCGCCCAACTTGGCGGAAAAATTCAGAGCCGACCATATACTTTTTTTGCAAAGTTTGGTGAGCATTCGACCAGGGGGAGCGAGGTTATAAGCTGCCGAAAAAGTGCTCTTCCTATGAGTTTAGCAACTTAACCATAACTACACGACTGCTACTGCGGGCCGTGTGATATGGTTGTAGGTCAATTGGTCGAACCTAAATGGTCGACAGGACAAATGGTCGACACCAAAAGGTCGACAGGTGAAATGATCGAATTTTTTCGTTTGTTGTTTTTTCACCTTTTTTTTGGGGGGGGGGGTCCACCCCAACCCCCTTTTTTTGCTAAAAACTCCTTTTTTTTCCTAAACGAAAACCTAAAAAATATATATATAAATTAAAATAAAATTCGACCATTTGTCTGTCAACCATTTGACTAGACACCGTGTGATATATATATGATGCTGCATGAATATGCTTTTAGCTTGCTGCCCGCGGCAGCAATATGCAGTGCCAGCCAGCCCATCTTCATAGTGTCAAGGGGGGCTTGTGCAGGCATTTTGGGGGATGCGAATAACACATGATTGATCAGAGATGCTTTCACTTGACCCCAAGTGATCAAATTAGATAAGCACTGCCTGGGAATGAGGAAGAAAGCCCCAGATTGTCCTCTGTACTCTTTGACGTTGTAAAAAGGGTCTAGATAAAACCTAGGAGATAGCTTCACAAAAAAAGCAAGACCCTGTTGTCTTAGCGACTTCATTCTGCATTGAAACTTCTATCTCAGCTACTAATAAGGCTCGGCCAGTTAATGCATCTGCTGCAGAGAAGTTCGGATAGCCTGCTTCATTCAGCTTCGAACACATTCATACCATTGAATTTGAATAACAATAACACCTAGTATGTTAGCATTATATTTGGAATAGTTGATTTACTAATAAAACTTTTTGCATGACCCTAACAAGCTGCTTTTTATTTCCTGGTGAATGCTTGTATTTGTAGACCGTGGAGTGGCTGGAAGGAGCGGGATATGCTGTGCTCAAAGCTACAAGACTGTGGCAGCAAGCAAACACCATAGAAACGTAGGTCATTAGTATTCCCTATTAGTAATAACATGATTGTTATAATTAATGTCTGATAAAAAAAATAGACATAGATCAATTCTTAGAACGTACGATCCATCAACCGATAGAGAAAAGAGAAATGTTTTATGGTATGCAATGACGCATAAGGCCTGGGAGAAAGGCACTGGCCAGTCTTTGAACAGTCCGAATTTTGAGTCCTAGAACTGCCCATTGAATCCATTTCCATATTTCCTTCCTATGAAATACGTTCTGCCCAAAACTATTTTCGTGACTCAAAATGCAACTTGCAGTTGTTTTGATTTTGGAGAGAGTGGCGAGCAGAGAAGCAGTGCTTGTGTGGGGTGAGCAGTGAATAGCGATGCGTCATGCCGCACTGCCGTGGGCCCGCAGCAGCGGCACAGTATTTAACCTTTCACGATACATGATGTGAGTGCACACTGCACCCCGAAAGCGTTGTGGACGATTCCCTTTCCCTGTATTAAAGCACGCCTGTGTCACCGTGCCCTGGTGTCAGGGCTCCATGTGATCGCCCGTGACAAAAGGTATTGATTTGGGACAGCCAGGAAGTTTTGATTGGGTATTGAGCGGTTGGCTGGTATGGATTGGCAATGCAGGACTTGTCCCAGGCCAGAAGGTGTCAATCGACAATCATTTAGTGGGGGGCAGTGGGGACTGGCGAAGCAGGTGGAGGTAAACCAGCAGCAGGATGTCAAGGCTTTCACTCTTCGGCAAAGGCATTTATTTTATAACAATATTTTAAAGAAAATAGCTGCTGGAACTGATTCTGTGTCATCGAGTCGGAAATAGGGAATACAAAAATAAAAGTACCATAACATTGCATAACTACATAACTACGAGAGGCCCCGAGTCCCACACCAGCACCCACAGCCCAAAAAAAAAGTGCCTGTTCGCCTTTCAGCAGGCATGTTCGCAGTCCAAAGCCAACCCTTAAACTGGCAGAAAAAAAGTTATTTGCCCAAGATCACGCTATTTCTACAAGAGCGGCAGGAGAGGACGTGTTGATTCGAACTCCGGTCTCCACGTCCCACAACATGAAACAGGGCTAGGCAAAAAAGCATTAGGAAAAATGGCCCACATTGCCAGTACAATATTTTGAAGACAAACTGATTAGGACCTTCTAATGCCTTTTAGTATAACACCTCATCTGTCAAAGGAGAACAGTACAACTTTACATCACAAGATTAACATTTCAATCTCATCACCACCATGCCACTGACTGCATTACTGAAAAATCGTTCAAGGCCTGGCCTGGCATTTAAAGAAAACATGATTGCAACCTAAAATTCAACCCATGACTGTCTCAGCGGCCCCCAGGGTGGGCACTGGACTGATCGCCATTAAAGCATCTGCGTGAGGCAGGCCATGCTTGATCGTTCAGTGCATGCGTTTCGTGCATGTTTTTAAAATACGAAATGTAATACTTATTGTTTGACCAGATAGAGACAGGATGAGGGCGTTATTGTAGAGTTTCACGTGTGTGGTTTATAAGTTGAGCGTCACCTGTTGGCAGCAGAATAGAATTGAATTTTAATCTTTCTCAATGCGGCAGAAGTTGGACACCATGAATCGGCGCTATTTTTGTGTCAATGCGTGTGTCCATAACGTATCTCAGTTCATTGCAGATTAGCATGACATGGCACGATCATATCCCGTGCCAGACGACTCTTCAATTGGTCATGCATGCAATGGTGCGTTATCAGGTATATTGTAATGAGGTGTGTTTGGGGGACTATTGCAGATCTTGTCACCGTCTAACTCAAGAGGAAGCAAGCAGTGATAATGTCAGATGTAGGCCGGACAACTTTTACATGTAATTGCATTACACTTACTGGTGCATCTCTCCAATTGCTGTCAGATGTGTTTGACTTTTTCTCCTCTACTTTACTTGTCAGTTGTAGCTACTTTTCTAAGTTTGGCCCAGATGTCTATTTGGTAGATTTGTTTGTATTAGTATTGCCTATCCGGAGTGCTGAGCTGTGATTTACATAGACCGGAATGTCACCTTCTGGCGAGGGAGCACACCTTCTGGCATACTTAAAGGCAATAAGCCAGAGATACATTGATCTTATTGCCACAAAACGTGTAGAAGATTAGGTTTCTTGAGAAGATTAGGTTTCTTGAAAGGGAGACATTTGAGAGAGTAAGAGAGAAAACTGGAATCGAAACACAGAGTGGCTCCAAGAAAATTACAAGATAGCCAAAAGGTAGGAGGAGACATTTTTCATTATTATTTGTATAGCACCTTTCACCATTGGTATGGTCCAAGCGCGCGGTAGGTCGAATGCCCTGGAAGGACCGGAGTCCAGGTATGGAAACAGTCCAGCACCTGGGAGTTTTCAGTTGTACCTGTAACCATAATGTCACTGTAATAATGTTTTTCCATTGAATTTCATAGGTTTTTTTAGTAGTGCAACTTAACCATAACGTCGCTTTTTAACAACGTTTTTTGTCAGTGAATTTATAGGTTTTTAGTAGGGCACTGTAACCAGAATGTTGCTTTAGCATAGTGCTTTTTAGTAGCGCAACTTAACAATAACGTCCCTTTTTAACAATGTTTTTTCAGTGAATTTCATTGGTTTTTAGCAGGATACCCTTAGTTTGTAAAGATCTACTGTGCAACATAGTGAAGCTGCTGGCACCATGTTAATGAGCACAGCAGTCGCGGACTATGGGTCTGGTTGCGGACATCAGGTGGCATCCAACCTGCTCAGGAAGGCAGGTGCTCTCTTACATAGTTGCAAAAAAGGTAGCAGGCGCCCCTCTCTCGAAAGAACAAGGCATGATAACCTGTTCAGTGGTTATTAACCACATTGAGAGTTCGCAGCCATTGCTTTTTGCTCACTGTACCTTCACAGATGGGAAATATCCATTTGCATATCAGTCTTTGTCCCGCCCACAAGGGCAGTCCAGCACCGAAATGCTATGGCAATTCCTCTCTGAACAAGAGTACCATCAGCAACCCCATACACGTGTTTCAGCCTTGTTGGGCATCATCAGTGAGGTGAAGCTGAGCCTCTCTAAGCACAGTGAGCAGGAAGTCCACGTCTGGTTGCCCCCAGGTAACCTAGGGTGACCAACCCCAAGTTCCTTTCAAAAATGCAAAAAAGGTAGCAGGCGCCCCTCTCTCGAAAGAACAAGGCATGATAACCTGTTCAGTGGTTATTAACCACATTGAGAGTTTGCAGCCATTGCTTTTTGCTCACTGTACCTTCACAGATGGGAAATATCCATTTGCATATCAGTCTTTGTCCCGCCCACAAGGGCAGTCCAGCACCGAAATGCTATGGCAATTCCTCTCTGAACAAGAGTACCATCAGCAACCCCATACACGTGTTTCAGCCTTGTGCAGATGGCTGCGAACTCTCAATGTGGTTAACAGCCACTGAACAGGTTATCATGCCTTGTTCTTCCGAGAGAGGGGCGCCTGCTACCTTTGTTGAATTTGTTGAAGGAACTTGGGGTTGGTCACCCTAGGTTACCTGGGGGCAACCAGACGTGGACTCCCTGCTCACTGTGCTTAGAGAGGCTCAGCTTCACCTCACTGATGATGCCCAACAAGGCTGAAACACGTGTATGGGGTTGCTGGTGGTACTCTTGTTCAGAGAGGAATTGCCATAGCATTTCGGTGCTGGACTGCCCATGTGGGCGGGACAAAGACTGATATGCAAATGGATATTTCCCATCTGTGAAAGGTACAGTGAGCAAAAAGCAGATGGCTGCGAACTCTCAATGTGGTTAACAGCCACTGAACAGGTTATCATGCCTTGTTCTTCCGAGAGAGGGGCGCCTGCTACCTTTGTTGGCTCTCTTACATAGTGGTAACAATTACCAACACAAGGAACATATACAAACAGCGCCATGTACAAGAATTGCAAGGGAAAATAGAATAGGTCTGAAAATTGTGTACTTATGAAGCAAACGGGACAAAGGCATAGGGAGTACACCATAACGGAATGCACCAACAAGAGAAGTGACGTCTGCCTTGAACAATCTTACCGCACTGCTATTGTACATGGGAACAAACAACAAACGTACGGACTGGAAAGTACTAAAACCAGAACGTCACTACAATGTAGTAAGCACACTAAAGTTTGTCTAATAATTGCACAGATGCTGCAATATACAATAGTAGAGAAGCATAACGTTTCTTTTATTACGCAGCAATGGCAAGCACCTTAGAGTGGCCTCATGACGCAATGAATTACGATACTAACCCCCATTGGTACTCACAGTAGTGTGAAGTGTAAATTATGTAACACATATTGCTATATGTACTTCAAACACATTTTCTTGTCTGTAAGAGTACATATTGGAAAGGGAAGCAAGGCAGTACAATCGGCAACCCTTCCACAACAGCATACGGCCATAGGAAAGGAAAGAAATTATGTGCATAGCAAAATGGACAACCTGGAAGGCAAAGTAGAAACATTTGTGAACAATTGTGCTGCCTGAAAGGTTGTGTACAAGGGTATATTAGGGACAAAATAAAACAGCACGGGCAGACATGCACGTGTAGCCCTTCCCCATGTCAGAGCCCGCCAACCCCTCAAAATACATGTGATGGGAGACGTTACTGTGATACCTCAATCTCTTCCTCCCCTCACAATCAACTTGGGCAAATCCCCAATTCCCCACAATAAGTATCCACTTCTGCTACCCCTTCCCTTTCCTAATGGTGTGTATGAATGTGTACAAGTAATAAAAGTTAATAATTGAAATGTTGTTGAGTGTATATGTGGTATTGTTTTTTTGTTAAAATGCCGTTCTGACTCAGTTGCACACAGTCTTTGTTGGAATGACTGCAATTAAGGAAAAGGTAGGTGTCCTATGGACACTGCAGCTGGCCGGCCTATCCGCAATGACAATGGAGGCATCCATAAAAGCCAGCACGCTCCGCATGTTGTCCACCACCTATGATGACATGTGGGAGCAAACGTTTGTTCGTTGTGAAAGTACACACATGTGTATCGGTTCCACTGTGTCCTAGTAACACTGCCACTGTGCAGCATATGCAAACAAACTTTAATTAGGTCGAGGCACCCACTCACGTCCTACAGGTAGCTATACAGATAAACATCCCACCTGCTATATCCTATAAACAGCCAGCGTCTCACAAAATGGTAGGCGCACGTGTGGCGCACTATTATTCAGTAGACAAGTGGCAACGGTGTGCATAGGACGCCTATGCACATGCCCACAACGTATTCTGCCCAAAACGCGTCCTGCGGACAGCCGTTCCAAGGGAAAACAGTGGCTACCTCACCATGCGACTGCACCCACACGCAGGCCCTTATTTTGGGGACACGGTGTGGACACTCGGACAGCGGCAAAGTACAGTGTTGAGCCATGTACGGAGTGTTTTTTGGAAAGTACACGCTTACAAACACACCACAATCTGCCGTACATGTATGTTTTTGAACAATTGTTATGCTTGAGCTTAAACATGGCGCTGGTGCGCAGTGTATTCTGGGAGCACTCAGAGCCATAATAGATATTTACTTCATGCCGCAGTGAAAAGCTGTACTCATTTTGCTGAGAGCTAGATTTACTATGCTGAAGAAAACCTGCTTTCCAAACCTGGTATGCAGTCAAGGACATTCTGCTGGGAAAGCTAGCTTTGTTATGTCTTATTATGAGTTATGGGACTGTTTTCCGTGGCGCTTGTTTTTAGAGGAGGGAAGCACTTTGCTCCTTGAGGTTATTGTCGGTTGACCCAGCTGGCAACCAACGGCTGCCTATCAATGCGCAAGTGCGTTGCCAGAAGGTTCGAGAAATTACCACCCCTTTTTGAGGAGTGCATATATGCGCAACCCCTTAATGGTCAGACGAGACCTCAGTCGGAGGGGGGATGCTTCCGTCCGGCATACCTGTGGGCTGTTGTGCTCTCGGCCTGGCTGTCATCAGGGTCTTCCAGCCACTTCTGGCGAGATGAGGGATCCAGTTACGCTCACAGTGATGTATTTTCTTTTGAATTCTCTGTTTCTTCTGTGATTTATTACTGTGTTATCACTTGTTGCTTCCAAGCTTTGAATAAATAGCCATATAAGTGCTCATTATTTTCTAAGAGTGTGTGTGGTTGCAAGTCATTGCGTCTACCTGTGTTTAAAGTATTGGCTCTGTAATTGCACTGGTGATTAATGACTGTCCGTGCACTCTGGGCGAGCAATACATTTTGGCGTCACAAACAGGATATTTGTGATTAATTGTTCCAAATATTAAAGAATCTGTTTGAACGCAGATAAGCTTTGCTTACATTGCAAGCAAAAGTAATTTGGCAGTGAGTGTTGAACTGTGTTAAGCTGTTTTTTTTTCTTTGCTGGTGCGTGCATGCTTGCGTGAGTGATTGCAGTGTGGAAAGAAAAAAAATATAGATATAAAGAGGTTTTGTACAGTTTTGCAATAATGAATAGTTTGTTCAGGAAAAAGAGTGTTCCCGCTGGTGGTGAATGTTCTGATGTTATCATTCCAGGCTGCAGTAAGAGCCCATATGATAAATTGGCCCAGGTGTGGGCATGTGGCGTGGGGCTAAGTGAAACATGGGATCAGGGTTTAGGAGATGCTGATCCGTCTGATGTAATGTTGTGCTTACAACAAGTTCCAGTGGAACGGGGCAGGGAATGCGCTGTGCTGGGTAGGGTAGGTTGGGTCCTCCTGCATCAAAGGAATTTGGAAATGAAAAATGAGGTTTTGCGATTGGAAGAGAGCTGGCTGCAGAAAGGCAGACTGCGTTAATGCAGCAGATTCAAATGAAACTTTTTAAAGATAAGGCTGATACATGCCAGGCTGTGGCCGAGAGGGCAGCAGTCAGAGTAGCCCAGTATAAGTATAGGAAAAGACGGGGAGGGGTCAACCAAAGAAAGGTGGCAGCTGTAATCTCTACCGCCGGTGTGGACTGGGATCCGGATAATTGGGATGGTGATATTTTTGACTCAACCAGTCCAGAGAGTAGTTCAGCAAATGAGTCAGACCCCAAAATGGAAATTAAGCAGAAGACAGTGGTTGCTAAGCCAGTTAGAAGACGGTGAGCTGGACCCCACCCGCAGAATCCTGCAGGCGGGGTTCAGATTTAACCACGCTGGAGGATTACACCCATCAGGAGATTGGGAAAAGTATTACCCGTTTGAGGCAAAAATCAGGGGAACCTTTATTGACATGGATGGTGAGGTTGCTAGATGGGGGCGCTGCGGGGTTGCTGGTAGATTCCACGGACTCAACGCGTTTTCTACCTTTGTCAACTGACACCAATGTACGGGAGGTCTTAAGGGCAGGACCGCCCCCTGATGAGAATGGTCACGATTCACAGGTGTCTTTGTTGCACCAAGCAGCCCAAGCATGTAACCGTAAATACCCCATTACCACAGATTGGCCTAGTGAGGAAACAAAGTGGTATACTTTGAAAGAGGCAATTCAAAAGGTCAGAGAGCATGCTATGAAAGAGGCAATTCACGTAGATGCTCCAGGACACATGGGGGCCGTGCCGCTCTCAGTTTCATGGTGATCAGAACTGCACCACCCGCATACAAAAGTGTCATTATGACTTTGCTCGTAGGTATGACAGGCAAACCCACTGATGAGGTAGTGGATCCCATTCGGCAACTGGCACATTTAGGGGAGTGGGGCAAGAGTGATGACAAGCCACGGGAGAGAGAGGGGCATAGTGAGAGAAGAACTGTAGGCAGGAGACAAGATAGTAGAGACTCCCGAGTGTCCAGAAAGGACATGTTTTTGGCTTTGCTAAAAGATGGTGTGCCACGAGAAGAAATTGATGGCATTGAAACTAGGGTAATGTATGAATTATACAAAAAGAGAGAGCTTGCAGCCAAAGAGCGCTATAAACAGGTTAAGAAACAGGTAGTAACCAAGCCACAGGGAGACACCTCACCTTCCGCTCCTCCTGAGGAAGAACAAGAAGAAGGGTCTATGGGGACACCTTCCCCGTACCAGCCAACATAGGCTGATTTGAGGAAGGTGGTCAGTACAATGCTAGAGGCAGAGTCTGGAGTCTTCCCTTCCCCCCTCAAGCACTCCCTTGTGCACCCTCTTCTTAAGAAACCCTCTTCCGACCCCTCCTGCCCGGCTAACTATCGCCCAATCTCCATCACTCCCTTCTTGGGCAGGCTCCTGGAGAAACTGGCCATCTCCCAGCTTAACCGCCATGCTGAATCTGTTGGTAGTCTTCATGACCATCAATCTGGCTTCAGAGCTGCCAGAAGCACGGAAACTGCTCTCCCGAACATCCGTGAGGACCTGCTATTGAACCTCGACTCCAACACTCCATGTGTTCTCATTCTGCTTGATCTCTCTTCTGCCTTTGACACTGTCAACCATGCCATCCTGCTCAACCGTCTCCGTGATAACCTGGGTATCACTGGTCAGGCTCTGGCGTGGCTGACCTCTTTCCTTTCCAATCGACCCTCCCACGTCCAACTGGGGTCCTTCCTCTCTGACATCTTTTTCTCCACCTGTGGTGTCCCCCAGGGATCTAATCTCTCTCCCTGGCTGTTCAACCAGTATCTGGCACTCCTTGCCCACCGCATCGCCGCTCTCTGCCCCAACTTTCAGTGCTATGCGGACGATACCCAGCTCATTTTCAGGCTACCCTCGGCCTCCTCCTCTCCTTCCCTCATCTCTGACTGTCTGTCCGCTATTCAGGAATGGTGTGCCGCCAATGACCTCTGCCTTAATGCCAGTAAGACTGAGATTCTACTCATCGGCACACCCACTCCCTCCTTCCCTGCAGCCCTCTGGCCAGCCTCTCTTGGCCCTCTTCCTGCTCATCTTTGACTCCACACTCTCCTTCTCTCCTCATATATCTGACGTCTCTAAGAAGTCACACTACCAGCTGCACCTCCTCAGAGGTATTCTTCCCTTCCTCTCCTTCCCCCAGAAGCTCACTGTCTCCCGAGCCCTGGTTCTCTCGAAGCTGGACTACTGTAACAGCCTCTATCTTAATCTGCCTGCCTCCACTCTCCACCCTCTGCAACTCATCCAGAACAGAACTGCGAGACTTGTCCTTGGCCTCAAGCCCAGGGACCGTATCTCTCCAGGACTGAAATCTCTACACTGGCTCCCAGTGGCTGCGAGGATTAAGTTCAAAACCCTCTGCATTGTCCACAAGGCCTTCTGGGGCCTGGGGCCTAAATACCTTCAACTCTCTCTTCCTAAATATCTTCCTTCCCGAGCCCTTCGCTCATCCGTCTCCAACTCCCTCAGGGTCAGCCGCTTCTCGAAGCAACGAGCTGGGGGTAGATCTCTCTCCACGGCAGGGGCCTCCCTCTGGAACAGCCTTCCTGCCTCCCTGAAACTTGAGGAGAACCATCTCCGGTTCCGGAAGCACCTCAAAACCTTCCTCTTTGCTTCTGCTTTCTCTCTCTCTCTCCCCTGCTAAATTCTTCCTGAAACTGCACTGAATCTGCAACTGGGCCACTCTCACCGACCTCGGTCCTGGGCCTAGCCATTCTCCACTTGCACTGCCTCCCTGGCAACCCCTGCACTGCGGGACTGTCTCTGTATCCCTACAGCCCCCCACTTCCCAGCACTTGTGTGCACTTACCTTGCACTTGCCACCAGCTGGCCCTATTTATTTATTTATTTTTATTCTACTTACTTTGTACTGCACTTCCCCCCTCCCCTTCCCCTTGCACTTTCTCCCTTCCTCCTACCCCTGCACTTGCACGATCTGAATGACACCTGGCCTAGTAGGATTGTTGTCTGTCTTCCCCTTGTTCCCCCCTCCCTGCCTCGTCGCGCCTTGAAACACTTGTGTATAGGCGTGTTACAAATGCCATATCATATCATAAGTCACACTCATTCAAAATTTGACTAGGGTTACGGCCAAGCTCCAGCAGCGTCTGCTCGCATAAAAGTTGATAGGTGGCCCCATGTTAATGTTAAGATTTTCTGGGGGCCAGGAAATACGCAAGGGGTGCGAGCATTGATAGACACCGGGGCGGAGGCCTCTCTGATTCATGGTAATCTGATTCAAAGGCAGACAATTTACTATTACAGGTCTCGGGGGAAAGGAGACCCCCGCAGTACAAACGGAAGTGGAGCTGAAAATAGGTCATTTGAATAGGCAGAAATACCAAGTGTTGATTGTCCCGATACCTGAGTATATAATTGGCTTTGACATTCTGGAAGGGTTGACTTTGGGACTTGGAGGTAAAACATACCAGTTTGGAGTGAGTGCATTGACCTGCACACCCATTACCGTAGGCAAATTGAAGATGCCCCCAGTTCAAGTGCCTGTGGCAACCAAGCGGGTAGCAATGAAGCAATACCGCATTCCTGGGGGGCACAAAGAAATTTCAGACACCATCAAAGGGTATGTGGAGGCGGGTGTGTTACGCCCTATCACCACCGCATGGAACAATCCTCTCTGGCCTAATAAAAAGGGGGATGGGTCTTGGAGGATGACAGTGGATTACCGTGAGTTGAATAAACACACTCCTCCCTTAGTGTCCACGGTCCCAGATGCCGTTACCTTGATTGAGAATGTCCAAAAGTTTGAGGGGACTTGGTATGCAGTGGTAGATTTAGCCAATGCATTTTTCTCTGTGCCAATTGCTGAAGAGTGTCAAGAGCAGTTTGCATTTTCTTGGAGCGGGCGTCAGTACACCTTAACAAGGTTACCTATGGGGTACATACATAGCCCGACTATCTGTCTTCGACTGGTGGCAGAGCACTTAGACAAGATACTGTGTAAACCTGACATACAAATCTCTCACTACATTGATGATATTTTGATTCAGGGCAAGGATGAGCACGGTGTGCAAAACCAGTTAGATGTCATTATGGAAGGACTGAAGAAGGAAGGGTGGGAGATTAACCCAAATAAAATTCAAGGCCCAGCTGAAACAGTGATAGTCCTAGGGATTCAGTGGCATAATGGGCATCGAGAAATGGTGCCGAAGGCCCGACAGAAAATACTTGAGTTCACCACTCCAATGAACAAAAAGCAAGCTCAGCAGTTTATAGGGCTGTTTGGGTTCTGGAGACAGCACATTCCCCATTTAGGGCAGATATTGGCCCCCCTCTACAAAGTGACACGAAAGAAATATGAGTTTCAGTGGGGGGAAGAGCAGCAGGAAGCATTTGATTTGGCGAAAGACACCGTGCAGCAGGTGCTTGATTTATGTCCATTGAAAGAAGGCGAAGTGGAATTGAATGTGTCTGTACAAGACAATTATGCTAACTGGAGTGTGTGGCAGAAACAGGACAGGAAACGTGTGCCATTGGGGTTCTGGAGTTGTAAGTTACCCGATGCTGGTAACTCATACACTCCCTTTGAGAAGCAGTTGCTGGCATGTTATTGGGCCCTTGTTGATACCGAGCAAATGACGGTGGGCCATGATGTATTGATGAGGCCAGAAATACCGATTATGCAATGGGTATTGAGCTCTCCTAAAACACATAGAACAGGACATGCTCAAGAAGCCAGCATAATTAAATGGAAATGGTACATTCAAGACAGAGCCAAATCAGGGAAGGGTGGAGTTGCGAAATTACATGAGCAAGTAGCCAACATACCGCCCTCAGATTACATACCACTGGAAGTGCCTGAAAAACGTGAGTCTCCCGTGAAATGGGGAGTACCTTATGGCGATTTGACCGTGGAGCAGATAGAGCATGCCTGGTTCACGGATGGCTCAGCCCGATATGTGGGAACTGAGCAATACTGGAAAGCAGTGTCGTACAATCCCAAGACAAAAAAGATTTTGACGTCGTCAGGAAAAGGGAAGAGTAGTCAGTTTGCAGAGCTTTAAGCAGTTTACCAGGCATTGAAACAAGAGACCCCTGGTCGATGTTATGTGTACACAGATTAATGGTCAGTGGCGAATGGGTTGGCGGTGTGGTTGCCAACCTGGCAAAAGAATGGGTGGAAGATTCATTCAAAAGAGTTGTGGGGAAAAGAACTGTGGCAAGATATTGCAGAAATGTTATCACAAAGTGAAGTCACTGTGTATCATGTGGACGCGCATTGTGCTACAGACTCATTAGAACGTTGGTTTAATTCTGTTGCAAATGAACACACCAAGATTTCATCTGTGGATGCGGAGGCTCAGGAAGACGATTTGGAGGGTTTGGCCAAGTGGGCTCACCAGAAATGTGGGCACCTTGGAGAAAAGGCCACTATCAGGTGGGCACAAGCTCGAGGAATCAGTATTCCTTTAGAGGTAGTGAAAACAATCATTTTGCAATGTCCAGTGTGCCAACACCAACAGCATAGGCCTATCCCTCAGATTGTTTGGGGTACATTGCGAAGAGGAAAACTACCAGGTCAAATTTGGCAGTTTGATTATATCGGTCCCCTGCCAATCAGTAAAGGTTGTCAGTATGCATGCACTATTGTGGATACATACTCGGGATACATGATGGTTTTGCCATGCAAGCGTGCCACACAACTGAACACCATTAGGTTGTTAGATGAGATCATATTGCATTACGAAGTGCCTCTGCAGATTCAAAGTGACAATGGGTCACACTTCAAAGGCAAATTGATATAGGAATTTTGCCAGGAAAAGAGCATTGAGTGGCTCTACCATGTGCCTTATTACCCTGCCGCTTCAGGGCTAATTGAACAAATGAATGGGTTGTTGAAAGAACAGCTGCGCAAATCTGGAGATGGCAATTTGGCAGGCTGGCGTGATCGTGTGTTTGATGCGGTGCAAGTGCTAAACAATAGGCCTGTGAATGAGCATGAAACTCCTTTGATGCGGCTAATGACTCCTGCTTTACAGATTCAAGCCAATTCAGTCGGAGAAACCCTATTGTGCTGGGAAATTACCCCGGGTTCTGTAGCTCCCTATCGAGCGACTCCAGAGTCATCAGGGGTAGACTAGCATTCCGATGAGGAAATCAGATTAGACCGAAGAGGGATTGTTGTAATTGACACAGGGATTGGAGTACAAATTCCCGAGAGCATATGGGATGGATTGCCCCTATATCTGGCCTAGCATTGAAGGGAGTTCAAGTGTTGGGAGGGGTAATTGATGCCGATTACCAAGGTGAGATCAAAGTCATCCTGATGAATAGTGGGGACCAATTGTTACCGATCCACAAGGGTGATCCGGGCGCCCAATTGATTATTATCCCCGTTAAGTTGTCCATGATTAAGAAGGGGGAGCCTCCTACAGTATTAACTACCCGTGGGGATCGTGGTTTTGGCTCTTCAGACAGTATGGTACTGGGTGCGAAGGTGTGGGTGGAAAGGCCAAGTGGCCCACCAGTGCCCGCAGATGTCATTGCTTCAGTCAAAGACCAAGTAGTTTTAGTAAAGGAGCCCGGTAGAAAGAAATGGCAATATGTGCCCGCAGACAAATGTCACCTGAGAGAGTGATGTACAACACTGATATCTCTTTTCTGGGTTTGCCTTGTAGATCCTGTGTCTGGCTGGTGTAATTGTGGGACTAAATGGACTCCGTTTGGGAGAGTTAAACGGCATGCTGCTAGCAATGAAAAATGTCACATCTGTGCCAGCGATCAAGGAGAAACTGATAATGATGAGTAATGATGTCCAAAAGCAGCCTTATGCCGATGCCGAAAAGCCAGCCAGACTGAAGATATGGATTTGTGAAATGCGGCAAACACGTCAGGCGCAAGTGAAAACAACATTGATGCCAGTCATGCGAGAGGCATCTTCAGGACGGCGAAAACATTCTCCCATAATCACCCAAACGGAGAATATGTGGATATACCTGGCACAACATGTGCTCAACATTACGCACTTTTGCCTTACTGACGTGCCCAATGCTGAAGCCTTACTGACTACGTGCTTAGTAGCAGTGCCGGCGCCAGTTCCGGTTCTAAAGCATATTTTCGGCGTCACGCACAATGATTCTTTGGTTCAAGATTCCGATATCAGGCAATCCTTTTCCGTCTATGAGTACTGCAGGTTTTGCCAGGAAACAGATTGCAAATGGAGAAATTTGACACGTATTATAACCTATAATATAACTCAAGGTGATGTGTGTTACCTTATGACATGCAATGCAAAAGAAATTGGCAAATGCCAACAGCTCAATTTAACCAAACAGCAAAATCAAACTGTGTTCGAGCAACAATTGTGTTCGCGAGTTCCACGCACATGTACCAGTGTGAATAACACTATGGGCCTCATTACACGGAAGGCGGTGAGCCATGGCGCTATTAGCGCCATGGCTCATGCCGGTAAAATACCGGCACCACCTTGGCGGAAAGGGGATTTACCGCCCCATTCCAAGGTTGGAGGGGCGGTAAATCCCCCTTCCGCCATTGCCCTTCCCCATTCCCATTTCTGCCCCATAGGGCTCTATGGGAATGGGGAAGGCGCTAATTACGGCACCGCAATTTTGCGGTGCCGTAATTAGCTCCGAGGTCCCTTAGCGGGTTGGTTTTTAACGCCTGCAAAAAGCAGGCGTTAAAGCACCAACCCGCTAAGGGACCTCGTAGTAAGGCGGTAATGGTTAACGGTCACCGTTACCATTAACGGTGGCCGTTAACCATTACCGCCTTCCGTGTAATGAGGCCCTTTGTCTTGTAATAATACAGTGATAGCTGCCAGTCATTTGAATCATGTGAAACTTCCAACAGGATGGCTCTTTTCATGTGGCAACATCACATACACTTATATTCCAGCTAACATTTCCGGAGGTCCATGTGCCTTAACTTGATTAGGACTAATGATGTTCCCTTTCACCCAGCGATATCTCGAGGCAAAAGGTCAAGATTTGAGTCTGTGGGTCTATCCCCCGATTGTGATTCACATGTGCATTTGCTATCAGAAGCTGAGGTTCTAGCATTAACCCTTTCATTAGTGGGAGTTTGGGGTTTAGCTGCTGGGGGTTACAAATCTTTGATCAAATTAGCATGTTTAGTAGTCAAAGGACTTAACCATACTTCTCAGGCATTAGACGAGTTACTCCTTGATAGCAAAGTTATTAGAAAAGCAACTTTGCAAAACAGAGCTGCTGTTGATTATCTATTGCTAAAGCATAATTTAGGTTGTAACGCAGTTGAAGGTATGTGTTGTTTCAATCTAAGTGACCATTCACGATCCATTGAAAGTCATATTCGAGGTTTGAGGGATCTCATTTCTCAAGTTTCCCAAGATCATACTGGGAATTGGTGGGATTGGTTATTTTCATGGATTCCTGATATTGGGGGTACACTGCGTTACGCTTTTGCTTGTATTTGCATTATATTAGCTATCATAATAGCTTGTTGTTGTATTCAATGCATTCCCAACTTAGTTTTAATATTTCGACAGTTTCAGAGACCGGCTCCTCTGCCACTGGGCTATGGAAGATAAATATCCAAGGGTGGAATTGTTATGCTTGAGCTAAAACATGGCGCTGGTGCGCAGTGTATTCTGGGAGCACTCAGAGCCATAATGGATATTTACTTCATGCCGCAGTGAAAAGCTGTACTCATTTTGCTGAAAGCTAGATTTACTATGCTGAAGAAAACCTGCTTTCCAAACCTGGTGTGCAGTCAAGGACATTCTGCTGGGAAAGCTAGCTTTGTTATGTCTTATTATGAGTTATGGGACTGTTTTCCGTGGCGCTTGTTTTTAAAGGAGGGAAGCACTTTGCTCCTTGAGGTTATTGTCGGTTGACCCAGCTGGCAACCAACGACTGCCTATCAATGCGCAAGTGCGTTGCCAGAAGGTTCGAGAAATTACCACCCCTTTTTGAGGAGTGCATATATGCGGAACCCCTTAACGGTCAGACGAGACCTCAGTCGGAGGGGGGACGCTTCCGTCCGGCATACCTGTGGGCTGTTGTGCTCTCGGCCTGGCTGTCATCGGGGTCTTCCAGCCGCTTCTGGCGAGATGAGGGATCCAGTTACGCCCACGGTGATGTATTTTCTTTTGAATTCTCTGTTTCTTCTGTGATTTATTACTGTGTTATCACTTGTTGCTTCCAAGCTTTGAATAAATAGCTGTATAAGTGCTCATTATTTTCTAAGAGTGTGTGTGGTTTGCAGGTCATTGCGTCTGCCTGCGTTTAAAGTATTGGCTCCGTAATTGCACTGGTGATTAATGACTGTCCGTGCACTCTGGGCGAGCAATACAACAATGTAGGCCTGTTTTCCGTGTGCAAGTTCTTCAGCAGCCCTACCAAAGGCCACACCCCAGAGCTGCTCCGCAATCGCTTTGCACCTTTTCATAACAAAGTAGCAGGCCACATAGGTTGGCCATGTAAGTGATGTTGGACTAAATCTGCTGTGCTACTGTCACGCTCACCAGAAAACTCCGCAGGAGCGATAGATTCCTTCGACCTCTGCTCTGCTCTTCCCTTGCCTGAACCCTATTTTATCTCCCTCTACTGGGGTTCTTCCTGTAAGGTAAGGTAAAGGACGGGTTAAGAATGGTGCCAGACCCTGCTTAAACCCCCTTCCCAACTCCCTATGTTTAAGCACTGTGTTAGGAGCTCACCTCTTAGTCTGGTAAGGTGTGCTCTCTGTCCTGGCTCTGCAGGGGCGCTATGGTGCGAGGCCGAATGCCTGCTGTGCAGTAGTGATGCTGTTCTCACTAATCGTCGTTATGCTGCGGGAAAGAAGATGACGCCGCCTCCTTAGCTTGAAAAGTTCAGGCGATCCCCAAAAATGTCCAGGGGCAGTTACTTCACTGGAAACCTATGCGGTTGTAACGCTCACCTGACTCCCACGGAGACGCTGACCAGGTCTGGACTGCTGCGGCCTCTTCTAAGGTGATGCGCAGAACTCGGAAGACTGACTGGACAGGACCCCCAAATCTCGCTTGTCTGACTCGCAGGAGAATCCTTCTGCAGATGGAGAAAGGGGATTAACTACCTGCGGAGTAGCGCGTCAGCCTCCCACTTCCCTCTTTCACTCTCCTCAGACCACCTCCGAAATTCCCCGTTAACTCTCACTTTAAGGTTTGAAAGGACGAGCTCTCCATCCTGCTTCTGGTGCAGGGGTGCGATTTTATCCAGTTACTTCACTGGTGTTTGGATTGGTGAGGATCCAAGCTTACTTGACTTTCCTGGCAAGGTGCCGTAAGTATACTGCTGTAAAAGTTCAAGAGTTGGCCTCCTTTTCTATTTGCCTCTATATTCAGTAGTCCGTCTCTTATCACTTTTATCACAGGTGCTGAGTGAAGATTTCACGTAAAGGAAACAATTCGCGGAAGGTAAACTCAATTGAGTTTATGATGGGTGGTTCCTTTAATGTCCTTAAATTCACCCACTAACGCGTGTGTCTTTTTTCCCCATAGGGGCCGGGGTACGGTACTGCCGAAGAAGCGGCGCCGACCCGAGATGAGGAAAGATTCTCCCAACAATAATCAGGTAAGTCTTATGGCGAAAATCTGGCTTTCCTCAATATGTTCCTTTTGCTCACCTTTTGTTCTTCTCTTCCCCCTTAGGCGCAGGTATGCGGCGGATCGTGCAGATGGTCGCTAAGGAGCACGGAGATGCCTCGTGAATAGGTGAGTGGAACGCGGCGCTGCAGTGAGTAACGCGATGCGTCTTTAAAATAAATGTCTTTCCTTAGGATCGCCGGCGTGATGACTCCGGACTCCGGGTAGAAACAGGTAATGTTCTTCTGTTCACCTTTTCCCTTCTCTTCTTTCCTTTCAGGTGTTCCAGGATGGAGGCAGGCGTGGCTGGAGTCAGGATGCAGGAGCAGACACGGTGAGCGTCCAGCTGCTAGGTGCAGAACAACGCGAAGCGTGAGCTGCTGTCTGGGCGTGGTTTAAATAGCGCCCAAAGTAGTTCCAGGTACGTATTCTTCCCCGGCCACGCCCGAGTGGCAAAATAGTCCCACAGGTAAAATAGTCCCTTTCAGGCCTCAAAGAGGTCTGGATCTGGCAGCACGGTCTGCATCGGGTAAGTTCACATAAACACTCCCTTTATGAACCTGGCGCCTATGGCACCAGGACTGAGGTCCAAAATGAGCCTACTAGGGGGCTTGCTGGCCTTTTCCACGGGAACATGATGTCTGCTTCCGGGGACGCTGGTTCTGGACTGGTTCTCCGGGAGTAGGCATCATGACAGCACTCCCCCCCAAGGCCCCTCCCAAGATTGTTCTCTCCGGGGGTTTCGGTTTGTTTGGGAAATTCCGGTGGAATTTTTTTATTAACCGAGGTGCATGTACATGGTCACTAGGTTCCCAAGACCTTTCCTGAGGCCCGTATCCTTTCCAATCTTTTAGATAGAAAAGTTTTGACTTTGACACCTTGGAATCTAAAATGTTCTTCACCTCGAATTCAGGTTCTCCATTTATTTGGATAGGTTCTGGTGGCTTGATTAATCGGGTTCCAGGTTGTACTGGTTTCAAAAGTGATACATGAAAAACAGGGTGAATCCGCATATTAGCTGGTAGGTCGAGTTTGACGGCCACGGGTTGATTATGGCCGTAATTGAGTAAGGCCCCAAATATTTTGGGTTAAAAGTTCGAGGTCCTTTGAGCAATAAGTGTCTGGTAGCCAGCCATACTTGGTCTCCTATTTGGTATAGAGGTGCCTCACTTCGATGGAGAACAGCATTCTTCTTGTATTTTCTCTTGGCTTGCTGTAAATGTGTAGTTGCTTCTTTGAAAGCTTGAGTTATTGTAGAATGCAGATGGTCTACTGCGGGCATTTCGAGGCTTTGAGGCGAGTCAAGATCTGAGGTTCGAGGGTGATGCCCATATAAGGTATAAAAAGGACTTTGCCCAGTTCCAGAATGTACCGAATTATTATATGCATATTCGGCAATCCAAAGAATATCCTTCCAACTGCTTTCAGATTGATGCAACATACACCGTAAATATTGTTCAAGGGTCTGGTTAGTCCTCTCTGTTTGACCATCGGTCTGAGGGTGGTGGCTGGTTGATAATCTTACGTCGATTTGTGCCAGCTGACAACCCTTTCTCCAAAAATGGGAAATGAATTGGCTTCCCCGGTCAGAGACTAGTATGGACGGGAATCCATGTAAACGAACGATATTTTCAAGGAATTCCTTGGCTAGGACAGAAGCTGAAGGTAAACCTTTTAATGGAATGAAGTGGGCCATTTTGGAAAATAAATCCACAATAACAAGGTGGCAGGTCCGTAATAAAATCCAGTGACAAGGTGTGCCAAGGTGCCGGTGGAATGTCTAAGGGTTGAATAAGGCCGGCTGGTCTTTTTTTTAACCTTTATTTTGGGCACAAATAACACAGGACATCACAAAGGATTTAATGTCCTTTCGCCAAGAGGGCCACAAGAACTGTCGTTTAACCTTTTCTTCCGTCTTGGCAATACCTGGGTGCCCCTCTATTAGAGTATCATGATAACGAGAAATCACCAGTTCTTGTCATTCTTTGTGTGGTAGAAATAAGCACCCTTGGAAGTAAGGTAGATCATCATTGACAGTAAAGTAAGACCCCTTTTGAATCCAATCCTGCAAGGCTGTAGGGTCCAGGAGTTGTTTAACTCTAGCTTGAATGTCTTCCAGTGTTTGTAAAGAGGTCATGCCCAGAATTCTTTGTTCGGGAATTATCGGTACAGGTTCTGAGTTTGTATCTGTTTCTCCCATTCCTATTCGGGATAGAGCGTCCGCTTTGCCATTCTTGCTGCCAGGACGGTAGGTAATTACAAAATCGAATTCAGCAAAAAACAAAGCCCATCGGAGCTGACATGATGATTGAGCTTTGGCAGTTTTCAAATATTGTAAGTTCCGGTGGTCAGTGATCACTCTGATGGTATGTCTAGCGCCAAGAAGATAATGCCTCCAAGCCTTAAAAGCGGACTTAATGGCTAATAACTCTTTGTCGGTGATTGCATAATTGACCTCAGGTGCCGAAAATGTTCTGGACCAAAATGCTACGGGGTGCAGTTGGTTAGTTTCGGGATCTCTTTGAGACAGGACAGCTCACATGGCTAAGCTGGATGCGTCGGTTTCGACTATGTATGGGAGGTCTGGACGCGGGTGTTTCAATACAGGTGCGGAGGTAAATTTAGCTTTTAATTCCTGAAAGGCCTGTTCGGCTTCCTCAGACCATTCGAAGCGTTTATTTTTCCTCAAGAGTGCAGTGATGGGTTGTACAATACGTGAAAATTCCGGGATAAATCTGCAATAGAAATTGGCAAAGCCAAGCATGCTTTGAACGCCTTTTACAGAGCTAGGCGATGGCCATTTGAGGATGGCATCTACTTTTTGCAAGTCCATTCGGACTCCTTTAGATGTCTGGATGAAACCAAGAAACTCGACTTCTGTGGTATGGAAAACACACTTTTCAAGTTTTGCAGTTTGTGTTGGCGCAATTTCTCAAGAACTGCCCTGACGTGCTTTTTGTGATGAGATTCTGAAGAGGAGTACACAAGAATGTCATCGATATATACGACAACACAAACATCGAAGAGTTCCCGAAGGACATTGTTCATGAAGTTTTGGAAGGCAGCAGGTGCGTTGCACAATCCGAAAGGCATCACCTGGTACTTGAATAGTCCATATTTGGTGCGGAAGGCAGTTTTCCATTCGTTGCCTTCCTTTACTCGCACCAGATGGTAAGCCCCCCGGAGTTCTAACTTGGTGTATATGCAGGCATCCTTCACCTGGTCAAGAAGTTCAGGGATCAGAGGCAAAGGGTAACGGTTTTTAATAGTTATCTGGTTCAATGCGTGGTAGTCGATACAAGTTCTGAGGTCGCCTTCTTTTTTTGGCACGAAGAACAAAGCCGAGGATGCAGGAGACTTTGACGGGCGAATGAAACCATTGGCTAGGTACTGATCTAAATATTGTCGCAAATGAAGATTCTCGGGTTCAGTAAGAGCATAAATCCTGCTACAAGGGGGTTGTGCACCGGGCATCAGATCGATTTGGCAATCGTACGACCTGTGAGGGGGTAACGTGTTGGTCTGTTCCTTTTGGAAGACGTCTTGAAATTCTTGGTATTCCGGCGGTATTTGCAAAGCGGCCGGGGTTACTGTAGCCAGGCCTATATTTGGATTTCCTGGATAACAGGTTTGTGCACAATCCGGAAAGGTTATCCTCTTCGCTCGCCAGTCAATTCGAGGATTATGTGTTTCTAACCAAGGGATTCCTAGAATTACCTGAAACTGTGGAGCCTTGATTACGTCAAACACAACAGCCTCCCGATGCCCGTCCTGACCCACTAGTGTCACCTCTGCAGTGGAATGTGTTACCGGCCCAGAGGCGATTTCGGTTCCATCTACTGTGGTGATGATCTCTTTACTGGTTTTAGGACGAAGAGGGAGGTTGATCCTGGAAGCCAATTCACGATCCACATAGTTTCCTATAGCCCCACTATCGATGTATGCCTTTATTGCATGCAACCGCCCAGGCTGTTCCGGATCTACGAGGACCATTGGCATGATGAAGTGCGAGGTCTGAGAGTTATTTTTCAGGCTCGGCAAGCGGACCCCTACGCTTGTCGGGCGTGGTCGTTTCCCGAATCAGGTTCCATATGGTTCTTATCCGCGGCTCCTACCGCCTTCTTGGGCGGTTTTACTGGGAAATCTCGTAAAAAGTGTCCAGAAGCCCCACAATAAAGACATAATCGCATCTGCCGTCTTCTTTCACGTTCTTTTTCAGTTAAAGGTCCTTTAACCCCTCCAATTTGCATAGGTTCAGAAACATCGGCACCCTTGGGGTTAACATGAGTCTTGACCAACACCCGTGTCTCAAACTTGGACCGATCTGCCTTTCTGTTTTGAAGCCTGTGATCTAATTGGACCACTAAGTCTATATATTCCATGCAGTCTTGGGGCGGATTTACAACTTGGGCCAGGACATCCTTAAGTTCTCCACATAGACCTCAATGAAATAACGTGATTCTTTTATCCTCTGGCCACCCAGTCTCCACAACCAACCTAATGAAGGTTGCGATATAGGCTAAGAGATCCTGGTTACCCTGTCGTAGGGACAGAAGTTCGTTGTCCAGGGCCTGTCCTTGAGAGTGCCGAGCAAATAATCTTTCCATGCGTGTCTGAAAGCCTTGAAAATCCCGGAGTATTGGGTCATCTTGAGTAACCAGTGGAACTGACCAATCGGCAGCACAGCCGCTGAGATATGATAATACAAAAGCTACCTTGGTTTGGTCGTTAGGAAAGGCCCCAGGTCTGCAGAGGAAGTGCAATCGGCATTGATTCATGAATACGGCGAATCTTTTGGGGTCCCCGGCAAAACGTTCAGGTGGGGCCAACAGCATATTTCCAGGTAGATTAATTTGCACTGGGTTACTTGAAACCACTGGGGCGGGAATACCCCCTGAACCTGGTAGGGGAGTTTGTCCAGCCAGACCTTGCAATAGCTGCCTGGCAAGGTCATCAGTTCGTTCCTTAGATACAATTAGTTCTCTCCTGAGAGCCTTAGTCTCCTGACGAGCGGAATGCACTTCGGCCCGTAATTCCCCCAATAGGTGGGCCAACTGATCAGTCTCGGAAGTCTCCATAGCGCCTGGGTGGGAAATTGTAGGAAGGCTTCGCGTTCTGTAACGCTCACCTGACTCCCACGGAGACGCTGACCAGGTCTGGACTGCTGCGGCCTCTTCTAAGGTGATGCGCAGAACTCGGAAGACCGACTGGACAGGACCCCCAAATCTCGCTTGTCTGACTCGCAGGAGAATCCTTCTGCAGATGGAGAAAGGGGATTAACTACCTGCGGAGTAGCGCGTCGGCCTCCCACTTCCCTCTTTCACTCTCCTCAGACCACCTCTGAAATTCCCCGTTAACTCTCACCTTAAGGTTTGAAAGGATGAGCTCTCCATCCTGCTTCTGGTGCAGGGGTGCGATTATATCCAGTTACTTCACTGGTGTTCGGATTGGTGAGGATCCAAGCTTACTTGACTTTCCTGGCAAGGTGCCGTAAGTATACTGTTGTAAAAGTTCAAGAGTTGGCCTCCTTTTCTATTTGTCTCTATATTCAGTAGTCCGTCTCTTATCCCTTTTATCACAGGTGCTGAGTGAAGATTTCGCGTAGAGGAAACAATTCGCTGAAGGTAAACTCAGGTGAGTTTATGATGGGTGGTTCCTTTAATGTCCTTAAATTCACCCACTAACGCGTGTGTCTTTTTTTCCCCATAGGGGCCGGGGTACGGTACTGCCGAAGAAGCAGCGCCGACCCGAGATGAGGAAAGATTCTCCCAACAATAATCAGGTAAGTCTTATGGCGAAAATCTGGCTTTCCTCAATATGTTCCTTTTGCTCACCTTTTGTTCTTCTCTTCCCCCTTAGGCGCAGGTATGCGGCGGATCGTGCAGATGGTCGCTAAGGAGCACGGAGATGCCTCGTGAACAGGTGAGTGGAACGTGGCGCTGCAGCGAGCAACGCGATGCGTCTTTAAAATAAATGTCTTTCCTTAGGGTCGCGGGCGTGATGACTCCGGACTCCGGGTAAAAGCAGGTAATGTTCTTCTGTTCACCTTTTCCCTTCTCTTCTTTCCTTTCAGGTGTTCCAGGATGGAGGCAGGCGTGGCTGGAGTCAGGATGCAGGAGCAGACACGGTGAGCGTCCAGCTGCTAAGTGCAGAACAACGCGAAGCGTGAGCTGCTGTCTGGGCGTGGCTTAAATAGCACCCAAAGTAGTTCCAGGTACGTATTCTTCCCCGGCCACGCCCGAGTGGCAAAATAGTCCCACAGGTAAAATAGTCCCTTTCAGGCCTCAAAGAGGTCTGGATCTGGCAGCACAGTCTGCATCAGGTAAGTTCACATAAACACTCCCTTTATGAGCCTGGCGCCTATGGCACCAGGACTGAGGTCGAAAATGAGCCTGGCGCCAAAGGCGCCCGGACAGTGTCTAAAGGGCCCCTACTAGGGGTTGCTGGCCTTTTCCCCGGGAACATGATGTCTGCTTCCGGGGACGCTGGTCCTGGACTGGTTCTCCGGGAGTAGGCATCATGACAGCGGTGGATCTGAAAGTTCAAATGTTCAAGTGTCCTTGGATACCCAGTTACTTCACTAGGCGCTGGTAAGAGAAAGTGCGGAGTTGTCTTTTTGGCGTTTGCACCCCAAATTGTCTTTAGTGTCTAATCTCTCTTTCCCTTGTTTTTTCTCCTAGCTGGTTTGTCAAGAAAATACCTCTTCGGAGAGGAGTCCGACGAGCGGAGGGTGACCTGCAGGTCCGCGAGATGAAGATGAAACTGAAGAGACGATCAGAACCGCCGAAAAACAGGTGAGTTGAAAAAACGAAGTTCGCTAATGCTTTCTGTGTTCTCTTTTGCAGATGTGGAACTCGTAAAAGCGAGGAGGCTGTCCTGCCGGGAATCGAATCTGCAGAAAACCATGGGAGAAGCTCCGGAGACTGGAACCAGGTAAGCGCGTGCTCACTGCTACAGAAATCACACGAAGCAGGTCTTGTTCTTTGGGCGTGGCTTTTATAGAGGGCCTCACCCAAAGACTAGAGCGTTGCATAAATTCCAGATTGGCACAAAGGCATCCATGTTAATGGAACAGGAAGTCTCAGGTTATCCTATGGGCATA